>NC_048601.1:31536836-31881898 GCF_003668045.3 Cricetulus griseus | reverse complement strand
GGGACATTCAAGCTGGAAGTGGCTGCAGTAGCTGTGGGTGTGGTTCTTAATGACTAAGCTTGGTTTTACATACATTTTGTTTTTTAAAGTCTGCAGAGAGCTGGATTAGAAATGGTCAAGACAAGCCGTGCACCATAATAGAACAGGTCCCAGCATCCTTTTGACATTCCCTAAGAGACCCATCCAAGCGCACAAGCCCCTCCCTCACCTGGATGGTTGATTGGTCACCGTTAGGCTGTGCTCTATTTTAAGCCCTAGGCCTGTATCCCTGTCTATTAGATTTATTTTTATAAGTTTGCATTAAAGATCTGTGGTCTCTTTTTTGCTACATACAGATATAAAACATATTCCAGAGAGGAGAGACATGTGAGATCTAGAAACAACTACATTGAGTTCGTGTAGTAGTTACCTCAAGAGTGGCTTCTTGACTTTTCTCCTTCTTTCCATATTTTTCTTTATTTTCAAAGCTTTCGAAACAAGAACGAGTACCACAGCCATAATCAAAAATGAAGTGGTTTTTGTGGTTAAACACTTTGTTTAAAACAGCAGTATCCATAATATTTGAAACATAGGAAGTATCACTGTCTAAAACAAGCCCAGTATCCGCTGACAAACAAGTGAATAAACAAAATGTCATCTGTCTGTACCATGCAAAGATAACCAGCTTTTAAAAGTATAAAGAGTCAGGGTCCCAGCAGGTAAAGGTGCTGCCACCAAGAACCCATAAGACAGAAGGAACTCACAGTAGTGTTCCTCTGACCTCCACATACACTCATGGCACACACATGCCCCTGTCCCACATACATTGATACATACATATACACATATATAAATGGAATTTGAATTTTTTAAATAAAAATGTTAAAGTAAGAAAATTCTAATAAATGCTACAACATAGATGTGCTTCCACACTGGGGAAATAGGCAGAGCCCATCTTTCATCGCACCTTCTCCACTGTCAGAGACTCAGGAGACCTGCGGGTTGGCAAACACTTCAGTCTCTCCAGGACAGACTCCTACTCCCATTCTCTTCCACCCACTCTGGGTCTCACACATCAAACGCCTCAGCATTTCCCAAGTACCCAGGCCCTTTTGTGACCCATAAGCCCTGGGTACATTTTATTCTCGCTTCATAAAATGCCTTCCACCACCCAGAGAGCTTCTTACCCTTCAAAACCCTACCCCCAAAGTCTTGCTTCTCCAGTTTTCCTAAGCATCAACTTAACTTCTTATCTGAATTTCCACAAGGTTCTGATACTCTTAGCATAGTATATCTCATTGTTTTGTCCTTTTTTATAGCCATCTTTCTAGAAAACTGTGAGTCTGTGAAAGAAGGGTGTGAGGAATACACTTTGCCCTTCCCAGGCTCCAATCACACGTGTATTAAGAATTCAACTAATAGACTGTATTCAGTTCCCTGAAGCATTCCTACAAGTAACCACCTAAGTCATGTATTAGTTAGGTGGCTCTGCATGGGCACAAGAGACCATCTCTACACCCTCCATCTTATCTCTCAGCTATGCTGAGGGAAGCCTGGATCTGCTTCACTCTGGACATGCAATCTACGTAATCACAAAATCCATCCCCAGAATACCTACGCTCAAGCAGTCAACAAACACCAACCATAAGAACCTGTTAGATGCCAGGAGAAACTCTGCATGCTAGAAACACACAAACAAGAGACATCAAAGTTCTGATTTTGTTTGCCTCCAATTTGCCAAACCCCTGACTCAACCTTCTGAGGCTGGAAAGGCAAGCATGAACCACTACAGGCAGCCTGCAGCTTCATTCTTGGAGCTTTAGCTCTAGAAAAGAGAATAAATAAACACAGGAGGGAAATCACCGTGTAGTCCAAGCGCTAGAGAATTCAAGTCAGCTGGTCAACGATGAGCTACAGCATGGCTGTGGGATAGTCTGGAGGTGGCACGCCATCAGAGAGTTGAGTACCAAAGAACCAAGCATATGGCTATCCAGAGAAAGAACATTCTGGAAAGAGGGGAAATTGGAGAAGTCGAGGAATTAACAGAGACCAAGAGAACAGGAAGTGAAGGCCAAAGAGAATAGACATCCAAGGTGAGAAGACCATGGCTTTGCAAATCCAGTCTAGGGTCCCTAATGACAGGCTCCATGGGACACTACGGAGGGGTTTAAGCAGGTAAGCAGACATCAACTGTATGGCATCTGCTAGATGCCCCAGGGAAAACAGGCCATGGGGACAAGAGAAGAAGCAGGGAAACCAATTAAAGTATGGCTCTCCACTGGGGGGCAAGTTTGTCCCCAGGAATTCATTTGGTAATAGCTGGAGAAATGTTTGGTTGTCACAAACTGGGGCAGGTTGGCCACTGATATCTAGCAGGTAGAAGCCACATTATACAGCTAAGCTCCCTCAACCACGAAAGACCCAGGTCACACATCTATGGGAATCCATGAATTTGGAAGTTGTTGCCTTGTCCCAGCAAGGGCTAATCGCTGTCACACTGTGGCAGTGAAGATGGAGAAGGAAGAAAAGTGCCACATGCTGAAATAGTCAAAGGTTTCTCTCATGTATCCTTAGGCCACTCCGGCCCTTCTCAATCCAGAGCACATTCCATGTTCAGTTAGCTCAAGGATAGTATGCAGAAGGAGTCATTTCTAGCCTTTGGGCTTTCAAATGCTTAGTCCTTGGGAAGAAGAGAAAGACTGTGGGCTGGCCAGAGATGTAACTTAGTTAGTAGAGTGTTTGTCTAGCATACATGAGGCCTTAGGTTCAACAACCCTGTCTTAGACAAAGCAAAACACAAAGAAAAGTGAGCATAGGTAACAACTTTAAGTGGTCTGGAGAGACCTCTAGACTCAGTGGTTAAGAGTGCTTACTACTCTTGCACAGAATCAAGTTCAGTTCCCAGAACTCACATCAGGTGGTTCACAACTACCTGTACTAAAGCTACAGGGGATCTATGGCCCTCTTCTAGACTCCTCAGACACCCGCACTCATACATACACACACATACATATATACACACATACACACACATAGGTACACACACATACATATATACACATACACACAAAGATAAATCTTTTAAAAAAGGAAATCTGATCTCATGACATAAGGATATCACCTTTTCCTCTCGTTTTATGGTATGTACATCCACGCATACACACATGCATGTACGAGTATGCACACATATGCAGACAAAGATTCCCTCTACCAAAGAAGAAAGTAAGTAAAATAATATGACCGTAATTCTGCTCCACCCATCACAAGGGAGGGAAGGTGTAACAGTTACCAAACAGATTCCTGGGAACTGAAAAGAAACAAGATTTCTGTTAGAGCAAAGATCAAGGCTCCTAGGGACAACCAAGATGGGCCGGGGGACAATAGTCCAGAGTCAGTATGCGTGTGAATGACATGATGACAATCAGCCTCCCCCATTCCTGTATATTACAAATACAATGTGGTAGTTTGAATGTAATTGGCCCTCATAAGCTCATAAGAACTGGCACTATTAGGAAGTGTGGCTTTCTTGGAGTAGGTGTGGCCTTGTTGGAGGAAGTATGTCACTGAGGGGGCAGGTTTTAATATATGCCCAAGCCATGCCTGGAGCCTAACTCTACTTCCTGTTGCCTCCAGATAAAGATGTACCCAGTACCATGTCTGCCTGCACACTGCCATGCTCTCCACCATCATGATAATGAACTAAACCTGTGAATCTGTAAGCTGCCATCTCAATTAAATGTTTTCCTGTATCAGAGTTGCTGTAGCCATGATGTCACTTCACAGCGATAGAAACCCGAACTGAAACAGAAAGTTGAGATTTTCTCTGGTTAAAAAGAAAATGACCCCCCCCCCAAAGGGAGTGGCAGTATTAGGAAGCTTGGCATTGATTGTTGAAGTAGATGTGGCCTTGTTGAAGGGAGTGTCACTGTGGGGGCATGCTTTGAGGTCTCCTTTGCTCAAGTTCCTGCCAGTGAGACAGTTCACTTCCTGCTACCTTCTGATGAAGATGTAACCAGCACCGTGTCTGCCTGAATGCCACCATGTTCCCTGCCATGACGCTAATGGATTGAACTTCTGAAACTGTAAACAAGCCACCCCAATTAAATGTTTTACTCTATAAGAGTTGCTGTGGTCATGGTGTCTCTTCCCAGAAATAGAAACTCTAACTAAGACAGTTACCAAACAGATTCATGGGAACTGAAAAGAGGCAACATTTCTGTTAGAACAGAGATCAAGGTTCCTAGGGACAACCAAGATGGCCCAGAGACAATCAGCCAGAGTCAGCATGGGTGTAAATGACATGATACCCCTCACCAATTCCTGCATATTACATACAAGAGGATGAGGAAAGAGGACACACAAAGGACAAAGAACAACTGACCACTAAAGACTCAATAAGAAAAATGACACCCCAGCTCTGTAGTTGCCAAACTCAACTGACAGTAAATTACAACCAGTGCTTTACAATCTCACTGGCACTGCCCAAGTTCCTCTGGATCTTAGATCATGATATCAGAGGAAACAGTAGAGAGGTCTCAAATTGGACCAGATGTACCTCTGTCACCACCCAGAAAAACAGAGACATGAAATAGAAACCAAGTGACAGAAAAGAGAAAGGGTATTTCCTGTGCCTCCGGGTTGTGGCCAAGGTTGGCTCATTCAGAGCTGCAGGAGCCGTGGGCTCTCCAGTTTTTATCTGCACTGTTGTCACTGGGCACAGACCAGACAATTCCAGGGCCAGTGTAAAGTCCACTCAAGGCACCTTGACCATCCCCCTACTACCATGCACACACATCCCACTGTCACACACAGATAAACACACCCACACATAGCAGCACATGTTGATCAGGACATGGCTGTCTCCAAACTGCCATGTAAATCAGTAGTTGAGCACTGTGCTGTTGAAAGTGGCAAAACTCACATGTTCTAAGTGACCACAAAGCAGCACATTGACATTACTTAGCAGAAGTGAGCATGCATCTGTTTCCCTGAGCCCATCTTCAAAACCGTCTCCTGAGAAAAGCACTGAAGGAACCTGGGAATGTGTAATGGGCAAAGTTTGGGAAGACTGGCCTGACTCTACAGTTCATTCCCAGCACTGCCAAGACTGTCGAAGCCCTGAGGGAAACAGGCCACTCTCATCTAGTTTATCCTAGAATTTTCAAGACCTACTGGAGCATACAACTATTTCCTCTCACCCAACGCCTCTTACATCCAATTTCATTTGATACACTTCAGGAAACATTACCCCAAACACAAACTGGTAGGATGAGTCAACAAATTAGGACATACCCAAAGTCCAGTTCCTGGCCAGCCAAGATAACTCCACAAAAATCAATGAGCTACCCAGAACAAGCCACTTCCCAGTGAATGCAAGGCTGGGATACCACTTCCTGGGTCCTGTCTGAGGTCACAGGTTGTTTTTTTGTTTTTGTTTTGGGTTTTCTTGTTTTGTTTTGTTTTCCGAGACAGGGTTTCTCTGTGTAGCTTTGGAGCCTATCCTGGCACTCGCTCTGGAGACCAGGCTGGCCTCGAACTCACAGAGATCCACCTGCCTCTGCCTCTGCCTCTGCCTCTGCTGGGATTAAAGGCGTGCGCCACCAATGCCCGGCTTTTGTTTTTGGTTTTGGTTTTTGGTTTTGCTCAGCACCTTAGAGACAAGAGCCCTGTCCCCCTTCCCAGCAGTTACTCAGGGAAGGACTCAACTTCAGGAGCCCCAATCACCCCAGTCCTACACATCCTCCCATCCTCCTTCCAAAGCACCTTGCAGCTCCGCCACCCCAATTACCCACCTCCCACCAGGGTGATGCCCCCAATGAAGTGCACTCCGTTGCCCCTGAGAAGGCAGGCACTAACTAGGCCACAACACCAAACCATGGTCACCCTGCCCAGTCTCTCTCTGAAGGAACCCCCGGGTTGCAACGCCATGTTGCCTCAAGGGACGTTTATCTTCCTGTGCCAAGGTAAGTTGGAAAGATTCCTTTTGTGAGCCTAGCTTTGCCATGGTTCCCTGAGAAATCTAATGCAGATTATCTTGTTTCTCTAAACTTCAGATCTTCATCTAGAAAAGGGGTGAGTATCTGGCCGAGGTAGAGGGGTCGCAAAAACAAGAGAAAACTACAAATTGCCTTCGTCCACTAAATAAAGCTATATAGCCCAAAGCAAGGCATGTGACAGCATTGAGTGGATGAATAAGGGAACTACCTGGAGAAGATAAATCATCACAAATATATGAACTCTGATGGGGAAATAAATTCAGGAAATGACCAATATGGACCCTTAGATCTACTGAAGGGAGGCTACCAGACTGCACCCCGTCAGGACTTGTTGAAGACCCACTGGCTTCCAACACATCATTCGCCAAATCTCCACTAAGAAACACCAGAGGCAAAGCAGGAAACTCAGCAAGGCAGGAGTATTTCTTTGCACCTCCTCTCAGTGGATCAGGAAGAATGATATTCTAGACCAAGTGTTTGTGGCCTTCAAAATGCATATGTGAACCCCATCCCTAGCCCTGAGAGATGAGGGACAGATTATGGGCCCCTCCAGGTGTGACTGTGCCCTTCAAAGAAGAAGTTCTACCTCTGTGAGTCCTGTGCTCTGAAGAACGGCCATTGAGTGCACAGTGAGTGGTCTCTCACAGAAACCTAATTCGCTGGCACCTTGATCTTGGAATTGCCAGCCTCCTGAGGGATAAGCCATGCAGCTGGTGTGTTTTGCTGAAGCAGTCCAGGCTAAAGGAGGGGGCAAAGGAAACACTTCCCAGCCACTCTCAACTACTTGTGCGCTAAGCACACTGAAGAAACAAAGATGGCTACGCAAATTTTTGCCCTTGGGAGTCCATGGATGAGGGCCTCCACTAGATTTTGATGAAGAGTAATAATGCTAAGCGTAGAGAGGCAGATAGAGGGACCGTCAGTTCTGCCTAGGACAGCTGGGAAGGCATCACATGTAGAGGACGGTCATCTGGGTAGACTTTGGAGGGGGGCGGGGGTTAGACAGACTGTGGAAGCATTGGAAGGAGAGCAAAGGCATGCGTATGAAGAGGCTGGTGGGAGAAGAGGGGGATGCAGGATTTGAGGGTAGAGGGAGACTTTTAGTGTAGCTGTAAGACCACGGGTCTATCTTAGAAAAAATGACAAAGATGAAAGAGGAAGTTGGCCGAGGCTCCACTGCAGGTTTTCATGGACTTGAACTTAAAGGCCGCCTTGGCATTATTCCACCAACACGTTTGGTTAGACAAGGTAGAATTTTTAAAAGTTGGGCCATCATTTAAACAACCAAGAGATTTTGTTTCAGTTCAGCTTTCCTCCCAGCAGTGGAAGAACTGCCCATCTTAGGCTCGAATTCCAGCCAGGCAATGACAAGCTGGAGTACACAGCATTTGTCTCTCTAGAACCACCCTGTTGACGATAGTCCCCACCACTCCCCACAGTTCCCCCATCCAGTGTGCTTTCCTTCTCTTATCCTGTTGAAATGTATGTGCATCCAAGGAGCCACCAATCCTCCTAAGGAGCATGTAGGAAGCTCTCTGCAAGACGGAGCTCATTCTAGCACTCAGTTGCAAGGTTGTATTGTGGGGCTCTTCAATTTCCTTCTCTTAGTTTAGTATCATTTGCCAAGGAAGGTCTTAGAAGATAGTATAATATATACATATATATATATATATATATAGATAGATAGATAGATAGATATAGATATTTGAATGAATACATGAACAAATAAGTAATATACATTCTTGCATGCTTATCCTCTATACCAGCTTTTCTTTCCACAATTTTTTCACTTTTACTACTAAAAAGGTATCCTAAAATGAATAAGAATATTCCTAAAGTCAATCACGGTGCTTCTGTTTCACACTTCTATTGGGCTGAAATGGAAACAAGAACACCATCGTGAATGTGGAACAGACCAGTATGTCTGGCAGTGAGCTCAATTAGAGCTCAGGGTATGGAGAATGCAACAGATAAGCTCCCCAAATGCTATCAGTGATCTCCGAGGAAACTGTTTTGGATAGGAGGGGTGCCAAGAAGCTGGAGACAGGCAAATGTTCTGATTTTCAAAAAGGGAACGAGTGACAGCCTGCCAGTTTCCCGATGCAGAATGTAATTTCACTCTCAGGCAAGGTTCGAAAGCATATTGTAAAGGGACACTGAGAAGCACCTAAGATAGGAAGTAACGTCTGTTCGGAGCCGGCATGGGGGAACCATGAACAAGTCAGGGCAAATTCATTGTGTTACTAACAAGACCCCTAGACTAGGAGAGCAGAGAAGCACAACAGACAGACACGCATGGTGTAAGGAGTGAGCAGTGTACAAAGCGCTAATGGTACACCTGGGATATATTGGTAGAAGTATTACAGGCAGCATTAAAGGATGGACACCTATAAATTAATTAATTAATTAATTTTTAAAAAAAGGATGGACAGCTGAGCTATATTGGTAGAAGTATTACAGGCAGCATTGAAGGAGGGGACGGCTGTTGGCTTTCTTCCACCGTATTGACAAAGTACTGGTAGATAAATCTTCCGGTGTCTTTTTGGCAAAACTTCATTGAAAACATGAAGCTCTCCTGCAGGTTACTGACATGTATGGAAAAATTAAGAGATGTAGGTAAGCTTGAAAGTGGCAACAAATGTCTGGTGGTAGCGCACACCTTCAATCGCAACACTTGGGAGGCAGAGACAGGCGGATCTCTGTGAGTTCGAGGCCAGCCTGGTCTATAGAGCGAGTTCCAGGACAGGCTCTAAAGCTACAGAGAAACCCTGTCTTGAAAACCAAAACAAACAAACAAAAATAGCAACAAATGGCTGCACTCAAATATGACTGTCCATTTGGACAGGACGTGTGCCCTCAGATCTATCATAATTGTCACCAACCCTTCTCCTGTTGTCAGTAAGGTGTGCCATCTGCCACAAATCATCTTCATTCTACCCTCCAAGCACTCAACACATTGGGATTTGCAGCCCACGAAGCAGTAGACCTAAGGAGAGCAAAGGACTGGGGTATGGCTCTGTTGGTAGAGTGTTTCACTTAGCATGCAGAAAGCCCTGAGTTCAATCCCCAACATAGCTTATATAAACCCAGCATGGTGATAAGTACTGTAACCACAGTACTTAGGAGGCAGGAGTATCAGGAGTTCAAAGTCATCTGTGGCTACATAGTACAAGGCTATCCTGGGATACAGGGAAAACTCCCCACAATCCCCAAATAGACGAGTGAAGCAATGAAGACAGTAAATGGTGGTGGGCCTTGTTACCAAAGCAAATAAGTTAACTTCAGTCAGGGGTACATTCGGAGGCTCCCAACACCCAAATATATGGGCAGTCACAGAAAAGTGTCTATCCTGTTCTAAGAAGTCCCCAAGAAGAAAAAATTATAGAACCAATGGGTAGGTGATGCCATCTAAGAAAAAATTCTTGAGCCACAGCTGTCCAAACAAAGTATATAGGCCTGGAGGATGCTGAATTTTTCATCCCTGAATGAAATACACAAGCTCAAGTATATAGTCAAAGAGATTGATTCAGGTATCTGGGCTTGAATCTAACAATGTTTACAATGGAAATGCTATATGAAAGTATGTGTCCTTTGTTAAGTCAGTAAATGCCTTAATCAGAGACAAAAAGAAGAAAGCCAACAGAGAACTCAACATTGTTTTGAAAAATCCTAAGTTGCCCTCACAAAATTCACAGTCTATGAGACCTGTTTAACGAAGTAGGCTGGTTGCCCCAACCTGGCCAAATGCTAGGAATAAAGTAACTGGCACAGAGCTTTATTTTGCTCAATTGGTCAAACATTCCTCAGAGACAAGGCACAGAGGCAGAAGGAAGAAAATAAGAGGAAAAACAATAGAACGCCATCAAGAGGCTGCCAGTCCCCGGCACAACGCTGCCATCTGCTACTGACATCAATCCTTCAAGGAGCTGTGTCAGCCAAACAATGTACCAGGGACACCAAGCCTGGGAAGATAATGGCCTTGCGACCTTGGGTAAGTCACTGAACACTGCCAGGGCTCAATTCCTTATCTCCAAACTGGGTTCATACTAACCCTTTTGCATACTGTGCAGGCCAAGAGCAGTGATGTCTGGGACTGAGTGAACCCCAGAAGCTGGAGGTCCCTGGGTACAACAATCCTCATGACAGTAATTAACAAACAAGGCTGTGGATGGAACCCTAGGCCTGGAACATGCTAGGCCAGTGCTCTACCACCAAGCTACATACCAGGCCAACAAATAAAACATTGAAAGAAAAGATTTCAAAGGGCTTCAGGTGCAGCAATCCTATGATCTAAGTCTTAAGGATGCAACTACAAAGTGGAAAAAAATAAATAACCAAATTTAAACCAAAGAGACCAGATCTTTTAGACCAATTTCCTGAAGAAATTCATTATCGTGGCCTGGTATCTGCTGGTTAGTCATTAAAATGAAGGTGAAAGGTGAATAGGAAGTGAATTATCTGGGGCACCTGATGCTCTGTGGGTCCTAAGGAGAGGCTGACTGGCTTGGTGGTAGCAAGCAACCTTTAAAGAGGAGATAAGCAGATTTCCTACCAAGACGACTGTCCAAGCATCCCCTTCTCTTCTCTGTCATAACATTTTTATGGGACTATCAGTTAAAAAAAAAAAAAAAGCAGTCAATATAAGTCTCAAAAAATATATAAACTCCTTAAAAAGTAGATACACAAAATGGAAAATCAGCTTTTGTTCTGAGCAGTTGTGTGAATCCCAATCTCTGGCAGCTAAAGGACTTGTTTCAAAATTGTCAGCAATGCTGATACATCTCAGGCACTGAGCTAAAAACTAAGGAGGAGGTCAAGGAAGTGGAGAGATTTCTCTTCCTTTCACCTTGGGACCCACCCAGGGGCCATCAGCATGCTGCCCTGGCCCCAAACTAAAAGACAAGGAAAACACAAATTCCCCACCCCCACTGCATGCCTGCTCCCTCACAAAGCTTCCCCCCAATAACTGAAGGTTGAAAGCGGCAGGGACGAGCGGCAGGCTGCCTGAGGCCACTGACTTCCTGGGGCGTGGAGCCCTCAGGCAGCACTAGTAAGTAACAGGCGTGGCATCCTCAGGTCACTGGATCCTCAAAGCAGCTCGCATCTACACATCCTCAAAGCCAGGCCTCTACACCCACTGAAGATGTATTTTGCCCACCCACCCCCCATGAGACCACAACACACCCTGTGTCGCAGCAAGGAGAGCCAAGGACCAGAAAGAAAATGGGTGCTTAGAGCCACAGCTGGGACCTCTCTCAGGGCACAGGCTCTGCAAAGGGGAAGCAGGGCAAGGTGCCTTCAGATCTCCCAGCTGAAGCTGTGCTTAGAAAGCCCACCATCTGGCCTGAGGGCGGATGCTGCTTGCCTGCATTTAGCTGTACAGCCGAAGCCCTTCTCTTCCTCAGCTAGCATGGATTTAGGGAGCGGCTTCTGCGAGAAGTGTGGGTTCTATGCCACCAAAGCTGCAACCAGCACCCAAAGGTCATCTCGCTCTCCCAGCAGGCAGACTTTCTCCAGAACCATGGGAGCCAGGCAGCACCTACTAGTCCAGGTATTTGGCTTTGCACCAAAGCCGATGACCCTAAACAACCGTACCAGCAGATAATATATTCTGTGCACAGAACTCTCTCTTTATGCCTAAATGCCTGCATTAGTCTGGATCAATATGTCCCATAACAGTTAATCCATGGCAACTCAGACCAGGCAAGATATGCCACTGACAAAGAAGGGCTGCCTAAAGATGCTATGTCCCCCACAGCCCATACTCATGCATTTGAATTTCAGCCCAGGGAAGGCAGCAGAGGCAGAAACAACCACCCACAAAAGCCAAAAGAAGGGGTGGGGAGAGTGGATCAGAAAATATACACATAAATAGCAAAGGGCTTTTACAGCGGCAGTGAAGGGGAGGAGGCCTTGACTATCAAAATGGCCTTAGAGTGACATATCACTGCCAAGATGATGGAGTACCGGTGACACTCCTAAAGTCAGGCGTAGGATCGTCCTCACACACCTGCAATGCAGAGATTTCTGCCCTTTCTGTAATTCACGCTCCCAGCCCAGGCGCTATCTGCAGTGGGAGCCAGTCTGGACTTGTGCAGCCACTGCTGTTCCTCCTGACAATAAGATTATTGCTGCATAGCAACTTCTCACCAAGGCAAGGAGGCAAAGGAGGAGACAGCAAAGGGAGAGACAAGGGAAGGCACAGAAGGCAAAGTCCCTCGGCCCCGCAGCTCACCTTTTATTTGGGCTTCATATTCAGCAATGATCTCTTTGTCTTTCTTGAACTTAGTTTGAGATGACATCTTCCGACGTGGCAAAAAGAACTGGCAGGCTGTTTGATTTATTTCTCCTTTTCTTTCCAAGTCCTCTCCCAAGCCTGGGTAATCACACAACGATAGTCGATTTCACAGGTTTCAAGGCTAAGCTCTTTCACTTGGCTGCAGAGCTGAGAGTAGAAATCCTTCTTCAGGGAGGAAAATGCTCTCTGCTGGCAGGGAAATGGCTCTGGTGGCTTCCTCTGGTCAGCTCCTCTTGTAAAAGGAGAAATCACCCTGGGAGTACCATAACCTGCCCCAGTTTTCCAGGATTTTTCTTCCAAAATAATAATAATAATAATAATAATAGCAGCCAAGAGCACGAGCACATACACAAACACACTCACGGGTGCACACTCACCCAGACAAGCTTCCACGCAATTGTGCTGTGCACACACCCATCCGCACCACAAGCACGCACATACACACAGGCATGCACACACACACACACACACACACACACACACACACACACACACACACACACTCCCTCACACACCCTCACTCACACACACACACACACACACACACCCGCTTGCTCACTCATACACACACATCCACAAGAGGCGCGGCGCCTCCTGGGTCGTGTGGCCAGCCTCCGGTTCTCTTTGGAAGGCTCTGCTAAGGAGATGATCAGGTTGCCAAAGGACCGGTCATCTCTCATCCTCCCTCCGGTCGGTCGGCGCCTGGAGTCTGCTGTCCGGTGAGGATCAAAGCCAGGAGAGGGAGATGGAAGTTTTCTGGCGGTAGCGTGTTAGCTCCTCCGGACCCAGGGATGGACTGTTCACCCCGCAGGGCTGGTGGAGCTCTCCCCCACTGCCCTCGTCACTAGACTCCGCCTCCCGGATTTTATAACAA
Source organism: Cricetulus griseus (assembly GCF_003668045.3). Lineage (NCBI taxonomy): Eukaryota > Metazoa > Chordata > Mammalia > Rodentia > Cricetidae > Cricetulus > Cricetulus griseus. The sequence continues at coordinate 31,868,751 of NC_048601.1, read as the reverse complement.
CTGACACATTGTAGCCTACAGGAGAGCTGAACTGGCTGCAAGCAAAAAGGGGAAGAAACGTTTCACAAAAGGAAGGAGGCAGAGGGGAGAAAATCAGGTTGGGAAGGCCTGGGAAGCTCCCGCAAACTCCAGCTAGTAGTAGTTGGGCTAGAGATTTTTCTAACAAACACTGGAAGATTCTTTTCATCGTGTGGTGAAAATCAATTCAAGCCCTTTAACCATCAGCTGTATGACAAGTTGTCACTCTGCCGAGACTCTAGCAGAGGGCCTGATATATGCAGGGAAGGGCACTAATATTTTTGGAGGAATTATTTGATCAGAGGGATAATGCCAGTTTTGTAGGGGGAGCAAGCTGTAACCAGGTTCAGAGAAGGTGGGACAGTACAATTCCACCTCCCTGTGCCTCATTTGCTTTACCAGTAAAATGGGCTGTCTTTGGAGGCTCTTTTATGCACACTTTCAACAGATAAAAAAAGCCTACTCAAGGGCCCACTAGAGTTATACAAGCAAGAGACTCCATACAATGGTAAGACAAGAATTGAACTACATTAGTGAATAATAGAAAGTGGTAGAAAATGACAAGTGCTAAGGAGAATTAAAAACATTACAGAGCACCGTGAATGTAAGATGTAAGGGGCTTTGGAGAAATTGAGTAAGAACAGAAACTTGGCTTGGCCCAGTACCTGGACACATAGTAAGCTCCCTATAAGTAGTGGCAATTACGGTTAACACAGCATCCTAGGGGTACATCCCATATAAGTACCAAAGTAAGTGTTCTCTCACAGGTAAAAGAGTGCAGATCTAGATGGTGGGAAATTACTTACCCAGGGTCCCCAGGGTTCCAACCTAGACAACAGAATCCATCCGTAGTAAATGCTCAGTAGAAATCTTCAGCATTTAAAAAGCCCAGGGATGTGTCAAACTATAGGATCGCTCACCACTGGAATTCCACAGTAAGGCTGTCATAAGAGTGTCTTGACCCAAAGAGTTCCCTGAAGGAAACATCTATCACTTTCACAAAATAATTATCATCTTCCACTTGTCTTTCTGGAGTGATCCAGTGTGTGCTTTGGCTTGGGCTTAGAAATGAACAGGCTATCCACACCAGCCCCTAAAAGCTTCCCAAGGGAGAGCGCAGCTAGAATGGGCCTGGAGAGGTGGGTGAAGTGAGACAGGGTCTTCCTACTGAGTGAACAGTGAGTGAGCACTGAGAGCTGCCGAGGGGAATGCACAGGAGCTGCCTGAGCAGAAGTCCACCTGGTGAATCATCAGGCTTATTATAGCTCTGGACCTAGAGACAAGAGGTCACAGAGTTCATAAACAGATGCCACAGCCCACATCCTCCTGCCTCACCCTTCCCAGGGACACACTAGGGCCCTCGCAGTGTCATTAGAGGAAGATACACTCAGAGATTAGCCTCTCTGCCTCAAGGCTAGATCCTCAAAGAGAAATGGAGTCAGTGTCCTATGCCCTGGAATGTGAATAAGGAACTAACCAAATTCCTTCCTGTCTCTTCTATGAGCCTGGAGCCTATAAGGCTGGATGGATATGGTGACTCCGATTGCTCTCTGCACCTACTGGAGGCAGGAACCCAGTAAATGACAGCTCTAACCAAGAGGAGAATTTAAAAACCACACATGCATATCAGAGACGCACACAGGGCACTGAGCCATGGGAATGTCCCCAGAAGCCATATGACAATGAAGCAAAATGTGTCAGAAAAACCCTGTTGAGTAGCAAGGGCTGGGTTTCTGTGTAAGAAGAATGGTGATAGACAATCAGTCTGTGTGGGGGCCATAAGTGGCCTCCATTCCTTCTCAGAACTTCATCGTCCTCATCTATCAAATAACAGTCTCATGGGGACCCCACAAAGAGGGCCAAGCATCAGAGCTGGGGCCTTCCCAGAGAGAGAGAAGGAAAAGAAAGGCTTGTAAGCCATAGCCACAAAGATGTCCCCATGCATAATGAAGCTATATTGTCTCAAATCTTCTGTCCCTGGGAAGAGGTGAGTGGTCTAGGCAGGGCCCCGGGCACTGTGACCTCATCTTGTCCCTTCCAACCTTCCCCACAAATTGAAGTCTGGGGTCACTCAAATGCCCTTCTACAACCCCCTCCAAATGGCCGTTATTCTTTGTTGAATGGGGACCAAGTACTACCGCCAATGTTTAGTCTTCACAGGACAGCCCCCCCTAGATAAATTTGTAACTGAAAGGGGGCAGTACAATGTGATTTCATCTGTGCCCCACCCCAACCAAGCATTAGAACACCCCTGGAAATGTCCTATTTCCTTCAGGCTCATTTCCTAAAATATGCTGAGAGTTATTTTAGTGTGTGTGTGTGTGTGTGTTTGCTTGCATATATGTAAAGTGTGTCATGCACATGCCTGTTGCCCAAAGAGGCCTAAAGAGAGTGTCAGTTCTCTAGAACTGGAGCTGTGGGCCACCATGTGGGTACCAGGGACAAAACCTGGGTTTTCTATGAGAACAGTCAGCACTCTGAATGGCTGTGTCAACCCTCTAGCCTCCAAAGTTACTTTTTACAGAATGATTTATTTATTCTTATTTTATGTGCATTAGTGTTTCACCTGCATGTATGTCTGTGTAGGGTGTCATAGTCTCAGACAGTTGTGAGCCTACATGTGGGTGCTGGGACTTGAACCCAGGTCCTCCGGAAGAGCAGCCAGTGTTTTTAACCCCTTACAGGGGAGAGCCCAAGCATTCCATATAGATTTTATCGAGATGGGTCCTTACTAAGACTCATTGGGTCTGATGACACAAACATTCTTGTTTTCAAGTTGGAGAAACAGAGGCACAGATCCGAGAAGCAATTTGCCCAGGAATGCAGAGCTAGCTAGTAACTACACCCACTTTGAAACTCATTGAAATGCAGGTCTGACCAATACCAAGACCCAAGGAATTAACCAAAAGAGGAATCGTGATCATAATATTGGCTCTCAATTCTTTACACAGCTTTTCATTCTATGGTTGTGTTTGTCTTAACCATTTCAAGTGAAAGTTTTCCATTAAACAAATTGGAAGTTAAAAATATAAGGAAAACATCACAAATGACCATCGGTGTGGCTTAAACTACAATCACCACAAAAATAACACAAAACTAACCCAACCGGTTTTCTTTTCCTGGTAGGAAAAAAAAAAAGGAAGAAAAAGGGGTGTGTGTGTGTGCAGCATTTGAAGGAAGAGTGACCAGAAGAGTTTTTGGTTTAAGGCAATTTTATTTTTCTGGTCAACTAGAAATACTCCCTGCCCCCGGCTCAAGATGACTAACCCTGTAACATTTTTCCACATTGCTACCAGCTAATGAATGCATCTACAGCCAGTTCAGAGAATTCTGGCCCTCAATCTTGGCTCTGCAAAAGGGAAGCAGCAACAGAACTCAGCCAGCTGGTGACAAGGGGACTGTGGGTGTAGCCCAGTGGTAGAGTGCTTTGCCTAGCCTGGGTTCAATCCCCAGCAACACACACACACACACACACACACACACACACACACACACACACATGCACACGGCCTTCTGATATAAAGTGGATAGGTAGGTAGAAACTTTGATGAGGGAATTATTCTATAACCCAAATATAAGATTGTCCTCTCTGTCTCAAGAGCCAGAAAAGTCTGACAAATTCAATTCTAGAACAAATTGCTTCAAGATTCTGCCTGACAAACTACCATAAGCCCCAGCAAGCCTCAGGAGCATCACAGATAGAGCAGGATAGCCAGAGGATAAGGAGGAATGCTGGGAAATGCTGCTTTGGGGACTGACTGGGAAGTCACAATCAGGCCCTTGCAGCAGCTGGTGTCCCCTGCACAAGGTAAGTCACCCCAAACGCTGACCCAGATGGCTTAGATGATCTCCAGGCTCTGCTCTTACTGAAAAAGTGTGTGCTGTTAATAGCTATGAGGAAGAAGGGAAACCTTTCTTTCTTTCTCTCTCTCTCTCTCTCTCTCTCTCTCTCTCTCTCCCCCTTCCTTCCTTTTTCTTTCTGTTATTTTGTTTTGTTTGAGACAGGTTTTCTCTGTGTAACCGCCCTGGCTGTCCTGGAACTCCCTTTGTAGACCAGGCTGACTTTGAACTCAGAGATCCATCTGCCTCTGCCTCCTGAGTCCTGGGATTAAAGACGTGCGCCACCGCTCATCAGATCTTTTTATATGAAATATAGAAGAAGGTTTGGGTTTCTTGGTGATGACACATTTTGAAAGTAAACAGAGGTGATGGTTACCATTCTATGAATGTGCTAAATGTCCTTTGATTTCATACTTCAATATAGTTACTTTTTTACTTTAATTTTTATTTTATGTATGTGGGTGTTTTGCCTACATGTATTTCTGTGTACTGTTATGTACCTACTGCCCATAGATGCCAGATTAGAATGTCGGATCCCTTGGAACTGGGGTTACAGATGGTCATGAGCCACCATGTGGGTGCTGGGAACTGGACTTAGGTCCTCTGCAAGAGCAGCCAGTCCTCTTAACCTGTAAGCTAGCCCTCTAGGGTCTGTGGTTAATTTTCTATATTATATATTTTTATTTAGTTAGTTAGGTTTTCTGAAGCAGGGTTTCTCTGTGTGTAGCCCCTGGCTGTCCTGGAACTCTCTCTGTCAACCAGGCTGGCCTTGAACTCAGAGATCCACTTGCTTCTGCCTCCCGAGTGTTGTAATTAAAGGCGTGTGCCACCACCTAGCTATATTATGTACTTTGCCTCAGTAATAATCAAACACATCAATTCTTCAAGTGTATGAGAAAAATACTGACAGACTAGAGGGAAAGTCAGTGAATGCTGTGATTGACAGTCTACAGAAAGAACTACACACTTCACTCATGATCAGTATCTGTCAGACATGCCTAGATTCAGGGACTTTAACTGCGTCAAAATGACACTCTTATCTTTCCCTAACTCTCCATTTTGTGGGGCTTTCCCCATACAATGGTAAAGGTGAACCCCCCACCCCGCCAGCAGCTCTAAGTTCTCTCAGCCTGGCAATTCCAGCAAGGAAGATAAAGTTCTCCCCCAGAAATTCCTGTAAACAACATGGGAATAGTCAATTAGCACAGGTTAGCCCTGAACCATGGCTATTATGGCCAAGGGGTTGGAATGTTCTATATAGTGAACCCCAAGACCATAGGATAACTGTCCCAAATAATCAGCTTGACCCCAGAAGTAGGGTGAGCTCCCAAAAGAGTTTTGACCAAGGTGCCATTCCAGAAGGAAAAGGATTTGTAAAAATCAGCATCTTGTCCGCTAAGAGCTACTATGGGACACGAAGGGTAGACCTGTAACAGACGTGGCCCATGTGGCATGACATCACCTAACTTTGATGTTTCTGAAGCACCTTCGAATCTGAAACCACAACCCCACCCAGGCCTGTAGATTAGACTACTCCCACTTTACAGATGAGGAAATTAAGGGTCAGACATTCCAAAGATAATAAAGGGGCGATCCAGGCAGGAAATCAGCACATCTGACCCCCACTGATTTCCTGCCCAACCCCCACCCCACATACACGCATACCAAGCATCTGCTGAAAGACACCTGATACATACTTAGAAACTCAGAGTCCTGGGCACACGCTCTATTATGAGCCCTGCTGCCTGGAGAAAGGGGCAGGTGGGGCTGAGAATGTGGCTCAGTTGGTAGAAGGCTTGTCTCCTGTGCCCAAAACCCCAGATTCCATCCCCAAGCACTGCATTAACCTGGAGTGGTGGCACATGCCTATAATCTCAGTACTAGGGACATAGATGCAAGAGAATGGGAAAGTCGAGGTCATCCTCACCTGAACAGTGAGTTCAAGGCCAGCCTGAGGTAAACAAGACCCCGTTTCAAGAAAGGAAAGAAGAGAGGGAGACAGAGAAAGACAGAGACAGAGACAGAGACAGAGAGATTCAGGTATGCTGGCACATGCCTTTAGTCTCAGTACTTGTGAGGCAAAGACAGGCAAATCTCTGTGAGTCCAAGGCCAGCCTGGTCTACTTCGTAAGTTTCACAGTGAAACTCTGTCTCAAACAGATAAAAAAAAAAAAAGAAAAAGAAAGGAAGGAAGGAAGGAAGGAAGGAAGGAAGGGAGGGAGGGAGGGAGGGAGGGAAACAAAAAAACAGAGACAGAAGAGAGAGAGAGAGAGAGAGAGAGAGAGAGAGAGAGAGAGAGAGAGAGAGAGGATGGGGAAGGAAGTAGGGAAAGAGGAAAAGGACAGAGATTGATCTCTTGGCCATCAGGACCTGACACTGATTGTGAAGTAAAGTCTAGGGAATGCTGCAGAAGTCCTGTGCCTTTCCAGAAAGATCATGTTTCATTATGCAACCCAGATGCCCCCTTCACCATCTAAGCACTGAGCAACCCCAGGGACAGTGGTTCTCAGATGGCTTCAGAGTCCTGATCCTGATGAACAGAGGGACAGCCATTCAAACACTGGAGCTTGGCTGCACAGCCAGAAGAGTTTGCACACTTCCAAAGAGGATGAGGCATGTGGACTGATGCAAGAATGCCTAGCCACCCCCCTACCCATCACTCATGGTCCCCAGGGGAGGAAATGTGGCTCTGAGAATCCCCTCATTCTCTCTTTCCTGATCAGCCTCCTTGGAAGGAAGAAGTGATCTGTCCCTGTAGAGGAGACTTCTAAAGTCTGCCATCACGTGGGAGAGTCTGTCTAGTCCATGAATGGTTGGCTTCCCTTTCCCACACACCTCAAACCATTTTCTGTGGTCTGTCTTTAATCACTAATTAAGATAACATTCTGGGGCTGGTAAGATGGATCCTTGGCTGAGGGCACTGACTGCTCTTTCGGAGGACCTGGGTTTGATTCGTAGCACCTACAAGGTGGCTCCCAACAGTCTGTAACTCCAGTTTCAAGGGGATCTGATGCCCTCTTTTGGCCTCTGTGGGCACTGCAAACAGGTGGTACATAGACATAACACTCAGGCAAAACACTCACTTTTAAAAAAATCTAAAATAAACAAAAACTGATGAAAAGTCTCAATTTGCAGCTTAGGTTAGCCTTGAACTTATTATCCACCTACCACCTCCCAAGTGCCAGATTTACAGGTGTATGCCACACACCCCCAGCAATGGGTTTTCTTTCTTTAATTCTGAAGTATGGGATATGCAATGGGTTAAATGTTTCTGTCCCCTATTCGTAAATTGATAAATTGATGTCCTGACCAAAGTGTGACAAGATTTGGAGATGGGCCTGTGGGAAAAAAAAAATCAGGGTTAAATGAAGTCATAAGGTGACGGAATGGGTCATTATCATGGGTTAGTACTCCTGAAAGAAAGAGGGAAAAAGCCAGCAAAGAGTAATTATGTGCTCTCTCTCTCTCTCTCTCTCTCTCTCTCTCTCTCTCTCTCTCTCTCTCTCTGTGCGTGTGTATATGAGTGTGTGTGCTCCTGTGTGTAAAAACAATAATGAGAAGGCAGCCATCTAAAAGCCAAGAAGAGGCCTTCACCGGAGCATGACTATGCTCTCTGGTCTCAGATTTGAAGCCTCTACAACTGTGGGACATGTACTGTTATATAAGCCATGCAGTCTGTGGGATTTGGTGTGGCACTTGGGACAGGAAGCCTAAAGAACCATTGTTTCAATGGTATAGGAAACATTGTAATGGAGAAGGAGACAAAGACATTGGGGAGGAGAAGAAGCTAACCCAAATGGCATGAATGGACAACTTCTATGAATTAATTTACTCATTCATTCAACAGACATCTCCTGAGTACCTAGTATGTAGTAGATAATTGAGGTAAACACACCCACAAACCAAGAAGATGTTGTCCTACTGTCCCGGAGATCACAAGTAAACAATCAATTATAACTCGATTATAACTCCATTACAACTAGATGGAAAAGTTCAGGGTGACTCAGGGTCTCACAATAAGACCTTTTGAGGACTGACTCGGTGGAAACAATGCTTACCTAGCCTGCAGTAGGTCCTAGAATGGAGCCCTAGAGACAAATAAAATTGGGTGTGGTAATGCACACCTATAACCCCAGCTCTAGGAAGGCGGAAGACGGTCAGAAGTTCAAGATCAACTTGAACCTGTCTTCAAAATAATAAAAACCAAGACAGGCGTGGTAGTGCACACCTTTAATCCCAGCATTGAGGACAGGCAAGTGGATCTTGGGGAGTTCAAGGCCAGCCTGGTCTACAGAGCAAGTGCTAGGACAGCCATAGCTATACAGAGAAACTCTGTCTCAAAGAAAAAAAAAAAAAAAAACAAGCAAAAAATGGAGGGGGGGCAAAAGGAAGAAAAGAAAGAAAGAGAGGGAGGGAAGAAGAGAGGGAGGGAGGAAGGAAGGAAGGAAGGAAGGAAGGAAGGAAGGAAGGAAGAAAGAAAAGAAAGAAAACAAAAGCGTAAGTCAGGTAAGATGTGTGCTGTTGCACTGAAAAGGGTAGGGCACTGAAAGCACTGCCTTGCTGTCTCCCTGTGTCACATCAATGACACATCCTCTAGGTGCTGCTGATGTCTTTCTTTCTTTTCAGGTAAGAAATGACCTCCCACAGAACAATCATCAAGAACATGGCCTCCCTCTGGACTTAGCTGCTTCCTCTTTGTCTTTGGATGCCAAGACCTCCACACCTCTCACCAGAGTACCTTCAATAGTTCCCTACTGGCTCATCTGCCTCTGTTCTTGCCTCCAGGCAAGAACCTTTTAATCCAGGAGCCAGACAGTGTGTGTAGCAAATCTTAACATTTCTCTTGTGGCCTCCACTTGGAATTGGATACATACTCTTCCCCCTTGGCCCTCATGGCTGGGCCTGTGACCCCCATCTCATACCTCTTCCTTTCCTGTGCCCCGCCCTCCATACATATGTACATACATATACATACATTCTTACTTTTTTTTCTTTCTGGAATGCTCCAAGTATTGGCTGCTCAAGCAGATGTTCCTGAGACCTTTGATGGTGTCCTCTTCTCAGAAAGCTATGTCCACACTTCTTTCCAAATGGCAACTCTTACATACCATTGTGTTCTGCCTTTTTCACTGTGGGACAATATCTGAAGTTTATTACTGCTACCTTTGTTCACATAATGACTGTTTCCAGACTCTCCATCTCATATACCCACCAGGCCAGCATGTCTGAGATAATTTTGTGCGATGGGGGAAATGTCCTATACTTGTGCTATCCTCTGTGGTATGATTTAGGGTATCTACTGAGTACTCCAAGCACAAGAGATTTGATCACAGAATGCACTTTCATTTGGGTTTTATTTTAAGGACTTGAAATGCCAAGAGTTGTATGTGTCCAAGGGTTAGTGTCTGTGGTGGTTTGAAATAAAATGCCCACCCCACCCCCACCCCCACCCCACAGGCTCACAGGGAATGGCACTATCAGGAAGTAAGACCTTGTTGGAGTAGGTGTGGCCTTGTTAAAGGAAGTATGGCACTAGGGCTGGGCTTTGAGGTTTCAAATGCTCAAGCCAGGCCCAGTGTCACCCTCTCTTCCTGCTTCCCGAAGGTATAGATGTAGAACTCTAAGCTCCTTCTTCAGAACCATGTTTGCCTCCAAGCTGCCATGATTCCCACCATAATAATAGACTAAACCTCTGAACTGTAAGCTAGTCACAGTTAAATGTTTTCTTTTATAAGAGTTGCTGTGGTTGTGGTCTCTTCCCAGCAATCAAAACCCTAACTAAGACAGTCCCCTAGCAAAGCCACCATAAGATGTAAGGAAGCAGGAGCCATGCCTATGGTTGTCTCCCCTACAACCATACCTGACATGTACCGTTTAGTTAAAAGACATGTCCACACTGCACAAATATAGACAAATGAAACCCCATGAGATTTTTACCTGGTTCTCTTTCCCACTGTCACTAAAGGCTCTGCACCCCATATCAGATCCATCAGCCCCCAGAGTTTCTTTGCTGCACTGACCTTAGGTATTTGGCAGCAGCACCAGGTGCCAGGGCAACAGAGTCAATTACTCCCTCCACTGCACTCCATTTGGAACCCAACGCCCCCTGTCAGGAGGTGGGTGGTAATGAGGCCTTACCAGGCTCCAGTAAATACTGCAGCTGCTTCCTATCTAGTCATCTGGGCTTTATGGAATGTGGAAATGGCTGGGCCTATAAATCCATGTGAATAGTTCTATTCGTCTACTCCTGCTCCTCTGTGTAATGTTGGAAGGCAGGAGGAGGCAGAATAAGTCAGTGTCAGGTCAAGAGGCTGAATTCAATTAAAATGGTTTTTGGACTCAATTGCTTTAGGAAATGAAATCAGTATCGGGCTGAATAATATAGTTTTTTGCAAGTTAGGGTCCCTCCTGGGTTCCCTTTAAGCAGAAAGATAATTCAGAACAGACGTTAAATCCAGTTTTATGTCTACTCTTTGAGGATTAGGCCATCTACGTTATCCTACAGTGCTAAGACCAAATTCCTTAAGACCACCAGCCCTCCAACAGCCCTAAGTGATGACAGAGAAAGAATCAACCCCAAAGGCTTCTAGAAAGTACCTTATGAAACTGTGCCTAGGGCTATACAGGAAAAGGGTAGACACAGACACTTCAAGGTATCAACCAGGATGGAGAATCCCACAGAGTGCTGAGGCAACTGGTTAAGAGACAGGACAAACTGAGCTCAACTCCACAAAAATGGCTCAAAAGTTGTGCTTCCCAGAGAAGCTGCGTCTTGTGGCAGGTAATAAGTATATTGAAGGGGTTCAGTGCTGAGGATGGGAAGGGAACTCCTGGGCCTGTCCCAAGAGGCTGCATTGCTCTTCTGGGGGAGTTACAGCAGTTAAACGTGACTGACTACTCTGTTTTCTGTGGTACAGCTCTGAGAATTGCCTGTGCTGTGATCTAGGGTCCTACAGCAAAACAACTCTATCTCTCAGGGCTGAATTTTTACCTGGGTTTTAAGGGCTTGAGATGTAAAGAGCCACATGTGACCGAGGGTTGGTGCACTGGACAGAGCCACTGTACCCCTGAAAGGAGGCAGGGACTAATGCTGTGATTATCCCCCCCCACACAACAGTGCCCAACATGTAGCAGGTTACAAATTAGCATTTGTATAGGGAAGTGTTTGATGCAGTGGGGATGGGGCATACACCTTGATGTTGGTATGGATGGCGCTCCTGGTTATCAGGTGCACTGAAATGTATAAGGTGACTTTTAGGAAGCCACGACCATGTGCAAGCTTGCATACCCAGTCATTTTCAATATAATCTCTGAATCCCCACAACAAATCTAAGATAACTATAAAATCTCTATTTCACAGTTTAGGAAGGAGGGGTCTGAGAGGTGATGTCACATGCCACACTGGAGAGATTAGTGGAAAGCTGAGGTGGCCACTAGCCAACATGAAGCAAGGCCTTCATTCCAACAGCCTATAAGAAGGTGTGTCCTACTAAAAACCATAGATGTTATCTTAGGAGGGAACTGGCCATGGACTGAACTGTATCCCCCACAAACCAAACCCATATATATATATATATATATATATATATATATATATATATATATATATCCATCCATATATATGGCTATGATGATGTATGGAGAGGTACAGGGTCTCAGGATGGGATTAGTGTCCTTAGAGAACCAAAAAGAAAAGATGGGTTTCAAATACTGATATGTCAAAAAAATTTTTTTTCAGGGCTTCTTAACCTTTTTCTGAATCCCATAATGCTGTTTAAGATACCTAGAACGGGGCTGGGAATTTTATATATCTAGGTTCTGCTGAAGCTGCCAATCTGGAAACCAGACTTTGAGAACTGTTGCAAAAAAACAAGCAAACAAAACAAACAAACAAACAAAAACCAAGAGGGCTGGAAAGGTGGATTAGTGAGTTCAGCCCTTGCCATGCATATACAGGACAGGAATCTGAGACAAAATCCCCAGCACCCATGTAAAGCCATGTACGGGAGTGCATATTTGGAATCTCAGGACTCCTACCATGAGATGAAAGGCAAGAGCAAGAGAATTCCTGGAAGCTTGTGGGCCAGCTACTCTGGTAAGCACAACAGTGAACAAATAATGTAGACAATGAGGACTGACATGGACGTTGTCCTTTGACCTCCACATGAGCTCTGGGGTGTTGTGAGATATTTGATTATACCGTGCAAAGATATGTCACTGTGGTTGGTTTAATAAGAAGCTAAATAGCAATAGCTAGGCAGGAGGTATAGAAGGGACTTCTGAACAGAGAAAGCTCTGAGAAGAGGAAAGGCAGGGTCACCAGCCAGAGGCAGAGGAAGCAGGACAGGAAGTACAGAATAAAGGTAACCGAGACACATAAAAGAATGTAGACCAAGGATGGTGATGGTGCTCTTCTTTAATCCAGCACTCGGGAGGCAGAGGCAGGCAGATCTCTGTGAGTCAAGGCCAGCCTGGTCTACAGAGCGAGTGCCAGGACAGGCTCTAAAGTTACAGAGGAACCTTGTCTCAAACAAACAAACAAACAAACAAAAACAAAAAAAGGAAGGAAGAAATAAAAGGAACAAGAAACTGACATAGGTCCAAAGACCTACTCGTTTGCACACTTAGAAATCCCATAAAAACACTAAACTAAAATACATAATATATATGCAAAGGAACTGTAGGGTAAAGGGAGAGAAAAAATATAAATAAAATTAAAAAAGAATGTAGATTCAAAGAGATGGGTTAATTTGAGTTATAAGAGCTACTTAGAAACAACCCTAAGCTAAGGCCGAGCTTTCATAATTGATGTCTCCATGTCGTGTGTGTGTGTGTGTGTGTGTGTGTGTGTGTGTGTGTGTGTGTGTGTGTGTGTGACTGTGACTGTGTGTGTGAGCTGGTGGCCCAAAGAAAAATCTGTCTACAAATGTTCAATGTGAGGGTTTAAATATCCAAACATAGGGCCTGAGAAAGCGGGGGGAAAAAAGTTCTGGACAAAAAGCCAGATGTAGCTTCTTAGTCCTGCAGTCTCCCAGGCAGGCATACAGAGGTGAAGCTACCATGTGCTAAGCTGAGCCCTGCCTGTTACTGACATGACAGTTTAAGATTTGTCTCACGTGATCAGAGAACACTGCCGATGCTTAGCAAAGACACATCCAGATGGAAACAAACAAACAACAACAAAAAAACCCTCTAAATAGGTTACAGTGTGTTTAAAACAATGTGTGTAGGCTTAAGAAAAGAAAATGGATATAGACAGTCATAGAAAAAATAATTTATAAATAATAAGCTAAAGTCTTTAAAGAGTAAAGACTGAAAATACACAGTCTGGATCCTACAGAGTATTGTGTTAACTTTAAATTTTTTTAATGCTAATGGACAGAAAATGACAGCTGTTGAGACACATTGGATTGTGGAAAAGACTGCTGAATTAAACCTAAACCAGCCCAGATACTTTAGAAACATCTTAATTTTAATGGAACTCAAAAATATATTGCTTTGAGGAAGAGGCTATGCTTTTGTTTCTACAGAAAAATGGCTGTGGATTTGTTCAAGGTTAAAGGGATCTGGTTTGATCTGGGGAGACCCCCTGAAAATCCTGACTACAGACACAAAGAAATAAACCTAAAAAACCTACAAGACAGGTAACTTATATTTTACCTGCTCAAACATAAAACTAAAAATCATCTTTGGCTGGCTATGTACAACACACAGTCCATACTTGTGTTAATGCAGAGATGAATGTTACCTTTGAAAGTTTGTGTGTTTTCAGAGCAGGGGAACCAGACACCAATGAAAATGGGTGGCCTAAGTGATCCAGCCTCTCAGAGTGCCTCTGCTGCAGTTTCCTCAGAGTTCTGCATCTAGAACAGCTTCAAGGCTACTGGCTGAGTAGACTGCTCACAGACTACTCCAGCCAGACTCCAGATAAGCCCTACATTTTCCCAACACACAAATACTAGACAACAGCCAGTTCTCCTAGGACTTGACCATTATCTCAATTTTCTCAGGTTCCCCCAAATAGCCATCACCCCCAGACAATGGGAAGCAGTCTAGAGAACACAATGCCCATATTTCTAAGAGGTATGGTAGGTGTTTTTTGGACGTTTGATGGGGGATGGATGTTTGTCATCATTTAGGGATGTTGATTACAAATTATTACTGGTCATAGTCAGGAAGAAAACTGAACAAAGGAGATTAGGTTCAGGGATCTCTTTCTAAAGGGAAAAGGGGGGAATATAATATAGAAATGATTGGATAAAAGGGTGGATTGTTGAGTCTACTTTTGAACAACCATTAGTCTCAAATATTTTACATTGGTATGGAATTCTATATATTGATACAATTTTAAGGTTATTTTTGTTATATTATATATATTTTTCTATTCTTGTTTAAGTTATCATACCTATATCACTTATTTTAAAATGTAGTGTAAAGTTTTAGTCCTTGAAAGCTTTTAGGATAATAAAGAAATACAGATTAATAGTTAGTCATCTATAACAATCAAATTTATAGCCATGTAAGGTATGTTTTCAAGGCCATACAGAGATATATTTTAGATAGATAGATGATCTTCAAATACTTCAAAGACCTACAAAATATGGCATTTAAGATTTTAATAATATAAGGCTTTTCATGACAGTAAGACATGTCTGCTCCTGGCAGCACCAATTTACTTCAAAAAAGGATAATGGTCATCGAAGAACTTCCATATGGAGTTTTTTTTTTTTTTTTTGTGTGTGTGTGTGTGTGTGTGTGTGTGTGTGTGTGCCAAAAGCTAGCCATTTGAACAAGAAACTACCCTTGCCTCAACTACTAACAGTATGCTGTTCAAACTGAACTAGCAGGACATATAAGATGACAACTGCCAAACTTTGCCAAGACAAAGTAGGACAGTTCTCCAAAATTCCTGCTTCACAGAAGAGTCTGTCAGATATTCTAGACCTGTAGACCAAATATGGATACTCCAACATTGTAGAGGAACCTTGGGTGACTGTCCAGGCAGCCAGTTGTTTCTGTCATTACATAGTTTTAGCAATTGTTTGCTCTATACTTCCTGTTTACTCTGGGAAAATTATATCCTTCTTGGATCTCTGATGGAGTTAAAACTACATAGTTATAACTCCAGTTTTCCTTGTTACCAAATTCAGAAAAGAAACTCACAAAAGAGGTGTAAATTATAAAGTTGAGAGACATAAAAGCTCAAATTGTTTATCTACAAAAAATTATAAGGTCTGAAAAAATGGTAATACAAGTTAGGATAGAAAGTGAATTATGTGTAAAACTTTAGACTTAGCAAGATAAGATAGATAATGGGATGTTTTTTTATGAATTTGCCAAATGCAAATGGACTGGACATTGTGAATGTAATTCTTACCTGATAATTGTTCTTATTGTATATAGTTTTACTATGTTAGAGTTAAACCTTCCTTTTTATTTAATAACAAGGGGAAATGTTGTGAGATATTTGATTACACTGTGTAAAGATATGTCACTGTGACTGGTTTAATAAAAAGCTAAATGGCCAATTTCAAGACAGAAAGTATAGAAGGGATTTCTAGACAGAGAAAGCTCTGAGAAGAGGAAAGGCAAGGTTGCCAGCCAGAGTCAGAGGAAGCAGGATGAACACTACAGAGTAAAGATAACCAAGCCAAGTAAAAGAATGTAGATTAAAAGATGTGGGTTAATGTAAGTTATAAGAGCTAGCTAGAAACAAGACTAACCTAAGGCCAACCTTTCATAATTAATAATAAATCTCCATGTCATTTTTATGAGCTGGCAGCCCAAAGAAAAATCCAGCTATACTGACTGGGTCACAGACAAAAACACATACACACACACATATCATAACACACATATATACAAACCATACCTATTCAGTGTTTATAGGAAGTGACTCTATGGATGATAATATTTTTATTATTTTTTCAAGATTGCAATATAATTACATCACTTCCCCCTTCCTTTTCCTCTCCTCAAACCCTTCCATATAGCCCTCCTTGCTCTATTTCAAATTCATGGCCTCTTTTTTCATTAATTATTGTTACATACAAATATACATATATGTATATACATATATATTCCCAAATATAATCTGTTCAGTATGTATAATGTTACTTGTAGGTATGTTTTAGGACTGACCATTTGGTACTAGATAACCAACTGGTGTGCTCTTTGCTAGGTAAGATTGTTTCTCCCCATCTCAATCTTCCTTAGTTGCCCTTAGTTTTATGTGTACAGTTGAGGCCTCCTGGGATTTCCCCAACTACTTCAGCATTTCTGTTGTTGTCGTCATCTTTGTTCAGCTCACGTTTAGACAGCCATGCTGGTGAGACTTTCTGGGCATAGCTTCTGACATTCTTAGGAGACACAAACTCACAGAAAACTTACTGATCTTCTGCATCTTATAACCTTTCTGCCTCATCTTCCTTAATGATCTCTGAGCCTTAGATGTAGGAGTCGTATGGTAGATGTATCAATTGGGACTGTAGCTGACCGTACGACAGTATCTGAAATGTGGTTGAAACATGTTTAACAACTCTGCATTTTTAATATTTGTAGTTTTTTGTAATTGTTTCTATCAATAAGAAGTTCTCTTATTGAGAGGTGATAAGTTCTCTTATCATGGGTTCCAGGAAAAATACTTAGAATGTAGTTGGGGGTTGTACTGGTTTAGTAAAGTGATGGTTGTAGTTTCTCAGAGACCCATGACTTCACCAGACTTGGGTAGTTGGCTAGGTTCCCAGTACCAGGCACGATTTCCCTCTTGTTGAGCAGGCCTTAAGTCCAATTAGAGAACTGCTAGTTATGGCCAAGGTATGTGTGCCACAACTACACCCTTAAGGTTATCATGCCATGCTGGTCATTGTTGTAATTCGTTGCTGGGTAGGACTTTGACTGTTTCCCTCATTTAGAAGGAAATGCCTTCTGGTACCATGAATGTTGGTCCTCAGAGGAGGCTTTCAAATCAGTTCAGGCTCAGGAGCCTCCAGACCCTGCATCTGAAGTACATGGTGTCCCTCATCATTAGGAACTTACCTTAAACCTCTGGGGAGCAAAGAAGGGCAATAGCAATAGTCTGTAATGTTTTGGAAGTCTCTTGAACAACCCTGACCACATTCAAAAGAGGTCTTCCATATGTCTTGTATTGGGGTTTTTGCCTTGGGGGGAACACTATAGACCCAGATGAAAAAATTCCATTTAAACTATAATTGTAATGTATATTTATATACAGAATTATTAGTATTATAGGTTCTAATGATGATTTAAAATGCCATATAATATTGCTGTTATATTTAATGTTGATAATGAAAGTATATTGCTAGCTGGACATGATGGTGCATGCCTTTAATCCCAGCACTTGGGAAGCAGAGACAGATGGATCTCAGTGAGTTTGAGGCCAGCCTGGTCTACTTAGTGAGTTCCAGGACAGCCAGAGCTATGTGGAGAGAACCTGTCCACCCCCCCCCCCATGTACACACACACACACACACATACACACACACACACACACACACTCCAAAAAAAGTGTATGTGTTTTATAATCAATTTAAAACACATGAGCATAAGGCTGGAGAGATGGCTCAGTGGTTAAGAGCACTGGTCACTCTTCCAGAGGTCTGAGTTCAATTCCCAGCAACCACATGGTGGTTCATAACCATGTATAGTGGGATCTGATGCCTTCTTCTGTCATAAAGTTGATAGGGTACTCACCTACATAAAATAAATACTTTTAAAAAGTATAGGTAAAAAACACATGAGTATTATTACAGAAGAAAAAGTTAATCCTTAGACACATGTGTATCAAAGTCAGTCCTATTGCATGTAAAATCAAAATTCGATGAAACTAATCCATAGTGATCAAAATCAAACATGTCTGCTATGGAGATAGAAGGGTCTACTAGAAACCATCATAGGGAATAATGAGTAAGAGAAATGCTTACCTTGATGGGCATAGTATAATAGTCCCTCAGGTTCATATAGAGAGAGAAACTAATCAAATTGTAGAAGCTCTACACATTTTTCTATATGAAATTTAACTCATTAGAAAAACCACCATGGGGGCTGGAGAGATGGCTCAGAGGTTAAGAGCACTGGCTGCTCTTCCAGAGGTCCTGAGTTCAATTCCCAGCAACCACATGGTGGCTCACAACCATCTGTAATGAGATCTGGTGCCCTCTTCTTCTAGCCTGCAGGGATACATGGAAACAATGTTTCATATATAATAAATAAATAAAATCTTAAAAAAAGACCACTGTGGTCAGCAAAAGTGTCACATATGCACAGCATAGATATCACACTCCATACGTCTGTGTGACAGCTACAGTTATGAGTGTGCATAGCTGACATACACATAAGAGTGTGGACCAGATGACAGAAGGGAGGTTTGCAGTATAACAAAACTTCATTTCTGTTTCTGCTGATATCAGATCATTTGAGCAGTGATTTTTGTGTGTGATTTTTTTTTAATTCAACTCCTTTTTGTTAATGCTGCCGGTGTTTGGTGCTACTGTTCCAGGAAACTCTACACCTCTGACATCAATAATTGCAAAAAGCAAAAGCAAAAGATTGGCAGAGGGAATGTAAGAGTGATATGCCACCCAGGGTCTCCTTTGTTTGGGTTTGTTATTATTGTCGGTGTTGCCGGTGCAGTTGCACTAAAACCCTCACTTTCCCAAATGTCTCACGTGAGGCTGTCAGGAGTAGCCACTTCCAGCTCCCCGAAACTCAAGCATGGCCCTGAATCCAGGTGAGCTATCTGACCTGAGGTATAGAACCTCCCTCAGCAGACTCTTTCAAATGACACCCAAACAGAAGACTCATACCTGGCTTTGGGTGATGCTGAGAGACCACACCTGTCTCAGATATTCCTATGAGACGGGCAGTCAGCTGAGAGAAGTCCCATGAACCTGCACACCTCTCTAATATGGAGATGGGACTCTAATGTAGGACGATTGGCCATTTCTTAGGGTTGAGTTTCTGTTCCATGACTGGTCTAGCTAACAAGGTGAAAGAATGCTGAAGCAAAAACATGAGGGCCGAGGAGAAAAGGCACAGAGTAGCACAGGACATTGCAATGTATGGGTGGTTTTATTCTTCTGTCCTGCCTCCTGGAACTTTAGTCCATAGAGAATTAGTTAAGAAAGACTATACTGAGGCTGAAGAGATGGATGGCTCAGCACTGGCTGCTCTTCCCATGGACCTGGCTTCAATTTCCAGCACTCACACAGTGGCTCACAACTATCTGTAACTCCAGTCCCACAGGGTGTGATCCTTCTTCTGGCCTCTGTGGGCACGCCACGCACATGGTGCTCATGCATGTAGGCAAAACACCCTTATACATACAAAATAATATAACAATAACTTTTTCAAAGAAAAGCTATACTTGAGGAGTACTTCTATTGTTACCACAGAAGTTTCCCTGAGCTTACAGAGTTCCTGAGAACATGGAAGGAGACACAGCATTCTTTCCTGAGCATGAAGTCACTGCTGATGTCACTTTGCCACAATGGCTATATGCCATTGGTGAGTATCCTTCCTTTCCTTTGGGGAAACAAGAAGAAGATACAATGTGAGCGTATCTTTCAAACTAGAGGGGAAAATATGTCCTAAGAGTAGCCAACATTATATTAAACAGGGAAAACCTGAAAGTGTTTTGTCCAGTATCTGGAAAAGACAAGCTTTTCCATTACCTCTATTCCTTTTTTCTTTTTTCTTTTATGTGTATGAGTGCTCTGTCTGTCTATCTGTCTGTCTCTCTCTCTCTCTCTCTCTCTCTCTCTCTCTCTCTCTCTCTCTGTGTGTGTGTGTGTGTGTGTGTGTGTGTGTGTGTGTGTGTGTGTGCGCGCCATATGCATGCAGTGTCCGTGGAGGCCAGAAGAGGTCATCAGTTCCCCTGGAACTGGACTTACAGACAGTTAAGAGTTGCTGTATGGATAATGGAACTCAAATCTGGGTCCTCTGGAAGAGAAGCAAGTGTTCTTAACCACTGAGCCGTCTCTCCAGCCCTATTCCCAACACATTTAACTATTTATTTATTATTTGGTTGGTTGGTTGGTTTTCTGAGACAGCTTTGGAGTCTGTCCTGGAACTCTCTCTGTAGATCAGGTTGGCCTTGAATTCACAGAGATCTGCCTGCCTCTGCCTCCCAAATTCTGGGATTAAAGGTGTGTGCCACCACTGCTCAGACCCTCCACTTTTATTCAGCATAGTACTTGAAGTCTTGACTAGAATGCTAAGACACAACAAAGAAAGAAATGCGGCATAAATTGTTAGAGAAGTCAAATTGTCCCTGCTGTCATATACATAGCATATGTTGACAAGCGTGCCATTGGAACTTGAGGAAATTATCCCCATTTTCAGACTGCATGAGCCTACACTTAAGAGAACTGTAAAGAGTCTGCCAGAAAATTCTTAGATTTGACAAACACTTTCAGCAAGGAAGCAAGACACAACAATCATCAGCTTTTTCACATACGCATGTCAAACTAACCACCAAAGAAGCCAAGAGTGAAAAGGTAGGGGTGGGGATCCCATTCACAATAGTTTCAAAGAGAATAAAATCCCAGGGAATAAACTCAACCTCTACAACGAAAACTTGAAGACACTGAAGAAAGATATGATGAAGTCCCTAGAAGATGGAAAGATCCCCCATGTTTATGGACTGGCAGAATTAACATTATGAAAAATGCCAATACATTATCAAGAGCAATCTACAATGTACAAAAATTAATTTAAAATATATCAAAGACCTTAATGTCAGCCGGGTAATGGTGGCACACACCTTTAATCCCAGCACTTGGGAGGCGGAGACAAGTGGATCTCTGTTAGTCTGAGGCCAGCCTGGTCTTCTTAGTGAGTTCCAGGACAGGCTCCAAAGCTACAGAGAAACCCTATCATGAAAGAAAAAAAAAAAGAAAGACCTTAATGTGAGACCTGAAACTCAGACAGTTAGGGAAAAGTATTTCCAACTAAAAACATACGCAAAAACTTTCTGTGAAGGGTTCTAAAAGCACAGGAAATAATCACAAGAGTTGGTAAGTGATACTATATGAACTAAGAAAAAAACCTATATGGCAAAGTAGGCAATCACCTGAGTGACACAGCCTAAAGAATGTGAGAAAATCCTTGCCAACCACCTATTAGTCAAGGCGTTAATAACTAACATTAATATTAATAACTAATATCTATAACTCAAAGATTAAACACTCCAAGCCAAATCACCCAATCAATAATGGCTAGGGCTGGTGAGATAGCTCAGTGCTTGCCAACAAGTCTTTTTTTTTTTTTTTTTTTTTGGTGTTTTGAGACAGGGTTTCTCTGTGTAGCTTTGGAGCCTATCCTGGCACTCGCTCTGGAGACCAGGCTGGCCTCGATCTTACAGAGATCCACCTGCCTCTGCCTCCTGAGTGCTGGGATTAAAGGCGTGTGCCACCAACACCCGGCTGCCAACAAGTCTTAAAACATAAGTTTGACCCCCGGGGCCAACATGATAGAAGACAGAACATGATAGAAAACAGAAACAACTTCTACATTGCCCCTGACTGTAGCGGTGGTGGTGCATGCCTTTAGTCCCAGCACTTGGGAGGCAGAGGCAGGTGGATCTCTGTGAGTTTGAGGCCAGCCTGGTATACAGAGCGAGTTCCAAGACAGGCTCCAAAGCAATACAGAGAAACTCTGTCTCGAAAAACAAACAAACAAAAATTAGATTTAATAACAAATAAATAATAAAATGAACTGAACAAACAGTTCACAAAGAAGTAGAAATAGCCAATTAATATTTGAAAAATTCTCAATTTCCTTAGTCATCGGAGAGATACTCATCAAAACTGATCTGAGGTGCTAGGGAGATAGCTGTGGCAGTTAGGCACTGGTTCCTCTTCCAGAGGACATGGGTTCAAGCCCCAGCACCAACATGGTGGCCCACAACTGTCTGTAACTCTGTTTCCAGGGGATCTGATACCCTCTTGTGGCCTCCAGGGGCACCAAGCAAGAACATGTTGCATAGACATGCATGCAGGTGAAGCATTCATTCACATAAAATAAAAATAATTATTTAAAAAATATATTAATAACTATAACTGCTTTGAGATGCCATTTCAACTGAGACAAGCAACATAAAAAATAAAACAAATGGCATTAAATGCTGGCAAGGATCTGAAAAAAAGGGGAGCCCTTACTCATTGCTGGTGGGAATATAATCCTGGGTAGCCATCACAGAAATCTGCATGGAGGTTCCTCAAAAATCTGAAAACAGAACTACCAGGTGGCTCAGCTGTACCACTCTTGGATCCAGGAAAAGGGCTTCAAGTCAACAGAGCACAGAGATGCTGGTGCACCCACAATTATTGCTGTGCCACTCACAACAGCCAGGAAGTAGAGACAGAGCCGATGCCCATCAACAGCTGAAAAGAAAAAACAAGTCATAACATCTGCAGGAAAATCTGTATGTCAAAGGGAATGAGGCAGGCTCAGGAAAGAAAACGTCATGCTTTCCCTCATATATGGACATACATGTATGTGTGTGAGAGTGTGCCTGTGTATGTGTATGTGTTTATAAAACATGAGTGTGTTTGTGAGTCACAAAAACTAGGAAGGAGCCATAAGAGAGCTTGAAGGAGATTTTTGGGAGGCGGGGAAGAAGGTAATAGACACATCTGATAAGAAAGCAGAAAGGGGAGCATCTGGAGAAGGGACAGGGACAAGCCAGAGGGTGGCAGAAGGGTGGTGGGGCAATGAGAGAGGGAACGAGTGACAAAAGGAGTACAATGAACTCACGAAAATGATGTGATGAAACCTGTGACTTCCTATGCCAATCAAAACAGGATCACAGGGTCTTACTACGTAGCTCTGCCTGGCCTGGAACTGGTTTTTTTAAACCAAGGGGGTCTTGAACTCATAGAAATCCTCCTGCCTAGCCGGGCAGTGGTGGCGCACGCCTTTAATCCCAGCACTCGGGAGGCAGAGGCAGGAGGATCTCTGTGAGTTCGAGACCAGCCTGGTCTACAAGAGCTAGTTCCAGGACAGCCTCCAAAGCCATAGAGGAACCCTGTCTCAAAAAAAAAAAAAGAAAAAGAAAGAAAGAAATCCTCCTGCCTCTGCCTCCTAAGCACTAATATTAACAGCAAATTTTAGAATCACCACACCTGGCTCTAAAGCAGAAAAACAAAGATGGGCTGAGGAGAGAGCCGAGTCAGTAAAGTATTTGCTGCCCTGGCACCAGGACCTGGTTGAACCCCCAGAACTCACATTTTTTAAAAAAATGAAGTTGGGTGTGGTTGCACATGAATCTAATAGCAGCTCTGCCAAACAGCCAGGCTCACTGTGGCTCACTGGCCAGCCAGCCTATATTAATTAGTGAGTTCCAGGCCACTGAGGAACCCTGTCTCAAAACAAACAAACAACACAGATGGATGGCTTGAGGAACAACACCAGATTTGACCTCTGGTCTCCACACATACACAGACATACATATGCATGCTTGTGTGTGTGCACACACTCCCACAGCCATGTACACATACACACAACAAATAAACAAATACATACCCTACACATATCTCTATCTTTTATGTTTCTGACATTTGCATCAAAGGTTTGACTGAGTTCTGCAGTTTGGCTATCTTAATGTCAGGTGACTGCAATGAGCTGGGCGTGCCAGGAGACCCTTTCACCTCAGGGCTTCAGAGCCTGAGGCAGGGAAATTAGGTGTTTGAGTTTATCTTGAGCTATATAATAAATTCCAACCCAGCTTGGGCTATATAGGAGACACCATCTCAGATAAAACAAACAAACAAAAATTTAAATATCTATTTTTATTATTCTTAATTCTCTCTCTCTCTGTGTGTGTGTATGTGTGTGTCTGTCTGTCTGTCTGTCTGTCTTCTGTCTGTGTGTGCACATGAATTGTCTGAGGAGGCCAGAACAACATTTCAGATGCTTTGGAGTTAGAGTTGTAGGCAGTTGTGAGCTGCCAGATGTGGTTCCAGACTCAAGAGCAGCAGTATGGGCTCTTATCAACAGTGGAAAGCCATCTCTCCAACTGCCCCTTGCTCATTTTTTTTTTTAAATCTAGTTGTGTGTTACTGATTTTCCATCACTATAATAAGCACCTGAGACAATCAACTACAAAAGAGAAAGGGGTTGTTTTGGGTCACAGTTTTAGACGGTTCCACCCATGGTTGTTTGGCCCTGTTTCTTTAGGCCTACAGAAGTACTGAATAGCCTTTGGAAGGGAAAAAGAAGGAAGAAGACAAAGCTCCACAAGTTCCCCAGTGACCTCCCACTAGGCTCTCACCTTAAAGTTTTTCTACCTCTCAGTAGCACCAAGCTGGGGACCAACGTGGGCCCTCTGGGACACTTAAAATCCAAACCACAGCAAGCTGATTTGTTATTGCTGGGCCACAAAAATTCTTGCTACAGCCTGGTTACTAACCCTCTTTCAGACACAGCATTGGCAAGCACTGTCTTCTACAGCATGGGATGTATCTCATTTCAAGATTTGGTGTCACCTAATTTACCTGTTCTGTTACTTTTGTTTCTGTTCTTAGTGTCATTGCCAAGAAATAATTACCAAATCAACTGACCAGATGTCAAATATCAAGGATTTCCTTCGTGTATTTCCATGCCTTTCTGCTTTTGAGACAGGGTCTCAATAGGTCATCCAGATGGAGAGGAATTTGCTATGTGGCCCAGGCTACTGTGAACTCAACAATCCTCCTGAGAGCTGAGATTATGGATGTGTACCACCACAACTGGTCCTCTTATGGTCTCTCTAAAAGTGTAATAGTTTTAACTCTTACATATGAGAGCTTTTGTCTAAGGTGCAATACAAAGACATGATTTCACTTTTTTGTATCTAGATACCTATTTTTTCCAAAAACTGTTTCTTGGAAAGACCATCTTTTCTCCACCCAACTGTTTCTTGGTTCTCTGTTGAATAGTAAGGGGCCTTCATTGTGTGTGTGTGTGTGTGTGTGTGTGTGTGTGTGTGTGTGTGTGTGTTGGTTTATCTGTTTTCCTATACGTAGGTGACCACTTTTAATATCTGTTCAGAATAATTCTGTTTAGGGCTGGAGATGTAGCTCAGTTGGTAGAGTGTTTGCCTACCATATTCAAACACTGAGGCTCACATCCCAGCACCACACAAACCAGGCACAGTGCACAAACTACAATCCCACATTCAGAAAGTGGAGGCAGAAGGATGGGAGGTTCATATCAAACCTCTGAGATCGTTCAGCAGGTAAAAAGCCTGATGACATGAGTTAGAGTCTCAGGGCCTATGGTAGAAGGAGAGACTTGACTTCCAAGATGTTCTCTGACTTCAAAAAGCATGCTACAGCACATGTGTGCACATACACACACACAAAACACACAGCACAGATCCACAACACACACATACACAAATAATAAATAATAGGAAGTTCAAAATCATACGGAAGCAAGGCAAGACAGGGCAGAGCTTCTTCCATCTTGTATTCTTGTTGAGGCCATTTCAGGTTTATCTAGAATTTGATCTCCTTGATGGAAAATCCCATGAAAAATTACCTAACATTATTCTAGGAACCCAAGGTCAAGATGCCCCTGATAACTTAGCTTCTGTTAAACTGCCTGATTGTGCGAACCTCCCCCTCCAGCTAACTGCTTATGTTAGCTTCTGTCAAACCGCTTGCTTGTTCAAAGCCCCCGAAGCTGCCAAGGGAGATGGCAGGATGTGCTTTCTGCCTTTACAAACCCTGTGCTCTGAACACTCAGTGCTACACTTCAGTCCTGAATATCTGAGTGTAGTCCCAGGTGACTGAATCAAGACTTTTGGACTGACTATAAACTGTGTCTGAGTGGTCATCTCTAGTGGGCTCTTCATAACAATACTTAGCAACATAGCAAGTTTGAGGCCAGCCTGGGACACGGAAAGCCCTTTCAGAAAGAAGAGGAAGGGGAGAAGGGAGAACAAATATTCTGTTCAGCCTCCTCGAACAAAGGTTTTCTATTCTCACCTGTTCCTGTACCTGCTCTGCAAAAAACAAAAACAAACAAACAAACAAACAAAAAACCCAACAACTTTGTTGCCTTTGGGGCTGACAGTACCTGGTACACAACAGGAGGGTTACTTTAATGTCAGTTTGTGGCAAATTAGAATCACCTGAGTAGGGAGCCTCTCCTGAAGAACTGTCCTTACTGCTTGATTAGTGTGGGAAGGTCCATCCTGATGGTGGGGACACCTTCTGGTAGAAGCCCAGATACAAAGGCTTCAGAAGGACATTTATTCTGCCTTTTGCAGCTTGGCCTCCCTCTTGTTGCAGAATTGATTCTCCCCTTTGTTGATGCTGTTGCCAAGTCCCTCACTGACAGTAGAACCAGCATTTCCAAGCTTGCGTCACAGAATAGGGACCAGAGGCTCCCAGGAGCCCAGAGCCAGATTGGGACTACTGAAACATGCTGCCTTGTGAACCAAACACATTGTGGACTATAAACTGTAAACCAAAGTAAAGTTTCCTCTCTAGGTTGCTTTTGATCATGGTGTTTTATGACAGCAATAGAAATCAAACTGAGACAAGTGGTTAAGGGAGGGAAGAATCTATTGCTGTGAAAATAAGCTTATTCTCCATGTGGTTTATAAAGATGTGTCGAATGAATGAATCAACCAAGAGTATCAGCATCAAACATTAGTCAGTGTTCAAGACACTACACCTGCCAGAAGCTATAGCTCCCTAATCCCAGCCTCCTCTCCTGCCAAGTCAGCCACTCATTAATGGGTCCTTGGTTTAGCAGAAACCACAGTAAAGCTATGGGTCTGATTAAAATGCCTTCTGCATCACTGACATATTCCCTAGTTTGCTTCCCCCTGCGTGCAGGCCTGATTTCTGAGCGGCCTGTCTCCTGTGTCAGTATCCAGCTCCCACCCACACCCCTGTCTGCTGGTCTCTGGTCCACAGAGCCTCCATCCCCGAGGATCTATGCTCATGGAATGTTTTTTCCACATTAGCTCCACTGTTTGCATTCTTTCCTGACCACTGGATACTATAGGAGGACAGAAAACCAGTCGTGTGTTACCTGACCCAGGCACTATTTCACAATACTATGATTAACAGTTTTAAGCTAGCATATTTGGGAGGAATACTATACTGCCACCCACAAGACATCGACCTTGGACAAGTCACTTGATTTGTCTGTGTCTTAGCTTTCTCCTGGGAAAACAATAGTATTATACTCACTGGTCTGAGGTTGAGTTGATACACACAGTCAGTGCTCATTTCCTGTGAGCTGTTACTATTATAGCATGCATGCCTGTATTGCAACTCATGCATGCCCCTCACTGAGTTCTCACAAAAACCTCCCAGTCTGAGTACTGCTCTCCCTGACACATAGATTTTACAGAGGGAAACTAGATTCTGAGAAAGTGAGTAATCTGCCCCTTCTGAGCCTTTGTTCCTCCTCCTCCATTCATATGTTGAATTTGTAGCCTCAAAACAATAATACTAGGAGGCTCGGTCTTTAGGAGGTAACTAATCCTACACAAACAGGATTAGGGCCTTTGTTAGTGAGAACACAGAAATCTGCTGTTATTTTGCTAAATGGGCATGTCACCAAACTGGTCAGAGAAGCTTCTTTTTCATGGTGGGCTGCAGCCAATGCAGAGACTCAAAAACAGTCACAGTGCTGAGATTAAGTGACCACCGAGTGTGCAACCCTACCTCCCCCCTAGGCTCAGGGAACAACAAGGAAAAGGGGGTGAAAAGAATGGAAAAACTGGAGAACGGGGAGAAGGGCTGTGAAACGCTGTCTTCTGGAATCAAGGCCATTGCACTCACAACAAGCCAATCAAAAATTCCATCACGAGGCTCCACCTCTTCTGAGGAGCTATTGACAATTGATGGGTGCTGGGAGAAAGGGAGGGGTTTTCCTGCTCCCTATCAATAGGTATGCTGCCCTATCAATAGGTCAGAAAGAAAGGAAAGAGAGGGAAGAGGGACAGGAAGCTGGACAGGGAAAGGAGGAAATATTTGGGAAATGGAAGAAGTGGGAGGGGCATTTGGATTGAATATGAGATACATTGTATATTTGTCCCGGTTAGTTTTTTGTCAACTTGACACAAACTATCTGGAAAGAGCCTCAGTTGAGAAAAGGCCTCCATCAGATTGCCTATAAGCAAGTCTGTTGGACACTTTCTTGATTAATGACCAACGTGGGAAGGCTCAGCCCACTGAGGACAGTAACACCCTGGGCTGAGTGACAGAACAAAGATGAATGACCAGTCCAGGGGATGCAAGCCAGTAAACATTCCTTCATCACCTCGGCTTCAGTTCCTGCCTTGAGTTCCTGCCCTGCCTTCCTTCAGAAATGAACTGTGACTAGGCTGTGTAAGCCAAATAAACTCTTTCCTCCCCAAGTTGCTTTGGCCATGGTGTTTTGTCGATATAATTGTCAAAGAACAAATTTAAAATACTCTAGGAAACCACAAGGAAATGCCTTGTCTCTCCCACCATCTGAGGACCATGAAGTGTGTGTGTGTGTGTGTGTGTGTGTGTGTGTGTGTGTGTGTGTGTGTGTATTCCATGCCATAAATCAGGCAGCTAGCCCTGAACAGACAGATAATCTTCTAGTGTCTTAGACTTCCAGCCTTTATAACAGTGAGAAATCCCTGCTGTTTATAAGCTACCCATGGCATGACATGTAGGGACTTAAGGTATTCAGCAACCTAAATGAGCAAGACTGGTACAGAGGCAGTACATGTAAAACCAAGGTCTAAGTTAGGGTCTATTTGTGCAGCAGATCCAAGCCTTTTTCATTGTGTCAGGTTTCTGCCAAAGCCAATTATCTCCTAGGTATGCAGTGGACAAGACTTCCTTGGGGGAAAAGCTAGGCAAAAGAGGCCTCCAGCTGGGGCAATTACTAATTCTTTATGGCATACCTAGGAAGTCATGTAGTGAAACAAAATGAATATTAAACCAGACTTGAACTATACAGTCCTGTTTTGCCACTCACAAGCTACATGCAGACACAGCCAGTTTCAATGACTTCATCCCAGGAAGAGGCTGCTAATGCCATGTTTATAATAAGAATGCTACACTGCAATCCCATGGTGGGAGAGCCCAAACTGGCAGAGCGGGGAAGCTGTGGGAAGATCCAAAGGTCCCAAAAGTTATCAGAGTGAATGAGTGCCCTTTAAAGTTGGCACGGTGAAGGACACGTTGTCACTGCAGCCTAGGGAAATAGGGTCAAATTAGAGCAGCTGTGCATCCCTGGCAGGCAAGCCCACTCACTTCTGGTGTCATTGTAATGGAGTTGGATCAGACTCCTTCAGATGCCAGTGACAGGAAATGAATTTAGTCATCTGCGTTAAAAGGAGGATTTCTTCAGACCTAGAATCTGGACCCCAGTGAAAGCACACGCGGGCTCTCTGATTAGCTCTGATATCACTTGTCTGCTCTGTGTTTTGCTTTCTTTAAATAGCAGCCCTACCTGTAGCTGCACATTGGGTTTCCATCTGACTGACCCCACTAAAGAACCATGGGATTGCAGTACTTTCTCACCAGAACCACCAGTCTGCAAATAATGACATGGGGACTAATTATTAATTATTAAAATTTGGCCTTTAGCTCAGGCTTGTCCACAGCTACCTCTTATAACTTAAATTAACCTGCTTCTATTAATCTATGTTCTGCCATGTAGCTCAGTTACCTCTGCTCTGTACAATACATCCAACGTCTTCAGAGTCTCACTGGCCTCTTTCTGGCATAATCTGTAAACCTAGATTTCTCCTCCTCTTCTTCTCTTTCCCCAGAAATCCTCTTCTGTCTAGCTATTGGCCATTTAGCTCTTTATTAAACCAACCATAGTGAAAAGAAATAACCACAGGGACTTGGTCATGAATGCTCCGGGAATTATTCTTTGTGATCTGGCTTCATGTGTCCATGTCTGGACCATCATGAGAGCTGGGGACAAAAATCCTAACTGGCTAACCCCTGAGTGAGATAATGGGAAGAGCCCCATCAGAACCCTGGAAACTGTGTTGGATGTGTCAAGAAGGTAGATCTGGAAAACACAGGTGCTGTTACCTGAAATCGGGGAATGGATGCTGGACCAGCAGTAAAAGATATCCATGCCAGAGTGGCAGGGTACTGGAGTCAGCGCTGGTGTGTCTTGGATATGACTGAGTAAAGGTGAACAGAGAGGAGGTTATAATTATGCAAAGCACATTAGAGCTATTGAGAAGTCAATGCATCACAACTGAGACAGTGCATGCATGGGACTAATCCCGGGCCAAGACCAAGGTCAGCTTCTTGAGGAAGAAAAGTATGGAGCTCAAGCCAGGTAGGGAGTTTAATATAATTGAGGACATAGCCAAAAGGCCTGTGCTGATGGAGCTGGTACCTCTGGCTTTGGCTGAGTGGACAGCTTGTCCCTCTTCAAGGGCCAGGCCCAGCAGGCTAAGGAAACCATAGCAACCACAAGTTAAGAAAGACAGATGAAAAGCTTGTAAACACAGCTTCCAGCCATGTGGCATAGCTTTGGGCTCCTAGGAGACAGCCACATAAAAACCAGTCTAGCTCATGGCGACCAAGCAGAGGGTACTATTTCTGGGCACCACTGTGGGCCAACTCAGAGCCTGCAAAGCAGCCAGGCAAACAGGCAGCACAAACACACGGGTCTCGGTGGGCTGCAAATCTAATTATTCACAAATGCCGGAATGGCCAAGTTTGCTCCCTCCGCTAGGAGTGTCGCTATACCTACTGTGCTGTTAAGCCACACACACCCTTGGGGACAAGCCTCCCCTCCCCACCTCCTTGCAAACTTCTCCTCCACCCTTCAGCCAGTGAGGAAAGTTACCCTCAGCACAGAGTGGTAGCACCCAGGAAACCTGCTGACCAGTTCTGTGTAGCTGCATCATAAATAACCAGCTGCCTCATGCAATTTCCTGAGCTGCACAACTGGCAATGACAACCTGTGTTTCCATCCATCATGCACAGTGATGGTGGGGCCTCAGTGGGATGCTGATAACTCCATTTTTCAAGGCCATGGCCAAGCCCATTTTTCACTGCTGGAGTTAACTGTTTCTCTGTGGGGCTTTGTGTGACAGTCCCTGCTGAAAATGCCATTGAGTAGGACATGAAGTCTTCTCTCTCTCTCTCTCTCTCTCTCTCTCTCTCTCTCTCTCTCTCTCTCTCTCTCTCTCACACACACACACACACACACAGAGAGAGAGAGAGAGAGAGAGAGAGAGAGAGAGAGAGAGATATCAGCCAATTCTTTTCACCTAATAAATACTTGAAATTTTAGGTGCACCGAACCCAAATAGTAACTATGGCAACACAAACCACTCCAATAAGACTACAAGGATTATTTCTAGCACAATAGCCTGGCTTGTGCTCCAAAAGCAGAGGTAATGTCGGCTGAAAGCAATTCCTAAATTGGGGTTTTAAAAAGAATCTACCAGCATTTGAAGCTTTTATGCTTAGGATTCTGCTTCCAGGCCCTAGGACTGGATGGCAGGATGAATTCACTACTGGATCTCTATCTTGCCTCTCCAAGAAAATGAGTGAGTCACCTCATCTCTTTTTAGCCATTCCCCAGCCTCAAAGTCATCTAAACCTCAGGATTTGAAGGAATGGCACTAAGAAGATGGCTTGGGAAAATCACAAAGCCAGGCATCTTGACAGGCTCTTTGGAACCATGTCTCTGGGAACCCAGAGGGCAAAAGGATGTGCTGGGGACCAGGCCCATGGTTCGGAGGAAGACAATACCTAACCTCATTTGTTTCTCAGATTAGGAAACTGAGACCAACAAAGACTAGGATGCTTCGCTATGGCCACTCAGAACCAGATGGTCATATGGATTTGTGTTTAAAGCCATTGGCTGTGGAGGGAAACAAGATAGCATTTGACACCATATCAAAGCTCAGTGTGGGGCTGGCAAGATGGCTCCATGGGTAAAGGCACTTGCTAAGCAAGCCTGACAGCTTGAGTTTGATCCCTGGAACCTGAGGTAGTGACCAAGCTCCCAAAAGTTCTTCTCTAACTTGTACATCGTATAGTGGCACACATACTCTCATACTCACTCACTCACACACCCATAGTGAGGGGTTCTTAAAATTGCATGTGTGATCTAAAACCCTTTCTGTGAACTTTGTTTTGAATTTGTTGGGCTTTCTGGCTCTGGGGGTGGAACCCAGGACTTTGTGCACACTAAGGATGTACTCTTCCATTGAGCTATGTCCCCAGTCCCTCAGTGACCTGTTCATACTCTATTACATTGCCTACCTGTTAGCCACTTTATATGGACTTATTTATGTACCATTTGATACAGCACATAACCACTCATCACTTGGTGAAAACTTGCTCACCAAGTTAAGCAGATCATCCAAATAATACCACATTTCATTATCCAATATCATATTTACTAAGTAGTTACCAATCTTACAAGATGGGTTTTTAAAGATTGGGATGATGTCTAGCTCATTGGAGGCAGATATTCTAATTTTCACTTGATAACTATAATGGAATCTTTATAAGAAATACCATCAGCCATTTTCTTTGCCAGGCCCATGTTAACTGTTTCTTGGAAATTCTCTTCCAAATACCCAATCTAGAAAACTATAACCTTTCTCACGGATAATCTTTACTGGTATAATTATTATTGTCTCTCATGATAATATAAAACAAACACACTTTAAGAAGTTAACTTATGGCTGGGCAGTGGTGACACAAGCCTTTAATCCCATTACTTGGGAGATGTAGGCAAGCATATCTCTGTGAATTCGAGACCAGCCTGGTCTACAAGAGCTAGTTCCAGGACAGCCTCCAAAGCCACAGAGAAACCCTGTCTCAAAAAAACAAAACAAAACAACAAAACAACAATAACAACAACAACAAAAAAAATGAAGGAACCAAGCAGATGTTTTTGCAGGCTCAAAGAACAAGTTAAAAAGGTACACCTAGGGCTAGTGAAGAGACTCAGGAAGTAAGGGGGCTTGCCAGTAAGCCTGATGACCTGACACATAGTGGAAAGAGAACTGACTCCAGTAAGTTGTCTTTTAACCTTCGTACACACACCATGGCATGTGTGTATTCTCTCTCTCTCTCTCTCTCTCTCTCTCTCTCTCTCTCTCTCTGTGTGTGTGTGTGTGTGTGTGTGTGTGTGTGTGTGTGTGTGTGTCTCAATGGATTTTTTTTTAATTTAAGGTACAACTTTATAAAGAATAGAAGAACGTTCAAAGGAAACTGTAAATGGGTAGAAAACTGGCTGTCTTCATTGGATGGGAAAAGATAGCCTTCCAGTAGGCAGAATTCGCTTGCATATTTATAAGCAAGATTGTTTTGTTTTAGTTTTAAGCCAAGGTCTCATGTATCTCAGGCTAGTGTCAAACTCTCATTGTGTAGCTATGGATGGCCTTGAACATCCTGATCCTTCTGCCCCATCTCCAGAGTGTTGAGATTACAGGCATGTGCCACCGTGCCTAGTCTATATGGTGCTGGGGATCAAACCCAGGGCTTCATTTGTGCTAATGAAGTTCTATACCACCAAGCTACACCCCAGCCAATAAGATTATTTTGCATGGTAAAATCTAAATCAGAATTTACACAGAATCATGCCTTGCACACACACACACACACACACACACACACACACACACACACACACCACTTCAGTAAGCTACACAGGTCCTTTATATGTACTTCCCATTTAATAAAGCAAGATATTGAAACAATGTGTGCACATGAAGGCTGACATTAATTGAATTAATCATTTGTACTGCCTAATCAAAGACACACAAATGAATCAAGGTTTGCATTTGGATTGGTTTGATTTTATCACATTTGGCAAAGAAGAACATACTGGCTGCAGCCTTCATTTCAGGGGTTCCACACCCATGAATTCAATCCATGGGGGATAGAAAATCTGTGGGGGAAAAAAACCTTACATCTGCACTAAATAGACATAGGCGTTTTCTTTGTTACCAGTCCCCAAATACAGTAGAACAACTGTTTACAAAACATTTGCATTGTGTTCGGATTTATATGGATCTAGATTTAAAGTCAAAAGTAAACACCATGCCATTCACTTTGAGGGGTTTAAGTAGCCACAGATTTGGTGGGGGAAGGGGTAACTAAAACCAACTCCCTGGGGACAGATAACAGGATAACTGCAGTCTGGTGCTACTGCTGGTTTCTGTTGTAGGGACAACTTTAACAAAAGCCTATACAGCAAGGGCTAGAAGGATTGCTCAGCAGTTAAGAATGTTACTACTCTTGCAGAGGACCAGGGTTTGGTTCCCAGCACCAATGTGGCAGCTCACAGCCAGCTGCAACTCCAGTACCAAGGACTCTGACACCCTCTTCTGACCTGTGCACATCCCAGCATGCTTGTGGTGTACAGACACACACTTGGGTACATTTACATACACACAAAATAAAATTAACTAAGGTTTTTGAAAAAGCCAATACAGTGAAATAGGGTCACATCACTAAATGTGAGGTCATAAAAATTTTGCCAATAGTAAAAGATTTCTGATCACATGACAAATCCAACTAATTTGAAATCAAACATGTAAGGAACCTGAGGTTTCTGGAGGTTCTTGTTCAGGCTGCACTATACTGATTTGTGGTTCTGAACACAGCATGGGCTCTCCATGCCTTGCATGCCCTGGCACCTTGTGACCACCATGAATGCCACCCAAAACACCTGGGATCAAATTGTTTATTTCTTCATTCTATTGCTAGAATGTTTGGCTTTATTTCTTTACTTTTGTCTTGTTTTGGTTTTTTGAGGAAAGTGCTACTGTGTTGCAGTGGATGACCTAGAACTCACCCTATGAACCAGGATGGCCTCAAACTGGAAGAAATTCATCTGTCTCTGCCTCCTGAGTCACTGGGATTAAAAGCATGCCCAGCTAGATTATTTGATTTTAAAAGTTGGTTTGAATTTCTGTCTCAAGCTTTATTTTAAAAAAAAATGGCTCAGTGAATTTTATTTTGGGATTAGGACAGAATTTCTAACAAAAACTAAACGTCCCTAAGCCTGCTTGTGCCATTTTGTACTGTGCATCTCTGCAAAGATACTGTGTTCTCAGCGTCAGTGATTATAAAATCAAAACATCAATCAACTCTGAAGAATGTTGAAGATGCCCTTCGTCCTGCAGCATCAAATACTCAGCCAAGATCTAATTCCTTATGTAAAAATAAGCACATCATCTCATTAGTATGCAAATTTGCTTTCATCTTTAATAAATGGTGAGATGCTACATAACCAAAGAATGACTCTAAAATAAACTTCATGATCTATAAATGTTTGGTTCTTTTACCCATTTAATAAATCTGTATATCCAGGGTCACATAAAAATTTCTCAGGCAGAATGGGCTATGAGGGGAGCATGAAGGAAAGACAAATCAAAACCATCATCTTACTCCAGATCGAATAGCCATTATCAAAGACCAACACAAATGCTGGTGAGGATGCAAAGGAGGACTCATGTTGGCAGAAATGTACAGCCATGAGGGAAAACAAAACAAAGACTCCTAATGATCAGAGCTGCCAGGGAGCTCGTGGGAGTTAGGTCACCATACGTGAAACCTGGGTTCCAGTGTCAGTAAAATAGAACCATGGAATCTAGCTCTTCCACTGCACGGTGTACTTGCAGAAGAAAGGAAATTGGAATGGTCAAGAGATATTTACACTTCCACTTTTATCTACTGCAGTGCTATTCATAAAAGCCAAGAGAGGGACTCAACCTAGGTGTCCATGAACAGACAAAAGAATGAGGAAAATGAGCCGGGCGTTGGTGGAGCACGCCTTTGATCCCAGCACTTGGGAGACAGAGGCAGGCGGATCTCTGTGAGTTCAAGGCCAGCCTGGTCTCCAGAGCGAGTGCCAGGATAGGCTCCAAAGCTACACAGAGAAACCCTGTCTCGAAAAACCAAAAAAAAAAAAAAAAAATGTAATATACTGCACACAGAATATTATTTTTTTAACTTAACTTCCTTATTGGTTCTTTGGGAGTTTCACATCATCCACCCTAATTCCACTCACCTCCTGATCCCCCATATCCTCCCCTCACCCCTGCAGTGACCCCCCCAAAAGAAAACAAAGTAAACAAGCAACCAAAAATAAGAATAACAACAACAAAACTCAAAACAAAACAAAAACAACATCAAAAACCTCTTTGCTTCTCCTTTCCTGCCTCTCCAACACCTTTTCATTCATCCTATCAGCTTTGCTAGCAAATGTTCATTGCAATGAGTCACTCACTGGTCTGGTTCAAGGCCTCTCGTTTCTGGTACACCATCCTTACTGGCTCCTCACCAGAACTCCTCTGGGATATCCTGTTGCCACTCCGAGTCTTGGAGATCCTATGGGTATTGCACCACAGGACCAGTCCCTTCACAAGCTCGGATGGGCCAAATTCAAGATCATGCTGAGGGCCTGAGTGGTAGCTGAAATGGTCAAGTGGGTCGCCCTGGGACGACGGTGCAGAATCAGCTCCTCTATATTCATAATGTCAGGGAGGTGAGGGGTGGAGCCATCTGTCTTGCTGTCGTGTCCACAGAGGCAAAGCCAACTTTCCCATGGCCAGCAAAGGACTGGACCTGCTAAGAATGCCCCTCTGATTTCATTTTGCATGGTTTCTAAGGCCTCCTGAGGTAACACAGGCCACAGACATCAACACAGACTCCAGTGTCAGCTGGACCAAAGACCCAGACATGGCTCTTGGTGGCAGCTTGGGCTCAGATGATGTCCTAGCTCTGGGTGGAAGAAATGGCTGTCGGGAATCTCTGGAGTCACTTCCTCATTCCAAACCCAGCCCAGATGTTTAGCTAGCTAGAACTCCATTTTGGCCCCACCTCTGTCTCGCTCCAGAGTCCCCCTTCAGAAAGCCAGCAAGCACTTGAGATGGCTCTGTGGTTAAGAGCACCAACTGCTCTTCAGGAGGACACAGGTTCAATTCCCGGTACCCACATGGTAGCTCACAACTGTCTAACTCCAGTTCCAGGGGATCTGACACCCATGGCAAAACACCCATACACATAATAAATAAATAAATAAATAAATAAATAGCCTGCAAAGCAGTGGCTCCTCTCCCTGAAATGCTCAGGACCATGTCTACAGGGTATTTAAGATCTGGTCCCTGGACTTGCCACATGAATTCCCTCTTGCTCACCCCTTCTCCCCATCACCTGGGAATTGCTTTGCTCTGTTTATTAAACCTGGCTTTATTAATTTGGCTGGATTTGGTTGATTGCATCTGAGGAGAAACCCACAACTGGGGATTTTCAAAACATTTATCAATGGCTACTCAGGTTGGGATGGCTCTGGCAGCACAGCCCGCAGGACACCACCAAGGCCTCAGGCTGTGGCCCCATCCTTGGGCTTCTATGTGACCTTTGGTGGCAACATGGGACTCAGACTTCAGCACAGACAGAATATTAGTCAGACCTAAAAAAATGAATGTCTGCCACGATGAGCCTAGAGAACACTATTGTTAAGTTAAATAAGCCAGACACTTAAGCACAAATGCCATTAGTTCTCACTCATATGTGAAAGCTAAAAAGAATTTGGTCTCATAGAAGTCTGAGAGTAGAATGAGGTCAGGCAGGAAACACAGCTTGTTATCATTCAGACACACCTAGCAGGTCCTGAGGCAGGACCAAGCCGCCTCCCAACACACCCCCAACCCCCCACCCCATGCCTAGGCTGAGCAAGGTATCTCTCCATATAGAATAGACAGCCACCATTTTGTTTCAGGTTAAAAGAGATACTTCACCAACATGTTTAGTAAGGGCAAACTTAAGCCTAAACAACATTGTCTGGTTTAGATATAAAATACCTAGTGGATTTTATTCAGCTCCTGTTTAAGACATATGTGTGTGGATCTGTACACTTATGTGACTTGGATTTAACTTTATATGTGTAAATCTAAGCTACCTTTAACTCTGTGTGTATATGTATGTAATTTAGATTCAACTTGAAAGACCCCCGAAGAGGTACTTTCGTAGAAGGAGACCCGTACCCAGGAATCAGCGAGACCACGAACTTGGATGCAAACTGCAAGAGGTTTTATTAGAGACACGGGTACCCGGGGCGACTTAGCTTCTGTGTGGCTAAGCGTGCCGAGCCAAGGGAAAGGGGTCCTTATATAGGGAAAAAGGCGCAAGCTAGAAGCAGGGATTCTATTGGATAATTCTAATGAGGCATTGTACAGAGCTATTCCCATTGGTCAATGTAAATGAGGCGCTATACAGGGTTATTCAAATGAGGCGAAATACAGAATCATTCAAATGAGGTGAAACACAGAGTCTTTCAAATGAGGCGAAATACAGAATCATTTCTATTGGATGGTTCAAATGAGACACAGACCCATTCCAGATCAGCATATTCTCAAGGTCTGGTGTCTGGTACAACAGACTCAATTTCCCCCATCCGCGTCCAGATGGCTGACCTTGGGGGCGGAGACCTTGGGACGGAGTGTTTCTCTTCAGGTGGGGGTGTGGGGGCGGGGCCCCAGGCCGGCCTAACTGGTGCTCTCGCCCTCGGGCCAACGCACCTGGTGCTCGTTGCTCGGCCCCAGCCCGAGGCGCGGTGCCAGGCGGGGCGGGCCGGGGGCGCAAGTCCTGCAGGGTGAAGGCTTGGGAGGCCCCGGCAGCTCCCGTGTCCTTGGCCTTGGAGGCGGCTCCCCGCTCGCAGCTCCTGGACAAGCAGCACCGCTGCTCTCCCAGCTCAAGTTCCCCTTCCAGGCGCCGCCCGCGCTGCATTCTCCAGCCCCTGGCCGAACCCTGGCCCTGCCCTGCTCAGTCCCCGCCGCGCTGCCCTCAGTCAACTGCTCCTCCCGCCTGCTCCAGAGAGAACACCCAGCATTGGCACAGGTGGGGAAGACAGAGGGGCAGGGGGCATGCAGAAGCATTCCGAGCGGGTCTTTCAAACTGTGCATATGTATGCATGTAACTGTTGTTTAGAAAAGCATCATTTACTAAAGTTAAAAGTAAACTTCTTAGTCCTAATGAGCCCTCTGTTCATTATGTCTCCTTCTAGATTAAGAAAACAAGTCTCCTGCTGCAGAGATGGCTCAGCAATTAAGAGCACTGACTGTTCTTTCAAAGGTCCTGAATTCAATTCCCAGCAACCACATGGTGGCTCACAACCACCTTGAATGAGAGCTGGTGTCCTCTACTGGCATGCAGGCAGAAGACTGTATACATAATAAATAAATAAGATCTTAAAAAAAGAGAGAAAGAAAGAAAGAAGTCTCAAATATTTTGGATTGGTATAAACTTTTGTATGGTGATGAAATATATGGTTATATTTGTTACAACATACTGTATATGTAATTCAACTCTGCTTTAAAATATATTCTATATGGTGAAATAAATTTAAGGTTATAAAGATCTATTCAGAGTAATAAAAATTAACTTAGAGATTACACCTAAGTACTTACTTCTTTGACAGGAATTCAACACCAAGCTTCTAGAGAATTTAAATAAGTGGCAACATGTGTTTGATAAATAAGATTTTTGATAAGTAAGATACATATTGGTACAAACTTGTTCTGTTATTACCCACAGAATGGCTAGCTTGGTTTCTAAAAGAGCTTCGATTCAAAATCATTACTTTTAAGGCTAAACCTGACAGAAATGTAATATAAAATCCTAGACTTATGAAAGCTGCTAACATATTGTAGACTGTTAAGAGTCATCTTATAAATGATCAAGCTCTTTAGTTGTCATGCTAAGTACTGATGTAATGAATTACAGGGATAAGCCTTACCTAGTCCCCTATATGTTTTCAGAGTTAAGCTTAAAACAAATAACTAGAAACAAAGTCTCTCTACTCAGATATACTTAATAGAGAGACAGTCCTCAAGTGCTCAGGGATCTGCAGAATGCCATTTAAATATTTAATTTAAAATGTTTAATTAAAAATCTTTTCATAATAGAGAGACATGCCAGCTCCTGGAAGCACCCATACTTCCTCCAAAGAAGGTGGATGGGCACAGTAGAACCTCCACCTGGGAACTTGCTTCAAGGTGGGCAACACCAGCCACTGAGCAAAACCTGACTTTCACCTCAACTGCTGCCAAGACTCTCTTCATGTGTGGCCAACAGGACACTGGAGAATCAACTACCCCAAACTGTCTAAGGCAAAGGTAAGCTGGCTGTCCCACAAGTTCTTAGTCTACAAAAAGTCTGTTGGACCTTCTGGGGCCTGGCAGGCCTAGACCTAACAGCAGAAGACTGAGGATTCCCTCAACAATCATGGAGGAACCTGGGGTAGCTGTCTAGGTAGCCAGCAGGTAAATCTCTGTTATTTTCAATCACTAACTCAGGTATAATGTATCCTTCTCAGAACTCTGATGCTATTTGACAACTAGGCTAGAGGTAGCTTTGTCAATTTAACAGCAGCAACCAAGGCTTCTTCACCTGCCTTCTCAGTTCTCTGTGTAAAATTCAGGTCACAGGTCTCACTTTCTTAGAGCTAATACTAAGTCTAAACACAAGCTACCTCCTTACCAGACTATGAAAAGAGATAAACTCACAAAGCATATTTCAATGCAGCTTTTACTATTCTTTTGTTTAAAGGAACTCGATTTCAGTGACTGCTCTCAGTGGTCAGCCACCTGCATCTCCTGGTGAATTAGATAAAAGGTGCTTTTCATTGTGCTAAAAACATCTGTCACATTTTTCTGGATGGAAGAAAGAGTGTTAATGTTTTCAACCAAAATCAGTTCTGGCATGAATATACCACCATTTCTACAATGTAAATTTCAGTACAGGTTACAGTGAGAATGCTAATATGTCTAAAACTTACCTTTTCACAAATTCAAAGAATTCTTGTAAGTTCCAGAAAGTCGACTTGGATTCACCTCAAACAAGTCAGATGCACCCCCTCAAATACTGTCAATCAACAGTCTAAGTCTTCCCATCCTTTTCTGGTCTACACACACACACACACACACACACACACACACACACACACACACACACACACACACACACCTCAATTACCAGGACCTAAGAAAACATTTTTCCTCATTCCACAGAGTCTGGACAGAAGTGAGGCAACTAGCTACCCCAGGACATGGCCAGCTCCCAGTTTTCTCAGGTCTCCCAAGATGCCAATGCCCCCAGATCAGCAGGAAGTAGTCTTGAGAACTTGGCTTCATCATTCCCTTAGCCTGCCACACCCTAACTTCTCATCTTTTTAATAAACAAAAGAGAGGAATGTTAGCATTCAGACACACCTGGTCCACACCTGGAGACCTGGCAGACTGTGTCACTCCTATACACTTGCCTGGCCAGTACTCAGGCAGTACTCTGAGCTGCTCAGAGTCCCTGACAACATCTTCAGCTATGTTGCTACAGCTATGTCCCCTTTAAAAGGGTGGAACCCTGCCTGTTCTCTGCCTTCTTCCTCCCTCCCCCCACCACACTCTATGCTTTCTTTCCCTCTCCCACTCTCCTGTGGTGATATATTATTTTATGATTTATTAAAGCTTGCCTGAGGGTTCAGAATGCAAAGCTATCCACAAGCCACAGAAGTCAGGCAATGGTGATACCCACCTTTAATCCCAGCAGCCATATTAGCAGGCCATAGAGCCAGGCAGTGGTGGCACACACCTTTAATCCTAGGACTCGGGAGATAGGCAGATGGATCTCACTGTGTTCAAGGCCACCCTGGCCTACACCAGAGTGAAGAGTTACAGAGCTCACGCCTTTGATCCCAGCACTGGGGAGGTGGAGACAGGAGTGATATGGCTGGGCATATAAGGAATATAAGGAGGGGAAGACAGAAACTCAGATCTTTTGCCTCTGAGCATTCATGGAGACAGGATTGCAATTTCAGCTTGGCAGAGGTAAGAGCTAGTGGCTTGGCTGCTTTGCTTCTCTGATCTTCAGCTTGAAGCTTGAACCCAATATCTGTCTCTGGGTCTTTTATTATTCATGTTACATTCTCCCTTCCCCCTTCTCTCAATAAAACTTCCCACATGAGCTCTGTCTGCATGGTGTGTCTGTCTGTCATCTGCTGTGGGGCTCCTTGGACACAACCTGCCAAGGTCCCTCTCGTGCTGTATCATGACACAGCTCAGTGGTAAAGGGCTCACCTAGTACTCTCAGGGTTCTGGGTTCAGTCACCAGTACTAAACAATAAAGGAAAGGAAAGGTGTAGGTAGAAAGAAGATAAACCAGGGACTGGCAGAGGAAAAGGGATAGAGAAATGTCAAATAATGGGAAATAATCAAAGGAAAAAGATAGGAGACATCAACCTAGTGTTCTAGAACACAGCAGAATGAATATAGTTAACCCAGTTCAGTGTGTGAAAAAGAATTCTTCCCTTCTTCTGAAGAGAGCCTCACTTGAGAGGTATACTTCCTATTCCCTCAACTGGAACCAAAGGAACACCTTTTTCTCTGAAGGCGCAGAGATCTGGAGAAGTTGAAGGAACAAGCCTGGCTCACTTCCCATGTCACCTCAGATCATGTCCCTCTGCCAACTTCATAGATGGAAATACTTATCTTCCACTATTCTTCAAATCTAAGCCTAAAACACACAGGCTTAGCTGTCTCTTAGGTCTCTAGTTCTCAAGACTCTTGTGTCAGATAACATTATATTAAGTAAGTTTGTATGCTCTTGTTCTTGGTAGAGTCTGTCTTTTTTTGGAGGGCCTCAGCCATAAGCCTAGCAATGGATAGGAAAAGAGTTCTTCCCTCTTTTCCCATTCCCCACACAGTACCTTAGCAATAATGACATATATATATATATATATATATATATATATATATATATGGAGAGAGAGAGAGAGAGAGTGTGTGTATGACATATTTAAAATTGATCAACATCTTAATCCTCTTCTACCTCAAAAAACAGAAAAGATTAGCTGGAGGAGGTGGAAACAGAAGTTCAGGAATTTAAGGCCATCCTTGGCTACATAGCAAGCTCAGGCTTAGCCTGTGCTACATGAGACCCTGTCTCAAAAATAAATAAGCAAATATTAAAATCCATAAAAATAAAAAATAGAGACTACAAATTCTGAGCTTTAATTATTTCCTTGTTGCTACTGATATAATGATATTTTAACTACAGTCAAAGCTCCCCCTCCCCAGACCTTGGTCT
Source organism: Cricetulus griseus (assembly GCF_003668045.3). Taxonomy (NCBI): domain Eukaryota; kingdom Metazoa; phylum Chordata; class Mammalia; order Rodentia; family Cricetidae; genus Cricetulus; species Cricetulus griseus. The sequence goes on along the minus strand of NC_048601.1, from coordinate 31,825,798 downwards.
GGTAGGATTTCTGGTCCCACCGAACTGGCTCAACCAAGGCCACCAAATGTAGGTTATAACAAAGTCTCTATTGTTCTATCTACCAATAAAGCCTTAGGAGTCAGATGTTGGGGTGAAAAACTGATAGATCAAAGAAGCCAAGAAGCAACCAGCCAACATTCCTTTTTGACAGAATACCCAGCAAGAGAAGCATCTCTCTACTGGTCACAAACCAGAAAGACCACATATCTCTAAGTCCTACTCCTTCCTGTGAATCTCTCTATCTGGATTCCTAGGTCCTTCGTATTCTTTATGGCTAATTCCTGTCAACTAGTCACTGACTCTGCCCCCTGATCCAAGGTTAATTTTGTCAACACAGTCTTGGAGTTTCACAGTGTGATCAAATATCCCACAACACTTCCTCTCCCAAATTCCAAATTATTGTTTTCGTGTCTTTTAGTTCTTATCTTTTCAACCCCTCAAGACACAGGTATTGCCTCCTGGCGTACTTTCTCTACTCATGTGTGGGGAGACACGGTAACCACACCTCCTAAGGGCTCGCTACAGGTGTGCCTGACCACACCTGTCAAGGCGTGGTCAAGGTGAGCTCAGGATGATGCAGGAGGGGTTCTTAAGGGACCGTGGGCACTTAAGTCCCCCTTCTCCCTGGCCTCGCTGCTCTGGCTTGCGCTTGGCTGGTGTTTATCTGAATAAAAAGATATCTTAACCTTACAGACTACGGATCGACTTCGTTCTCATTATATCCATGTACTATAAACTTTCTTTGGTCCTCACTCTCCCACTACAGTCCCTCCTTCTACATAAGGTCCAGTTTCACTGATAGGAAACGGAAACTGTGATTCATTAGTCAAGAGCACTTGCTGCTTTTCTAGAAGACAGTAGCTTAGTTCTCAACATCGACACATCAGACTAATCACAACCACCTGTAACTTCAGCTCCAGGGGAGCCAATGCCCTCTTCTGGTCTCCATGGGGATGTGCGCACATGCACACACACACACACACACATACACACACTTTTTTTTTTAAATCACAATTTCACTGGTTATGTACTCTCTCAAACTTTGCCTGTAAATACCTCCATTTTCTCCTCCTTTTGAAAAATATTTTACTACGTAGCTAATCCCAAGAGTTTTCTTTTCTTTCAGCACATTTAAGATTTTTAGTTGTTTCTACTATTGCTGACACAAAGACAAAGGTGGGAGGGAGGGTCACCATTCTCTAAAGGTCTTGTCTTCCCCTGTTCTTCAGTTTCACTTGGGATGTGTGCAGGGATGCCTTTTGTTTCTCTTCTGTGAGATTCACTGGGTTTTCTGAGTATGTAGAAAGATATTTTCATCAGTACTGAAAAATTCTCAGCCACTATTTATACACATATTAATTAGATCCTTTCATTCTGTCTTCCACATCTCACAAACTCTTTTTTTTTTGCTTTCTATCTCTGTCTCTCTGTCTTATATTCTAATTTTTTCAGAATTCAGCCCAAGTTACCAATCGTCTCCTCAGCCACATCTAATTAACTGTTGGATCTATATCTCATTTCCAGAAATTCTTTTTCTAAAATCTATGTTGTCATTTTCAAAGTCTCTTTACTTTCAACCATATCTCCTATATTCTGGTGACTGATAAGTCTACAATTTGTCATCTCTGTGAGTCTCAGTCTGCTGCTTCAACACTCCTGTTGTCTTGTTTTATTATGTATTGTTATTCTTTTTCATCATGAGCTAACATTTCTTACCTCTAACATGACAAACTCCTCTAAGCCTGGAGGAGTTGCCTTGGTTTTGTTGCACTTCCATCTAACAGCATCTTGTATGAATTTATGTCTTGGGTAATCAAGAGATTTGACTGACTGTGGTTACAATTCCAATTCTCAACTATTGCCCATGTAGCCTAACTGTTTAAGATGGGCAATAATTGTCCACAGACAGGATTCTCAGTCACCCTTACAGTAAGCCACATTTCCCCAAAGCATGGCCATTTGATATCAAAATTGTGAGATACGTTATATTAGCTCCTTCTCTTAAGCAGACTCTGCTTTCCCCTGTGACTAAAGTCATGAAAAATCAAGGCCAAAATCCACTAAGTTCAGAAAGTGTCTAAGAAGCAAAAGACAGGCTTACTTTTCTTAGTTTTTTTTACTTTGGAGGGCTCCTTGATTTGCTGGCTCATCTGTATGTATGTATGTATGTATGTATCTATCTATCTATCTATTTGGTTTTTTGATATAGGGTTTCTCTGTGTATCCCTGACAGTCCTAGAACTCACTCTGTAGACCAGGCTGGACTTGAACTCAGAGATCAAGGCATGTGCTACCACCACCTGGCTTGTGTGTATTTTTTAAATGGGGGTAGTGTTTTGTTTGTTGTGTGCATGAAAGAGATGTATACACACTCGTGTGTCCTTATACACACATCTGTGCACATGCAGAGAACAAAGGAGGGAGCCTGGCATCTTGGTCTATAGCTCTCCACCTATTCCTTTGAGGCAGAGTCTCTCCTGAATCTGGAGCTCCCCTCCCCCTTTTTTTTCAGCTAGGCTGGCAGCTATTAAGCCTCAGCAATCATTCTGTCCCTCTCCACACTCAGTTCTGGGTTACAGGCTTGTTATTTGGGTGCTAGGGTCCAAATGTGGGTTCTCATGCTTGAGCAGCAAGCTGTTTAGCTTAGCTGCTGAGCCATCTCTCCAGCTCCTAAACATGACTGCTAAATATGAGCTAGCGTGTTTAGTTGCTTGCAGCAGGAAGTTCAGTGAAAGAACCCATTCTGGCATGCTGCCAGAACAAAAATACACACAAAAGTATCTACCAGGTGAATGATAAAGGGATTGACATGGTGTTATTATACACAACAGGACAAAGGGAAGGCGTTGAGACTGGACCTATACCTCTAAGCTGTGGACACACCTGAGCCGCTCTGCAGGGACTGTGCAGTGAGGAGCACGGATTGCCATTCTTCATTTGAACTTTATCCAGCAAGTGATGAAGGAACTTCCAATTTTGGAGAATGATTCATAGTTTTTCACATTACATCTTAGTATTTTATTGTATTTTTTCCTTTTCCCATTTCCATGTGTGTATGGTATGTATGTTTGTATATGAATATTTTTGCACATGTAAAGCCCAAGGTTGAAATCAAGAATCATCTTCTATCATTCTTTTTCCTTATTCATAGAGGGAGGATCTCTCAGTCAAACTTGGAGCTCATAATATGGCTAATCTTGCTCTGGGAGTCCTTGTCTCTGCCTTTGGAAGCTAGAACTATAGGCAGATGGCATGCCTACCCAGAATTTACATGAGTTTGAGGGATTTGAACCCCAATTCTTCTGTTTGCACAGCAAGTGCTTTATCCCCTGAGCCACCTGCCCCCCATCCTGGGCTGCCCCTCTAAATAGTATTTCTCAAAATGTGTCCAAGCTCTGCCTATATTGAAAACTTCTAGGTCACCCATCAAAATCTGCAGATTCAAGTAACAGCCCCCACAAACTAGTACCCCCATAGAGAGAAATAGGAAGAAAAAAATTTAGAGAATGTAGGAATTTGAATTTTAGCCAGCTTGCAGGCAAATATTATTCACAATAACTTAGAATCTATGAGTCAGAGTGAAGCTTTCCAAACAGTTGAGACCATTAGTGGGTTGGGAAATCCATTTGTCTGTATTAGAGTAAAGTCAAAACTCTAAAGGATGAAGACAGCTGAAAAAAGTGTGTGTGTATACATGTGCAAGTATGTGCACGTGTTCGTGTGTGTGTTCGTGTGTGTGTGTGTGTGTGTGTGTGTGTGTGTGTGTGTGTGTGTATGTACATGCATTCTAAGCTGTGTTTTCTGTACTGAGTTTTAAAAAGTCAGTGTGCCCTAGAGGGTGTCTCTCCATTATCTCAATCAGATTCTACCCATAACCTAGAAAATGGAGGAAAGGAATCCACTGTAATTTCCCTCTGAATGACTCTGTCTATAGCACATCAATGTGTATACATGTACCAATTCATTCTGGCACTTCCTGACTCCAAGTGAGCAAATGGAGCATCCATCTGAATGAGGTGTGGATGGGAATATGTTAATTGCCACCTTCCCAGGGAGGTTTCCTTGTTTTTTTGTCAAGACAGCACAAAACTCATGTTCTAGCTCTCATTACATCTCAGCAGCTTTGTACCAAAGGAAAAGGAGGACCACAAAGTTCTGGCAAAGTACTGTGTGCAAGATTCTGTCATACTGGGTTATGCTCCCACAAGTAGATTGAGGATTGCCACTGGAGCACTTTTGCCGTGTGGGAACCCTTGTTCTGATGCTTGCTATAGTCAAATGTTTCTGAAATCTTTTCTAAAAAAGAAAAAGAAAAAAAAAAGAAAGAAAGAAAGTAAAAAGAAGGAAAGACAAACAGGTCTACTTAGTCAAACATCAATACCAAATACATATGCAAATACACACATGCAAATACATAGACACACGTGTGTGGATGCACACACACAGACATATATGCATAGGCACATACACACACAGAAATACACACATAATAGACATACATGCACACACACACACACACACACACACACACACACACACACCACATACAAACACTGGTTATCTTTAATCATTCATGTCACACTTTTGTATTTCTCATTCCCACAAACTTCTGATACAATTCTTTATCTTTTTCAAATTGTATTTATTATTATTAGTGTGTGTGTGTGTGTGTGTGTGTGTGTGTGTGTGTGTGTGTGTGTTTGAATGTGCCTGTATCATGTCATGTGCACAGATGCCAGAGGATAACTTCATGAAGTGGGCTCTCTCCTTCCACATTAACATGGATTCTTGGGCTCAAACTCAGTCATCAATCAGGCTTATGCAGCAAGTGACTTTACCAACTAAATTGTCTCCTATTTACCTTTTTCCCATAAGTCGGGTGATATAAATAAGGTCTTCAAAATTATGCCATCCCTATAAACTGAAAACTAGTATCACTTAGCAAAAATAAGGCAACTACAAAAATAAACGTGAGGAGAGAGAAACACAATCACACTCAGGCTCAATTCTGTTGCTGCCTGAGCCTCTGAAATGGAATGAAATGTGTTCTCATTGTTCCAAAATATTCAGACAAAGAAAGCTTGGGTGTTCCTTCTCAGAGCCCAGTTGAATGGAACTGAGTCTGAGCGTGTCAGTAGATGGGAGCTTGGGGAAGAAAGCACTCATCCACAGCAACCTACTCTTGTCATTCACATCTTCAGCTGACCAGGTACCTCTAAGAATTACAGACTTTTATGTTAGCATCTCAGACTTGAGAAGACAATGGTAGAAACCTGCCATTGTGAGCATGCCAGCCCCTCTAAGGCCTCTTACAATCCAGATGGCTGTGCCTCGTCCCCAGAGTGGCTGACTCGGTAGGTGAAGCTTGAGAGTCTTCGTTTCCAGCAAGTTCCCATAAGGAACTGGTGCTGTTGGTCCATACCACTCTCTGAGAGCCACTGAAGAAATAAATCCTGTCTGTCTCCCAGACCCTGCTCAGGCAAGTCTCACCTGCTCCATTCCCCATGCAGCCTCTTTGCTCTCGGCCCTCCTTAACTGTCTCTAATAAGGACACCTCTCTCACTGTTTCCATGCAAATGGAACATCTTATTTTTCCTCACTCCACAAAAACCATATTTTGAAACACTTTCTATTGAACAAAATACATTTATTAACTGATAACGAATTCACTTTCTCATGTTTTATTAATCAAAGGCTGCCAATCAGAGCTTCCAGTCAGCATGGGGTAACTGGTGTTTCTATACTGAGCTGATATAATTCTAGCCCCAAGCAAAGAAACCCGATGTTTTGGTTTAATTAGCTGGAGCATGTCATTGCTGGTAAATAGGCACTTCTGGGTTTACTCTTTTTTGAAGCCTGGAAATAGCTCCTAGGTCTCCTCTCCTCCGTCCCCATCACTGCTCTCTGAGACCCTCAGGAGTCTAAGGTGCTTGGATTGGGACCACCTGATACATATCACTTCTGCGGTGATTAATCATTCCTTTTCTGTCACTTCTACTATTGTCCCAAAAGAGCACAAAGGGGCCATATCTGACCTTTGCTTGTAAACTGTGTAATGCTTCACTTGGGGCTATAGAATAGCAACAGCCAAAAAAATTACCAAGTCAATACAAAACAACTGATTTAAATTATATGTTTGATTATAGGATATTTGTATCCAGGGAAGAACAACTCAATTAAAGTTCCTCGGCTGTAAAACAGTCCTGCATTGTAGATAGGAAAGTAAATCTCCAGTCAGCTAAAACCAGGAGCCTTCTTGGATTGATACAGACCTGAAAATAACCACTTGCCTGGGGAAATAATCAGGATATAATTCCAGTTGACAACTGTGCTGGGTACCTTCTAGAAGGATGGTAAAGGAAAACGATTGAAATGAGCCCAACTTATTCAGAAGCAAACAGTCTTTGGATGAATCCAATCTGCCTTTCTCAAGGGGATGACTTCTCCAATTCTGTTTAAAAATCCTGTGCTGGTTTGAATGAAGAAATCTCCACATAGGCTCAAGCATTTAACCCTGGGTCCCCAGTTCGTGGCACTGCTTGGGAAGGTCATATATAGGAAGGTGCAGCCTTGCTGGAGGAAGTGTGTCTCCAGGGGCAGCTTTGAGAGTTTAAAGCCTCGCCCCACCCTCAGTTCCCTCTCTGCCTTATGTTTGTGTCTGAAGACACGAGTTCTCAGCTTCGTGATCCTGCAGCCAGGCCTCTAGCTTGCTATCCTGCTTCCCCACCTTGGTGAACTCTTATCCCTCAGGAATTATAAGCCAAAATAAACTCTTTCTTCCAGAAGTTGTTTTTGGTCATGATATCTTATCACAGCACCAAAAAGGTAGCTAACATAACTCCTGCCTTCCAGAAGCCAAGAAGTGGTGATTGCCACTACACAAACCTGCTTTATTTAGCCACACTTTACCCTAAACTCCCCTAGCAATATAGTGCATGGCATTGCTATTGAAATTGCAAAATTGCTCCCTCCCATTGTTATGTTTTTATTTAAAAAGAGGAAAAGAGAAAGCTGAGGGATGAGACATGTTGACTAGTTTATTATATGGCCCGGCAGAGTAGGGAGACTAAGAGAGAAGAGGAACAGGGGTAATGGCTGACCGCCATAGCAGGTCGCCATAGAGGCAGAGAGAGTGCATAGGTGAGAGAGAGACAAGAAGAAACAGAGAAGGACAGTAGAGAGGAAGCAGAGAGAAGAAGCAGAGAGAGAGAGAAGCAGGAAAGTTGGGACGTTTAAAGGGAAGACTGCGCATGCGTACTGAGTTTCCATGCATGTCCAGAGTCATCATGGGTGACAGGTGACATGGTGATGACGTAGCACGTTTTATTGTGCATGTCCTGACCGTTGTCAGGGGGCAGGGTCTGCCTCTTAAAGAGGTAGAGCCAATCAGCGTCAAAGCCTGAACCTTTCACCCATCCCGTGACAGAGTCCTAAGACTTGACTTTTATAGAATAATTTCTTCATATGACAACCTAGCACATAGTAGACATCCTGAAAATTTGAAATGCCAGTAACAGCAGGCTTTTATTTCTCATGAATTATTTCTTTATTTCTCTTCATGTGTCTTCTTGGTGAGAAGAAACCTTCAATACTATTACTAACTCTGCTTCAAATATTTCACTAAAGAAACCCCAAGAAATTCTTTTGACTATCAATGCACTGAGGATAAGAAATTCAAAAAAGCAAGATTTGGGAGGTGGTTTTACTTGTTCTAAAGAGTTTATTAGATTTGACTAACTATGTAGCTTATCAACATAGATGATTTTATGGGTGTCATGTGACAATCTGCCCCATCATTTGTGCCTGATTAAATAACATAAATTGAACCTGAGAAGCCCTTCTAATCAGGTTCCTACTCTGGCCTGTTGCTACGGCAACATAGGGCTCCAGCCCAGAAGACAGCAAATGTATTAACACATTGCTCTATGTTCTCTCTCCTTTAATGCCCTCAGAGCTGGTCCATGCTTCATGCTGTACATGTTTAGAAATATGTTATGCCTGTGACCATCCTTCTTTCTTCCCATATGTGTTGGGCCAATACATTTGGGAATCTATTCCACCCAGCTATGAGTTCAGGAGAGCCTAGATTTTTGTTGTTGTTGTTGTTTTTCAAGACAGGATTTCTCTGTATAAATTTGGAGCCTATCCTGGCACTCGCTGTGTAGACCAGGCTGGCCTCGAACTCACAGAGATTCACCAGCCTCTGACTCCCAAGTGCTGGGATAAAGCTGAGCCTAGATTTCTATTGTCTTTTAGATGTCAGCTGATAGCTGCAGGATGTCCTGGCCTCGGTAGAGAATGACTCCTATCTAAATAACAATAGACTTGGGCCAGGGCAAGTTTCCACCCACCCTGAAGACTTGTAACAGTGCTGGGGTGAAGTGCCTGAAGGCCAAGTGCACATGCAGCAAAGGACTAAGGAAAATAATTGCTATCAGACTGTGATTATAGGTGTCTTCTGCCATTGCCCCCACCTTTGGATGGTTACTTAAGATGATGCATCAATAAACTGGGCACTTTCAGCATTAACTGTCTGCCCTCCTCTGATGACCAGATGTCTCTGTCTTTTCTTTAATGCCATTGATTGCTAGCCTTCCCTCATCTACATTCCCCCACTCAGAGTTGGACCCAAGGTTGTTTGGCTGGTTCCGATCACAGCCTCAAAGACATCAGTCCTCAGCAAATGGCACAGCAATTCGGGCTGATTTAGGTGGTGCTGGAAAATATGGAAACCAATTGTATTTATATTTTCTACCATCATCCCATCATGTAGCAGGAACTAAAAAAATGTGGGGTTTGCTTACAATTGGTAGATTGGATGGACCATGAAGATCTATTCCTTTCTCTTCCTGAGACTCCATTAAAATCATGATAAAGGGATTAAAAAGGAAACCAAGGCAGTGGTGACAGAGCAGCCAGCCACTGGAGTTCTTACCTCTACAAATTCTCCAGACCAAAATGAGGCAGAGCTCTTGTCTCCTCTGACCATATATTCCTCTCTCTGCCCAGCCATATCATTTCCTGTCTGTCAATACAGACCTCCTAGTGGCTAGCTCTACCCTCTGATCTTCAGGAAAGCTTTATTTGTTAGAGTACAAACAAGATACTGCCGGGTAGTGGTGGTACACACCTTTAGTCCCAGCATTCAGAAGGCAGAGACAGGAGGTTCTCTATAAATTTGAGGCCAGCCTGGTCTACAAAGTGAGTACCAGAACATCCAGAACTGTTTCACAGAAAAACCCTGTCTCAAAACACACACACACACACACACACACACACACACACACACACACACACACACAAAGAAAACAACAACAACAAAAAAGATCCTAGGTTTTCAAAGATATGAGCACATTACCCATTTTTTGTCTAAAATAAACAGGTTATAACTAATATAATAAAAATTATACAACAACTATATATAATATATACAGGCAACAAATATATAAACAATGTCTAGTCAATTAGCAATTGACAAATTCAGAGAAAATACTCCATATCTATCCTATCTTGGTGAGTCCAAAAGCTGTACCTAATTCACTTTCTGTTTTAACTTTCATTGTCAAAACTATCTTTTAATGCCTCTCCACCATATATACTTTACACCTCTTTAGTCAATTTTTTTTTTAGAATTTATTTATTTATTATGTATACAACATTCTGCTTCCATGTATATCTGCACACCAGAAGAGGGCACCAGGTCTCATAACGGATGGTTGTGAGCCACCATGTGGTTGCTGGGAATTGAACTCAGGACCTTGGGAAGAGCAGCCAGTGCTCTTAACCTCTGAGCCATCTCTCCAGCCCATTTTTTTTTCAATTTTTTTAAATCTGGTAACAAGGAAAACTATAACTATGACAATAAAGTCTTCAACTCCATCAGAGACATGAGAAGAAAATAATATTACCTGAGCAAAAAGGAAGTAAGCAAGAGACTTCCAAAAAATGATGAGAAATGACAGAAACAGCTGGCTGCCTAGACAGTCACCCAAGGTTCCTCTGCAACATTGGAGCATCCATCTTTGAGCTACAGGCCTAGCAAAACTGACAGACTTTCTGTGAAGAAGGATAATCTGAAAGGCTGTCCTATCTTGTCTTGGAAAAGTTAGTAAATCACTTTCTTTTTGTCCTGCTTGTCCAATTTAGACAGCATACTGTCAGCAGTTGAGGCAAGAGCACTTTCTTGCCCAGTGGCTTACTTTTGTCACAAAGAAAGTAAACTCCATGTCGAGTTTCTTCAATGCCCATCATCTTCTCTGAAGTAGATTGGTGCTGCCAGGAGCAGACATGTCTCATTGTCATTAAAAAAAAAAAACTATGTTATTAACATCTTAAATGTCATATTCTGTAGAAATATGAAGTGTTTGAAGACCACCTGTCTACCTAAAATATATCTGTTTGACCTTGAAAACATACCTAACATGACTACAAGTTCAATTGTAATAGGTGACTAAATACTAACCTGCATTTCCTTATTATCCTAAATAGTTGGCAATAATAACTTTCAAGGGCTAAAAATTTGCATTACATTGTTAAATGAGTTGCATAGGTACATTACTTTGAACAAGATTAGAAATGTATATACAGTATGTTCTAACACAAATAATCTTAAATTTGTATCAATACATAAAACTCCATGTCAATGTAAAATATTTAAAGCTAGTAGTTGCTTTTTTTGGTTTAAAAGTAGATTCAATAATCTATGCTTCTATCCTATTTCTATATCTCTCCTTTTTCTTTTCACAGTAGATTCAATAATCTACCCTTATATCTGAAAGACCCCTGCCCCTTAGCCCTTTCTTTCTCAAGTTTGTCTCCTCTTCCTCCTGTCGGCGGCTTCCCTGATCCCCACCCCCGGCGGCCTTCCCCCGCCACCCGCCGCACGCCCGGCCCGAGAACGAGCACCAGGTGGGCCGGCCCGAGAACGAGCACCAGGTGGACCGGCACGAGGGCAAGCACCAGGTGGGCCGGCACGAGAACGAACACCAAGTGAGCCGGCCTGGAGCCCTGCCCCTGAGCCCCCGCCCGATGAGAAACACTCCGTCCCAAGGTCTCCGCCCCCAAGGTCAGCCATCTGGACGCGGAGGGGGGGGTTGAGTCTGTTGTACCAGACACCAGACCTTGAGAATATGCTGATCTGGAATGGGTCTGTGTCTCATTTGAACCATCCAATAGAAATGATTCTGTATTTTGTCTCATTTGAAAGACTCTGTGTTTCACCTCATTTGAATAACTCTGTACTGCGCCTCATTTGAATAACCCTGTATAGCGCCTCATTTACATTGACCAATGGGAATAGCTCTGTACAATGCCTCATTAGAATTATCCAATAGAATCCCTGCTTCTAACTTGCGCCTTTTTCCCTATATAAGGACCCCTTTCCCTTGGCTCGGCACGCTTAGCCACACAGAAGCTAAGTCGCCCCGGGTACCCGAGTCTCTAATAAAACCTCTTGAGGTTTTGCATCCAAGTCTGTGGTCTCGCTGATTCCTGGGTGCGGGTCTCCTTCTACGAAAGTACCTCTTTGGGGGTCTTTCAATATCCTAGCATATCTATATCCCCTTTTTTCTTTTCAAAACAAGAACTCTGAATCTAATCTCCTTTTGTTCAAATTTTTGCCTAACAATTACCAATAACAGCTAATAACCAACCACCCTAAATGATGACAAACATCCATAACCCTTTGAATGACCAAAAACCACTCACCCCACCTCTTAGGAATGTGGGTTTCCTGTTCTTAAATTTACTTCCTGCCATCTGGTAGTGATAGCATCTTTAGAGGATCCTGAAAAGAAAAATTTTAGGTTAATTGTCAAGTCCTGGGAGAGTTGGAGAGTTAGCTATACCATTTGTGATCCAGTCTCTGTGTAATGGGAAAGTGCAGAGCTCGTCTCAAGTCCTGACTAGAGTAGTCTGTGAGGCTGGATCATCTCAGCTGGCCACCTAGAAACTGTCCTGAGCAGTGTCAGTGCAAAGCTGATCTTTGGGTAGTGTTTTTAAGCTTACTGGTGTTATCATAGTCCTAGTGGAATCATTATTGTAGGGCCCCATCATCCTGTTAAGCGTGGTCATGGTTAACTGCAGAAAACTTAAACATTTTAAATGTTATATGCAGCAGATCTCAAAGAGGTTAAAATTTCAATATTTGCTATGTACATCCAGAGTACAAGAACTTAATTCCTAGTTACCTAATAGAGACTCAAATCCAAAATCATGTAGAAGAAGCTAAATGAAGCCTTTTTCTAGAATTAATTAGTACTCTATATGACCATTAATATCATGACAAAAAGTTTAAAATATACATATATATTAATCTTATAAATTTTAAAATAATATTTATGCTCTGAGAAAGGCTTTAAAGAGTCAAAACAAAACCAAAGGATTATGAGACTAGTGGCAACACAATAGTCCTTTAAATTTTGTTTTTCTTCTGTCCCATATCAGGTGGCTTTTCTGACGTAAGACAGAGATTTTAGAATTTTCCTTTTAACAAACATGCTTGGGTTTAGAGAAAGAGAGAGCCACATTCTAACTCCAAATCCAGCTTTAATTTTTTTTAATTGAACTGGGACTACAAAAAGACCACTTACATTCTGTGTCTGTAGAGAATAACAGAAACCAACATTTGGGAAGATTTGTGAAATTTTATCCTGTTGGAGATGTGATATGCTAATAAGTCAATTTACTCCTTTTCTTGGGACTTTTCTTCTGTATGATTTGTCCTTTTTCCTCACATCTTATTTGTCCAGTGGTCTTCAGATTCCTTAGCAGAATGCCTTCATTCTCCTGAAAAGACAAAAACAAATCCATTCCCCAACCCTAATTTTGGGGAGATTCCTTTATTGCAAGTTATATCTGATCAAATAAAAAGCATTTGTTAGTTTTAGAGTTAGTTTAGATTGAATGGCCATGCTGTTTGATGAACTATCATCTCTTCTAATTAAGAGGTATCTCTTGGCTGGGCAGTGGTGATGGTGTATACCTTTAATCCCAACACTCAGGAGTCAGAGGCAGGTGGACCTCTGTGAGTTCAAGGCCAGCCTGTCTACAGAGTGAGTGCTAGGACAGTCAGAGCTGTTACCCAAAGAAACTCTGTCTCAGGAAGGGAGAGAGAGAGAGAGAGAGAGAGAGAGAGAGAGAGAGAGAGAGAGAGAGAGTTGGCACAGGGTAGGGCTAATTAACATTCTTGTGGGAGAACCTACCACTGATATCTCTTAACAGACTGAGAATTATTATAAGCAGGCATTGTGAAGGCAAATTTTTCTCTTTTTCTTGTAATGGCATACTAAAGAAACAATCTTTTAAATCAATAACTATAAGAGGCCATCCTTTAGGCAATAGAGAAGGCAAAGAAATTCCAGACTATAGAGATCCCATTGGCTGATTACCTTATTAACAGCTTTTAGATCTGTTACCGTTCTCCATTTTCCATATTTCTTTTTAATAACAAATGCATGAGAATTTCAAGGGCTGGTTGGAAAAAAAAAGAAAAAGAGACCACAAATTTGAGAGGGAGGAGACATGGGAAGGGTTGGAGGGAGGAGGAGGAAGGAAATAATTTAAATATAGTACATGTATATGAATTTTCAAAGTAAATATAAATAAAATCCTTTAGGAATTGATATTTTAAAAATTGAGAATTTTGAAAAGAAAAACAACTGGAAGTCCCATAAAGTTCTAATAGGGCAGAAAAGGAAATAAAATAAAAAATGAGAGAAAGAAAATCAGACATTATTTGTTGTTCGATGTTTTATTCTTTTGGATTTTTGAGGGGCCCACTACCCAGCTCCTAAATAAAGCACACACTGAAGCTTATTCTTAGTTATGAAGGTCCAGTCTAAGTTTGGCTTGTTTCTAGCCAGCTTTTCTTATCTTAAACTAACCCATCTACCTTTTCCCTCTGGGCTTTTATCTTTCTTACTTCTGTATATCTTACTTTCCTGCTTACTTCGTGGCTGGTGGGGTGGCTGGGGGGCTGGCCCCTGATGTCCTCCTCACCTTGTTCTCTTGCTCCTTCCATTTATTCTCTCTGCCTGCCAGCCACGCTTGTCCTTGCTCCTGCCTTGCTATTGACCATTTGGCTCTTTATTACGACCACCAGGCATTTTAGACAGACACAGTAACCCAGCTTCACAAAAGCAGAGTTAGACAAATGCAGCACAAACAAAAGTCACACACCTTAAAATAATATTCTACCACGATTATTGACTTCGGGAAAAACAAAAGGTTATACAAGGAAGGAGATGTAATCACTGTATACCTTTAGATTTTAAGCAGATAATCATTATACAATATTCAATAATATAATTGTGATTGATATATTTTTCAGTAACTGTTCATTTGACTAAAAGTTATGATTTGGTCATAGGAATTTGCAAAAAAGGGTAAGAGACAAGCACCGTATTTCATCTCAGATTATCAGTAAGTTAAGCGATGATGTCTGCACTGACTTATTAAGCAACAGCTTGGTTAGCATTTTCCTTTGGTTTGCATCACTGGATACTTTGATGACAGCAGTTTAAACTTTTTTAATTTTTTATTTATTATGTATACAACATTCTGCTTCCATGTATATCTGCACACCTGAAGAGGGTACCAGATCTCATAACAGATGGTTGTGAGCCACCATGTGGTTGCTAGGAATTGAACTCAGGACCTCTGGAAGAGCAATCAGTGCTCATCTCTCCAGCCACCCCCTCCTTCTTTGTTTTTTAGCAGTTTAAACTTTTAGGCCCAGTGACTTGGAACCTTTTTGTGGAACTGGCATAAACTCATTCTCCACCTGGTTTCCTGGGACAATGTGGGAATAAACAGTTGAGAATACAGGTTTGGGGGCTGGAGAGATAGCTCAGCAGGCAAAAGCATTCGCCACATAAATTTCACCTGAGTTCAATCATTGGGCCCCACAATGGAAGGAGAGACTCAACTCCTGGAAGTTTTCTCTTAACCTTTACATGTATGTGGTATGCTTATGCCCACATTCCCAACATACACATGCATACACACTTACACACACACACACACACACACACACACACACACACACACACACACCACCACCACCACCACCACCACCACCACCACCACCACCACCACCACCACCTCATCATCATGATAAATTTAATTTTTTTTCTTGGTTTAGCAAGACAGGGTTTCTTTGTATAGTCTTAGATGTCCTGGAACTTGCTTCTGTAGACCACGCTGGCCTGGAACTCACAGAGTTCTGTCTGCCTATGCCTCCTGAGAGCTGGGATTAAAGGCATATGCCACCACCACCCAGAAAATTAAATATTTTTAAAGAGATTACAGGTTTCTAATCCATATTTGTCAAATATTCAGCTTGACTTTCACTCTTTCATTTAAAGATTGTCTTTTGTACATATGTCTGTTTTTCCAGGACATGTCTGTGCACTATATGCGTTCGGTGTCCACAGAGGCCCAAAGAGGGCCCCAGAACCACTGGAACTGGGTTCTGAAAACTGAATCCACATTCTCTATAAGAGCTTAAAGTAAGAGCTCGTTACCAACCAACCATTTCTCTAGCCCCAACTTTGCAACTTGTTTTGTTTTGTTTGAGAGCCTCTACAGATAGCTCAGGCTAACTTTGAACTCATGATCTTCTTGCTATTCTACCTCCCAAATGCTAGAATTATAGGCACACATCACATCTGCCAGCTCCTGTCACAGTGAATTTTTGCAGTAGTTGTCACATATTCTGTGCTTATTAAATGCAGGTAGTATGTCTTAATGTTAAAATTCAATCGCACTGGTCTTCTCAAAGTAACAGAATCAAAAGGAAAGTTCGTGACCAACTTGGTTGAAGTTATCCAAGTTTATTGCACTGGTTTCACAATTTATCTTCAAGGCTTTTATGGCTAATTTTTATTGTCAACTTGAAACACCTGGGAATAGGGAAACTCAATTAAGAATTGCCTACAGGGGCTGGAGAGATGGATCAGAGGTTAAGAGCACTGACTGCTCTTCTAGAGGTCCTGAGTTCAATTCTCAGCAACCACATGGTGGCTCACAACCATCCATTATGAGATCTGGTGCCCTCTTCTGGTGTGCAGATATACATGGAAGCAGAATGTTGTATATATAATAAATAAATAAAACCTTTAAAAAAAAAAAAGAATTGCCTCCATTAGATTTGCCTGTGGACATGACTGTGGGGCATTCTTTTCTTGTTGATGATATGGGAGGGCCCAGTCCACTGTGGGCAGTGCCACCACTAAGCAGTTGGTCTTGAGTTGTATAAGAAGGGGAAGCAAGCCAATAAAGTGTGTCCTCCGTGGCCTTTGCTTCAGCTCCTGCCTCCAGGTTCCTCCTTTAGCTCCTGCCCTCATTTCCCTAGATGGACTATAACCTATAGACCAAACAAACCCTTTAGCCACCCAAGTTACTTTTGGTCAGTGCTTTATTACAGCAACAGGAAATGAACTAGAACAATGTCTCCCAGCCAGGTGTTGGTGGCGCACACCTTTAATCCCAGCACTGGGGAAGCAGAGGCAGGTGGATCTCTGTGAGTTCGTGGCTAGCCTGGTCTACAGAGTAAGAAACCTTGTCTCAAAAAATAAAAAACAAAAACAAACAAGCAAAAAAAAGAACAATGTCTCTCTAATCACCCTCTTCACTCCATGGTCCACAAGGCTGCCACAAGTTATTTCTGAAATCAAACAGTCATGCCCTCCCTGTATGCACATGCTTCGCTTTCCATCAGAAGTCCAACCTATTTCCCCTCTCCATGAATCTCCCATGAGCACTTTGAGCCTCACAATGCATAGGAAATGAGGTCTGGGGACTTGTGGGTCCAGACATCAAGAAGACCTGGCCGCTTCTAAGCCACCGTGAAGAACAGACTAAGGAAACAGTTACAAGGGAAGACCCGAAATGATAAACAGTCATCCAGGTGCCAGACATGCCACCCCAACCCTGTCTGTGACACCTCACGAGAGACTGCGAGCCAAACTAAGAAAGGACTCACCCAGCTGAGCTCCAGACACTCCACAGGATGGCAAGGTAAACACAGTAGCACTGCTCCACCCAGTAAGTGTGGGTGCTTTGTTATGTCAGAGCCAGCCTTGCACTTCCTTGGCTCTTTTGACCAAGTTTCTTAATGAGGCTTACAAGAACTCATGTACTATGTAACCTGGACATGCCACCTCAGCATTCAGCACGTTATTTTCTATGTCTGCAGTGAGTCAGAATCTGGCAGCCGAAAACCATCATTGCCACCATCGTTGCCTTGTACTGCTCTGCTCTCGGCTTCTCCCTAGTCACTCCTGGTGCACCCTCTGTGGGTACAATCATCCTAAAATACGTTTGCTCCTAACATGTCACACTTCACACTTTCCTTGTATGTATCCCTTCTGCCTGGAATGACCTTCACTCACCATGTTTGCCATTTATCCTTCTGGGAAAGCTTTCTGGGTCTCCCTGTTCATTAAAGTATTTGTCCCTGTGATTCTTTGAGCACCTGACTTGTTCTTGTTGAGGATTTTCCCTTTTGCAACCTGCCTCCCTAGCTGGACTTTCTAGCTTGAATTCTTGACAGGTGGAGTGCATATCTGATTCACAAGCCAGCAAAACATGTATCCTGGCTAATTTTATGTCAACTTGACATAAGCTTCATCTGAGAAGTGGGAACCTCAACTGTAAAAATGCCTCCCTAAGATTGGGCTGTAGGCAAGCCCATGGGCATTTTCTTAACTAGTGATCAATGTAGGAGGTCCCAGCACATTGTAGGTGGTGTCACCCCCTGGGCTAGTGGTCTTGGGTGCTGTAAGAAAACAGACTGAGAAAGCCATGAAGAGAAGGCCATTAATCAGAACTCCTTCATGGCCTCTGCATCAGTTCCTGCCTCCAGGTTCCTGTCCTATTTGAGTACCTGCCCTTACTGTCTTACATGATCAACTATAATAAATGAAATAAACTCTTTCCTCCATAAGTTGCTTGAACATGGTGTTTTATCAATTTCTTTCTTCCTTAGGGTGTTTGAACCCTAACAAAGAAAGAAATTGGTATCAGGATGTGGGGTATTGCTGTGGCAGACCTGGCCGTGTTGTTTTGGGGAAGACTGTGGACTTTGGAATTTTGGACTGGAAAAGCCATTGAATGTTCAAAGCTTGGTGATCTGTTGTAAGAAACTTGGAAGATGACCTTAGAGCAATGCAGAGGATGGAAGCTGGCTTGTTTCAGAGGGAAGCAACGACTCTGTCGGGGCCATTTGATATTCTGAATATAGGATCTGTGGTTCTGGTCAGCTGTGGCCAAAGATTCAGTCATGATTTACACGATTAACAAGAGACCAGCACCACTGAAATGAAACGATGGCTTACTAGGACAACTGATGACTGTTAGTTGTCCTAGTAAGCCATCGTTTCTTTTAGGCAAAGAAATTAGTGCCTAAAAAGGGACCAGTATCGCCAGGCGTTGGTGGCGCACGCCTTTAATCCCAGCACTTGGGAGGCAGAACAGGCGGATCTCTGTGAGTTCGAGGCCAGCCTGGTCTCCAAAGCAAGTGCCAGAATAGGCTCCAAAGCTACACAGGGAAACCTTGACTCGAGAAAAAAAAAAAAAAAAAAAAAAAAAAAAAAAAAAAAAAGGACCAGTATCACAGCAATAGAAACCCTAACTAAGACACCATGGTACAAAGAAAGGTCCTTTAATTTTAATTATGTGTATGTGTGTGCATTTGTGTGGAGTCATGTGCACGTGTGAGTCAGGTAACTGTAGAATCCAGAAAGGGGTTTGAATCCTCTGCTAGAATTACAGGCAGTTGTGAGTGGTCCAATATGAGTGCTGGCGAATGAACTCAGGTCCTCTGCAAGAGCAGTATATGCTGCTAGCTGTAAACCATCTCTCTAGCCCTCAGAAAAATGTTCATACATAGTTCAGGAAGGGAATGAGGAAGTAGTTACTTTTACAGCAGTGATTCTCAGTAAGAGACGGGGAGGGAACAATTCTCTCCCAAAAGACATCCAAAATATCTAGAGACATTTGGCTGTTGCATTACTGGGGGATGCCATGCTATCTGGTAGGTAGCAGACAAAATGATGCTCTTGCCAGACAATGCACAGGACAAGGCATTACCTTTACATAGTTGGAATCGAGAAGTCTTGTTTAGAAGATCGTCACCCACAAAAGACAGACAGTTAGGAGTGAGAAACAGTTGAATACACATATGCATACTGGCCACCTTCCTTGTGCCCACCCTTCCTTCATCAGGGTCCCATTATCCATTTTCTATGCATGGTCCGTCTGGCCCTGCCTGGCCCTCATTGTCCTGTGAAGGTAGTATGGCGTCTACTGTTTCCTCCCTTGCTAAAAAGCTGTGGACGAGGCACAGATTCTGTCACATGCCCAGAAAGGAAAAATCCCAGAGAGCCTGGTCTGAGTCACGGAACGCTTGTGTTACATCTTGGATGGCTCCATGAACCTCTCGTGCCTGGAATGCAGGCTGCCTGACTACCCAAAGAGCTGGCCTGGGGTGCACAAAAAAAAAGTAAAATGGGGGAAGGTGACCCTTGAAGGTTCTAGGTCTAAATATAATCTAAAAGTTCTTGTATTTTCAACTCACAGTAGCTTGGAGAAGCAGAAAAGCATGAAGGAAATCTGCCTCTTTGTCCCCCAGGTTTGAAGCAGTGAGAAACTTCTCAGCTCTTAAGAGCACTTGCTGTCCTTCCAGAGGATCAAAGTTTGGTCCCAACACTCTCATTCTCATCAGGTGGCTCACAGTCATGTATAACTCCAGCTCCAAAGGGATCAAACACGTCTTCTGCCTTCCCCAGGAACCCCACACACAGGTGGCATGTATTCACCAGACACATACATACAATAAAAACAGCAGAACTAAATCTAGCCAGGTGTGGTAGCACATGCCTTTAATCCCAGCACAGGTGAAAAAGAGGCAAATGGATCTCTGAGATCATGGCCAGCCTGCTCCAAATAGTGAGTTTCAGCCCATCAACTGCTACATTGAGAGACCCTGTCAATAAATAAATAAATCTTTTTTTTTTTAATGGGGTCAGAAACACCACCCTACAGATGGGCATTTCTGGGAAGGGTATACCCTGCAGGAGTATCATGAGCATGGATGATGCCCACACTAATGATGGGTTTGTGTTTATTGTTTTTTGCCAGTTTCAAAACAAGCCAGTAAAGTGCCTTAGTAAACAGGTTAATCTTTGGCATTAGACAGGCCTGGCTGTGAGGCACCCTCCTGTCACTAGGCAATGACCCTGGAGAGATGACTTTGTAAGAGGTGAGAAAAAACTTAGTACCTACTTCCCTGAGTTGGGTCACGGGTTCATTGAAAGCATGAGAGCCTAGGTTTAGCACACTGCACAGCGTAACAGAAATACGAGACAGATATCATATCATAGAAGGATGCTGTGGCAGGAATACACAGGTGAGGGGCAGTATGGACAGCCCAGCATCCTTTCTGAGCTCCTCTATCCAGGTAGGATGCTGGTGAGCCAAGAAGCTCACATTCTCATAGCACCTACCAGGTGCCTATGTACCTATGTCAGCTCGCCCTCTTGATGACCTTGTGGGATATTTTATTGCCCCCACTTCATGGATGAAATAATGATACTCAAGTTTACTCACAGGTATCCATTTGTGAAAAGAGGGAGGGTCATGAGAAAGGCAGTTGGTTACAGAGTCTCCACCCCTAGCCACACACATACTGCTCCTGGATGCCTCCAGAAGGGGAAGAAATGATAAAGAGCCTATCTACATCCCTTTCCTGCTGTCCTTAATAGCAGAAATTGGCAAATGCCTAATGGGGAAGCACTAGCTCTGTCCACCGGGGTCTAATATGAAATGATGCCTCCAAGACAAGATCTAGAAGGTACTGTGGAGAGCTGGGTAAGGGATGCCACATGGAGGTAGGAAGCAAATGAGGTTCAGAACTGGTGGCCTGAGGCCTCTGAGCCCAGAGACATGCTTTCTCACCATTTTATTTCTGTCTGAAACAAGGATTGGACACAATATCCCTGCTAGCTCTACAGTGCCAGGCTGTCCTGGTAGGAAAAGGCCACACTGCATGCTGGGAAGAGGGAGGAGTGAGTTTGTTGAAACCTATCTCGGTAAACGAGCGCCACCTGGTGAGCATTCTGAGAATATTCCTAATGGCTGCTCCAACCAGAACATTGTAGCCCAAGAAAGATACTTCCTCTCCTTGAATATCAGAATTTAAAAGAGTAAAGACATTGGAAGCTGGCGATGATGATAATACCTGAAATCCTTAACCCCCTTCTGCCCACACATTTTCTTACCAATCTATTTCAAAATGGTAATGAGTTGTGAACAAATCAAAGAATAAATCTTAGACATGGAATTATCAATGTCACCTCTACTTTTCCCCCTTCACTTTTGTTTCCCTGGATTTTGGATGGATGTTATTGTTATTCTTTGTTATTGTTATTGTTTTGAGACAGGGTCCCAGTATATACCCAAGGCTTGCTATGTAGGGTAGGCTGCTTTCAAACTCACAAAGGTCCTCTAGTCTTGGCCTCCTGAGTGCTGGGATTAAAGTCATGCACCTCTACGCTCAACTGTTTACTTGTTTGTCTGTTTATTGGTTTTGGTTTTTTGAGACAAGTTTCTCTATGTAAAAGCCCTGGCTGTCCTGGAACTCTATTTGTAGGCCAAGCTGACCTTGAAATCAAAGAGATCCACCTGCCTCAGCCTCCTAAATGCTGGGATTAGTGGTGGGCACCACAACCACCCCCACCCCTGCTACTTGTTTTTAATTGTGAGCACACAACTTGAGACTTTTCTTGTGGTGTGGTGCTATCTAGAGATAGGCTGGCACTAACATGGTATTATACAGCTCTTGAGACCTTATTCATCCTGAAAAACTGAAATCACACACTTGTCATGTACTGGATGTTGCCTGGCTATTGATTGAGTGATTAGCCTTGTTGGGATGCTTTATTCTCATGACTTCATTTATCCCCTCACCCACAAGTAACCATGTGAGTAGGGAAAGAACTGGAAGACTTTACCGATCACGATCACGGTGTCAGCACCTAAGACGTGACAACTTGAAAATTCCACACTACTAGCGCATGTAATGTGAGTTACACTTGATAAACATGCACTGATTAAAGCCATATGACCACCACAGGAGAAAGCGGTTGTTCTCACAGTCAGGAAACTGTAAATGTGCTGCACTTTGGATCTTAAATGTATTTCAAAGGCCCATGTGTTAAAGGGTTGGTCCCCAGCCTGTGCTATTGCTAACAGAAGGGAGAACCTTCAAGATGTGGAGCCCTAAACTGGCCAGTGGTGGTGTGTGCCTTTAATCCCAGCACTCGAGAGGCAGAGACCAACAGATCTCTGGGAGCTTGAGGCCAGTCTGGTTTACAAAACCCAGTTCCAAGACTGCCAGGGCTGTTACACAGAGAAACCCTGTCCTGAAAATAAAAACAAAAACCAAACAAACAAAAAGATGCAGAGCCCTTATGGGAAGCTTTAGGTAATGGGGAGAGGCAAGACCTCAGATGGGAATTGTGGGACTCTGGTCTCTTCCTTTTTCTGCACCTGAGGTAAAGGACTCCCTTCCACACTGTGTGTTGCCGCCATGATGTGCCTCACCACAGGCTCAGAGGCAATCTTTCCTCTTGACAAGTTTATTGTGCTGGGTATCTGTTGCCGCACTGGAAAGCTGACTACAAAAGTGGCTGTGTGCCAAGCATTGTGCTGGCATCTAGAGGTGCACCTGACCAAGGTACTTGGGGGGCTGCTAGTGCTTATGAAACTGTCCATTTGGCAGAAAACAGAGATATGACTAAGTACTCATAGGATGAATACATTGTATGGAAGCACCTAGAAGCCAGAAGAGCTGATGTGCTCTAAGGGAAGATCTGTCAAAACGCTGATGTCCTGAGTGACTCTGCTGCAAGCATCTGCATCCCTCATGAAAGCTGAGTGCTGCTCACAGACCTAATTGTTCCCTACCTCCCCTTCTGACATCCTGGATCCTTAACAGCACCTGTGTCCTGATTACCTAAGAACTAGTGCCCACCAAGGAGCAGAACAATGGCTGCTAAATAGATATTTATTCTGAAAAAGCCTCTAATTCGTCTCTGTCTTTCTTTCCTCAACCTTCCTCTTGATCCCAGTACCCACAGAGATTAGCCCCTAGTTCCTGGAGGGACATCTAAGGACACAGAGATTCAGAGGCAGCCACCAGCCTAACCAACCTAATGGCTCTGATGCCTCACAGATGCGGTTCTGCACGAGCTCACCTGGCCCAAGGTCGGTAAGGACAGTAAAGATGACAACTACCACACATACTCTTTACTGAGCCCTTACTGTGTGCTGGCCTGCTGCTAAGACCCAGTTGCGTGAACTTTTCCTGGGGAGACATGACCAATCGACTGCTCTCCCCAAGTAGGGTATTGCTAGGTATGTGTTTTTGTCATGGTGACATAAGCTCAAGTCATCTGAGAAGAAGGAATGTCAGTTGAAGAATTGCCTCTACCTTGACAGATGATTTATGGAAGAGGGTCCAGCCCACTGTGGGTGGGGCCATCCCTGGGCAGGTGGTCCTGGGTTGCAAAAGAAAGCAGGCTGAACAAGCCTCGCAGCACCCCTCCACGCTCTCTTCTTCAGTTCCTGCCTCCAGGCTTTGGCTTCTGCCCCTACTGTAATTTCCTCTTTGATGGACTATGATCAGAACATGTAAGCCAAACAAACTCTTTCTTCCCCAAGTGCCTTTTGGTCCTGATGTTTATCATAGTATTAGAAAGCAAACTAGGACAAGAGCCCCAGTGACAAGCCAAAGTAACAGTTCTACCCGGGTCTGGCTTGGTGAACTAACCAGTTTACTGGCCTTACAGAAGCACGGGTTATCCCCAAAGCAGCTGCATTACTACAGTGATTTCCCCACATCTGTATAGGTGGAGTCATCTCCCCACCACCCCCTGCCTTCCACATTCTATATACCCTAGACACTCCTGAGACCATATGCAGAGGTACAGGCATGGGAGTGGCTGAACTCCTGGGTGAGGACAAATGACCCACCCCACCTGCTCCTTCTATAAGGTAGCAGTCACAGCTGCTCTGATGGTGATGGTTGATATGTTCGAAGGACAGTGCTCCACCACAGCCTTTACTACATAATCTCATTGTATTCTTACAGCCACCTGCGGAATACAGGTGTTGTTCCACCACCACTCAGATTCCAAAGAATAAGGAGTTGTCAGGTTGGGCCTTCTAGAAGAAGATATTAATACAGAATTAAACATGTAAGAAACATATTGGGCAAAGTGCTTGTAGAGGAGAGGGAGCAGGAGTAATGAGGAAAGCCTTGGAGATACCATTGCTGTGGGAGGAACACAGGCAAGACAGTAGAGATCAGAAACCACAAGGGGTGAGGGATTCAACCATCCTCCTGTCCTGACTGAGCAGCCTCATGAGGAGGCCATACTCATAGAATATCCTAGTCAAACCAAAGAAGTACGAGAAACAAAAAACACACTGTTGTATTACACCACTCATTTCTGAAGCAGCTCCTGTGTAACAGTGTGCAGGCTGGTCTTATGTCAACTTGACATGCAAACTAGAGTTAGCTGAAAGAAAGGAAACTTAGTTGAGAAAAAATACTTGCATAAGATCTAGCTGTAAGGCATTTTCTTATTTAGTTATTGATGAGGGAGGACCCAGTCCATTGTGGGTGGTGCCATCCCTGGACTGGTGGTCCTAGGTGCTATAAGAAAGCAGGCTGAGCAAGCCAGTAAGCAGTACCTCTCCATGGCCTCTGTATCAGCTCCTGCCACCAGATTCCTGTCTTGCTTGAGTTCCTGTCCAGACTTCCTTTGCTAATGAACAGCGACATGGAAGTGTAAGCCAAATGAACTCTTTCCTCCCCAACCTGCTTTTTGATCATGGTGTTTTGACACAGCAATAGACACCCTAACTAAGACAAATAACAAGCACTGAAACAGCCTCTGCAGGATATTTCCCTATCACCCACTTCTCCTAGCTTACCACCTCGCCATTCTCTTCTCCTTTGCTTCCCTCACTTCAGATAACCTTGGAAATGGTGTCCCTTCCTGCTCCATTTGACTGTCACCCCTAGGACACCTTCCTAATGTACATTGCTCTACAGAGAAGCCTCCAAATCTGGGATTCAGAGAAAATCCTGGAAAAGAGGGTAATGGCATTCACCTAAATTTGGAAGGAATTGAGATAAAACTCCAAGGCACAGTTAACCTCCAATTTAATGGTTACTCATTCATGCAAACAATATTTTCTGGATACTTGTTATGTGCTAGCTCACTTTATTACAGTCATTAGATACAAGAGAGTCCTAACATCTACTCCTTGAGTCAGGTGGAACTAATGCTACCCAAAAATCCCTTTTTGTTATGATATTTAAAAAAAAATAAGACTTTAAAAAAAGTAAATTATTTGTCTAAGATCATTAACCTAATTAGTAGCAGTGCCAAACCGAGAGCTTTCCCTTCATCACAACCAACAGGTTGAAGTAAACGGGCTCCTTCCCAATGAAGATGGGTAAATAAAAGACTTGTCAAGGGCCTGGAGAGATGGCTCAGCAGTTAAGAGCACTGGCTGTTCTTCCAGAGGACATGGGTTCAATTCCCAGCACCCATATGGCAGCTCACAACTGTCTAAAACTCCAGTTCCAGGAGATCTAACACCTTCACACCAATGCACATAAAATAAATTTAAATAAACTAGTTTAAAAAAGAAGAGAGTTGTCAGGACTGAGTGTAACTTTACTTTTAAAAATTAGCAGAAAGTATAATGCCAATCTAGGGAACATTCACTGTTTCACCTTTTGGCACCCGCTTCTCCCTTTTCCTACTCATGGTCTCCTTATCTTTACTTCTTCTGATTAATTAGTTTGTGTGGAGTTAGCACACTTCCAACTTCATGGGCAGATCTGGTGAGCATAAGGTGTCAGAGTGTGGAGGGCATGGGGTCCTTTTGTTCAAAAATAAGCACTAGGAAAACCAGGAATGTTAAACACGAAGGGTTGTCTCCTCAACGGAGGAGATGTATACCTGTTTTCTACCTAGAAAGCTGGGAATGGATGTAAATAGCCTGGTTATATGTGCTCTCTGTAGGGCCAGGCCACACCTGAATCCCCAAGACTATTATGTTTATCCCAGACTTTTCCTCCCTGAACCTTATCTTGAGCACTGTTTCTCAGTCAATAGAACCCATCCTTATGAGAGATGTCACATGCACTTTACAGCAGCCTAGGTGACCTCCGTGCTATCTGCAGGGCTATGCCACTCCTGACTCCCACAGACTTTTATGTTTATCTCAGTCATTCAAGATAAACCCTAATCTTGAGCATTGTTTCTGAGTCAATAGGACCTGTCTTTATGAAAGAGGCCAAATGTTCTTTGTAAAGAGTTTCAATGTAAATATGTCTTAAGCTTCCTTGTACACACAAAATTGAGTTAATCATCAGCAGGAAACTTTTTTTTTTTTTTACAAAATTATGCTGTGCTTAAATATACGTAAATAAACTGCCCAGTGTCAGTTTGAACCAACACCAGTTACTGAGTCCTGCTGAACCTGACTTCCTGCTTGCCTCACTCGGATTGTTATTCTGCCAGGCCTGGTAGTCACAGAGACCCCAACAGCAGAGTATCCCACCACTGACCTCAGTAATTGGCTTAGGGGCAGACTTAAGTATCCCTCAGAAGTCATGCTGTTGAAGGCTTGGTTCCTAGTCTATGATGTTATCAGGAGGCAATAGAACCCTTAGGAGGGGAATTTTAATGATGGGGGAGAGATAGGGAGGTCATTGGGAGCATGCCTTTGAAGGAGATATTGGAACCCAGGTCCCTTCATCTCGCTCTCATTTGCCTTCTGGCTGCTATGAGGTGAACAGTTTCTCTCTTCCACATGCTTCAGCCATGATAGTTTCCCTCACTAAAGGCCCAAGGCAAGGTGGATAAGCAATCAGAAGTAGAACCCCTGAAACCATGAGCTAAAGTAAATTTCCTCCTTTTATTATAAGTTGATTTTCCAAGGTATTTTGTCATAGAACTGAAAAGCTGACTTCCAATTCCATAAAGTCAATGGAACTTAAGAAGATGGTTCCAGGTTTCCTGGGAAGAGACAGTCCTATAAAAGCTAATCAAAGAGACAGCCCATCTTTGCTTGAGTGTGGTACAAGGTGGCAAGGGCTGAGGCTGTGACAGCCAGCTGTACCTAAATAGAACTTCACCTGGGCTTGGTGGTTCTGGGCCTGCAATCTAAGGACTCATTAGGAGGAGGCAGATCTCTGTGATGGTGTTTAGAGGACCATCAAGGTCAACCCAGGCTTTATAATGAGACCCTGTCTCAAAAACAAAACCAGAAATGGATCAACAAACAATAACAAAAAATCAGAACAGATCACAGAGTGGATTTGGCTTTCAGGCCACAGTTTCATCTCCCACTTCAGAAAGAGTTCCTGAAGTCAGTGACTCTTGAGGATTTGGTAAAAGTGGGAAGGGGCAGCCATGGGTAGCCATTACCTACCCTGCTGTAGACTGGGCATCTGTCGTGTGTGTCAGCTCTCTGCTATCAGAAGTGGAGTAGAACTGCAATACTCTACTGTTGCTAGCATAATGGGCATGAGTTGCTGCTACCCCTGTACACCAATGCATAGAGCACAGCCATCCTTTGTCACTGGAAGTTCAGTGACATTACATCTTCTGACATCACATCTAACCTGCACAGTCAGCTGGAGTCCCAAGGAGCATGAAATCTGCCAAGGCCAAGCCGCAGACCCTGGGGGAGAAACTGGGGGGTGACTATCAGACCAGGCACAGGACAGGCCACCTCCTCAATGCCCAGAAAAGAGATGGCTTGATGTTGACTTCTACAGCAATCAGGTCAGGTCTGACCTGAGACCTGGAAGCAAAAGGCTTGGAGGTGGGGGGACCAGAGGCCTCCCACTGTAGGAAAATGACAAGCTCTTTGCTCAAGGAATCTGTGGTAAAATAAATGCCATGTGGGTTCTGTCTGTCTCTTTCATTGCAGGGACGCTTTATGTCCTTCTCTGAGGCTCCATGACCAGAGAATGTATTGGTCTTGAACATCTTTCTACCCTTTTGCGGTCACTTACATTTCACACCTGGGTTAGACATCTGTTCCCCCATGCTCCCTTGTGCTCTGATCATCTGTTTATCATCTGTATTTTCATTCATTTATTCACTCATTAACAACTTTGCTTTGAGACAAGATCGCATGTAACTCAGGCTGGTCTTAAACTAGCTATGTAGCTGAAGATGACATTGAATTTCTGACTCTGCTGCCTCCACTTCCGGAGGGCTGGGGTTACAAGTGTGCATATCGGCTCCTAATTGTTTGAGCTTGGATCAAGCCCAGAGCCTTGTGCATCATTCTACCAACTGAGTTACATCCCTAGCCTTAAAGTATCCTTCAAGTTCCTTCTATGTGCCAGGCATGGCACTGACCAGCGCAGTACAGAAGTAAACATGACAAAATCACTGCCATCAAGGAGATATATGTTAAACAAAATGCGTCAATTATAACCCACACATAATCAAAGTGGTTAAGTGCAAAGGGGAAACGCCAGAAAAGAGAGTAAGAACCACTAGGGAGAGTATTTGCAAAACTTCCTGGAGAAGGTAGTATTTTAAGAAAAGACTTGCAGTGGTTCTCAACCTTCCTAATGCTGTGACCCTTTAATATAGT
This sequence comes from Cricetulus griseus, assembly GCF_003668045.3. Classification (NCBI taxonomy): domain Eukaryota; kingdom Metazoa; phylum Chordata; class Mammalia; order Rodentia; family Cricetidae; genus Cricetulus; species Cricetulus griseus. The sequence goes on along the minus strand of NC_048601.1, from coordinate 31,797,076 downwards.
TCTTCATGCTGTTGTGACCTCCAACCATAAACTTATTTATTTTTGTTGCTTCATAACTGTAATTTTGCTCTGTATGAATCATAATGTAAATATCTGATATGAGACCCCTTTGAGAGAGTCATTCAACCCTCAAAGGGGTCTCACCCCACAGGTTGAGTATACAAGCTCTCTGGGTCATGGGGGGGGGGTGTTCCCAAGTGAGTTTTATGGCAATTCCTAAATCCCTGGAGTGGATACCCAGTTTGTTGGAGAAAATGCAGGGAAGCCAGTGTGGGAGGAGAATGCAATTGGGGTGGGGTAATGTTTGGGTGTTGAATGGGTTACAGAACACCCCAAACCCTACAGTTGATGAGTAATGGAGGATCTTCAATGGAGGAGGAGATCTTTATCTTAGTCTGTTTTAAGCTGTTGAAACAATGCTACAGACTGAGTAATTTATAAACAATAGAAGCTCATTTACCTCCTGGTCCTACGCTGGAAAGTCCAAGATAAAGGGCTGTATCCCATGACAGCTGCCAGGGTCATAACTCAGAAGACATTGCCTGGTACTACAGGAGAGAGCAGGAAGCAGAACACAGTCCTACAGTCAGGGAGATCCACTCTAAAGGGCATAGTTCTTAAAGGCCCGACCTCTTAATCTCAAAATGACCATTCAATGTCTTTTGTTAAGATTTAACTTTATCTAAAGTTAAATATGGGTATGGGTGTTTTGCCTGTATATAGGTCTGTGTATCATATATGTGCAGTACCATGGAGATGAGGCCATTGGAGTTATGGATGGCTGTGAGCCAGCATGCAAGGGCTGAGAACTGAATCTTGGTCCTCTAGAAGAGCAGCTAGTGCTCTTAACCCACCGAGCCATGTCCCCCGCCCCAGATAATTACATTTCAACTTGAGTTTGGGGTGGGTTATTTCAAGCATAGCAGCACATGGCATTTTTGTTATTATTGTTTATATTAAAAGATCACATAAGTCACAGTGTTCCAAAATTTCTCTGAGAAACGGACAACTAGCTGGACTGAAGTTTTGACACCTGTGTATCTAGCCAAGTGTCCAGGCCTTCCTTTGTTCATTCAACAAACTCTACTGAGTCAGACACCCAGGCAGGGTGCCAAAAGCAGCTGTGAACACCTTGGTGTGGGGCTTCACTGTCAAGCATGAACTCTGGAGCAGGGAAGACAGATCGCCAGCAGCTTATCTGTGTAAGAAGAAAGTAGAGGTGTGGCCTTCACCTTGTACTTTCTGTTAATAAGTGAGTGGGGTGGTTCCTGATGTGACCGTGGCTGAACTTCGGTCATGAAAGTCAAGCGTTTAATAAATCTTGTCAGAATGCTTTGCCTCTGAGGGAAATATTGGATTCCTTTTTCACAAAACTAAGAGAGAAGTCCCATTATCAGTCATTTGTAATGCCAAAAAACTAACGATAATGAAGTAACTTTTATTAAAAAGTCAAACTCCACTAAATCCACCTTTCCTTAATGAAAATACCCTGTGTTTATAGTCTATCTACTGCTATGCAGACACTTGCAACTTTGATAACATTGAGAAACTATTTTGGAAAAGTATTCTTTTTAATAGTCTTGCCTTGATCGCTTGATTGGTCAGGGATAGGAGTCGTGCCACAGTGCATGTGAGGTCAGAGGACAGCTTGTCAGAATAGCTTCTCTCCTTCCACCATGTGGGACCCAGTGATCACACTCAGGCAGTCAAGCTCAGCAGCTCCTTTACCCACTGAGCCATCGTGCGGCCCTTCTCTCGGTTTTTATTAACATATATCAGCTACGTAACAATGGGTTTCATTTTGATATCTTCATACATGTACATAATATGTTTTGATCACATTCACCCCATTATTCTCTCTTGTCACCTTCCCACTGCCACTGATCCCCTCCCTCTTCCCAACTGTATCCCAAAGCTTGCAGTCCCCCTTCTACTGCCATGCATGTGGGGTGCCAGAAACCCAGTGTGTTAGTCGGGGTTGCCTGCAGCAGTACGGATGGGGGGTTATTTATAGGAGCATAGGCATTTTATCAGTGGTTATGCCACCGAAGATCAAGCCTCTGCTTGCCCCAGCAATCAGATACCACCTGTAGGTGCTCAAGCGAACCCTCCCCTCTCCATAAGGGAGGGCTGGTGGGCCCAATCTTGTATAGGTCTTGTGTAAATAATCCCAGCTGAATAGTGAGAAATTGAGTCTTTCTGTTTTGTCATTTAATAACAAAACAAAATAGAGAAAGGAGTTGTGTCTATTATTGAGAAGCCATCTCAACAGATTCCAAAGGCCAAATTCCTCTTTGGTAATGCAGTTCTGCTCTGTCACATATATCATGAAAGTGTGTCACAGGCTATAGCCAAAGCCTTTTTTTTTTTTTTTTTTTTTTGGTGTTTCTTTTTTTTAATGTGTGATTATCTTTCCCATAGTTTTAGAAGTTGGATGTTTAAGTCAAACCAATACTCTAGTTCTTCTGAAGGAATGCATCAGCTACATTTGTTTCAGAGCCCGCCTCCCAAGCAATGCCAAACTTAATAAAGGATGTTTGATTCCATCATTGTTCTGCCTCTTCACTACTCCCCACTAAACATCTCAAGGCGAGAGAGGAGGCTGCAGAAAGGTTGTTTTGTTTTGGTGTTTTTTTTTTAAGCCTGAGAAACTGGGACTTCCCTGTCTTTCAGAGCACAAAGGTCTATTCTTTGAGGCAAGGGGCCAGGGAGGCGGAGTAATTCAATTTTGTAGGCCACCATGTACTTCCTTCTCCCTTTCCTCTGCCAAATCAAGGCTCACACCAATCCCAGTGGACCTCAAGGGGCAGTCCTCCATGAAAAAGTGAAAGCAGTCGAGGAAAAAGAAAAGGGGCCAGCCAGAAGCAGCGTCCTTCAGGGAGCCTGGGGACCGCTCGTTATAATTGAATGAAGCCCATGAAAAGGGCTTTTGCTGAGCACCCTTGGTGGGGCCACTGCTCAGCCCCATTGTAAATTCCATCTGTGTGCTATCACTTCCTGACCCAGAAACAGGGAGAGGTTTTGGCCACACATTTCCCTAGATGTGCCAGGCCACAAGAGGCTCGAAAGCTCCCAGAGATTTCGTATATAAAGCTTTAAGATCATGTTGGCCTGGAATGAATTCCTTTTCCCAATTTACTGACTAAAGAGTCTTTTTCTCATCTCTCCAGTCTCCTTTCAGAAACTGAAGCCTAAGTGAAGCCTAACACAGGTGGAATCATTATGAGGATGGTTCTGGGGGAAAACAGAAGCTACCTGCTTCCCAGCAAAGCTTATCATGTACGGATGCCACAAGTTGAAGCCAGTCAAATATCTGATGGGAACTTGACTGTGTCGGAGTCTGAGAGACAGGGGTGGGGGTGTAAATTAAAAAAAAAAAAAAAAAAAAAAAGGCGAAATGGTGGTTTGTCGTCTCACTCTACCATGTTTGGGGACAATGTGATAGACTGTGATCCGTTAATTCTCAGATGGGACCTGAGAATGCGCATTTCTGTGTCTTCAGGGACTACACTGTGAGGGCCTCTGAAGCAGAGCAGGAAACCCCAGGCCTTGGACATCAAGAAAGACATGAGAGAGAGCCAAAGGCTCAACAACATCTTACTCAGAGTGAGTAAATGCACTGTGGTGTCCAGCTATAGACACAGGCTAAGTGCTTTATATGGGCACTGGTTACGATGCTCCATCTCATACAGATAGGATGTAATCATTGTTGACTATAAAATAAAACAGTTGTGCAAATCCATTTTTAGCCTGCATCCAAACAGGATAGCAAACATGTCATCTAGTAAAGAACACCTCTACGTTCTGGCACTTAGGGAAAACCAGAGAGACCAGAAGGGGCACATTCTGATCCCTGCTGAGTTCTGCCCATTGCAGTAGTCAGTTGAAATTTTAATTTTATTTGGCTCACAGGCAGGCATCAGCCTTCGACAATCACCACTGAAACATTACTCACCCCCAAGATTGCTTGATCCCTTCCAGCCCAGGACCCCTTCTAGGCTGTTGGAACAAGGTCCAGGAATGGAGCCTTGTGAGAATTCTGAGTGCTTGTGAAAAAATTCCAAGAAAACAAGACAAGAGTCTTGTGACCTCAGTTTCTTCAAAACACGGAATTGTTCTTGGAATAGGTTGTGTTCCTCCAGGTGCATTGGATAGGAGTGAGTTTACTTCAGATTATTCATTACAACTGGCTATTGTTATTTGTTTATATACCTCTATGGAAAAACATGTTTTTGTCATGTGTGGCTTGTCCTTGTGATTGTAAACTTTACTCATGTGAGTCCTCTCAACCCTCAGAGTAGAAATTGGCTGCTGCTCCAACCAAAGCTGGCTGTTGCCTGGGACTTTAGTCTGCCTCGTTTGTCAGCTCCATTCTCCCAGGTCCCACCAGCTTTAGAGAAGTAAACTCTAGGAGTCCCAGATCTGTTAGCCTTGTCCTTTGTGGCTCAGAGAACTCTGACAAGAAGACAAAGCACAGGTTCTCTGTTCTCTGTGATTTCCTGTTTCTGCTATCATGACACCTTCTCCATATCTCCTCCTCCCAATCTCTACCCATTTCCTGCCCCAAACAGTGGAGTCTTTGCTGGTCTGAGAGAGAATCTCACTTAGGCTTTATTGTTTGTTTGTTTTGTTTCTTTTTGTTTTTTGTTTTTTGGAGACAGGATTTCTCTGTGTAGCTCTGGCTGTCCTAGAACTCAAAAGCCCCAACCTGCCTCTGCCTCCCAAATACTGGGATTAAAGTTGTGTGCCACCACCTTGCTTGCTTGTTCTCCCTCTCTCTCCCTCTCTCTCCCTATCTCTCTCTCAGTTCTGATCATAATATCAATATTTTCTTTCTTTCTTTCGTTTTTTGGTTTTTTGAGGCAGGGTTCCTCTATGGCTTTGGAGGCTGTCCTGGAACTAGCTCTTGTAGACCAGGCTGGTCTCGGACTCACAGAGATCTACCTGCCTCTGCCTCCCAAGTGCTGGGATTAAAAGTGTGAGCCACCACTGCCCAACCCAAGTCCATATCTTTATTACATGAGGGGTGGTGTGTGTGTGTGTGTGTGTGTGTGTGTGTGATGTGTGTGATGTGTGTGATGTGATTTGCCATGGTGGGTGGGTGTAGAAGTCAGAGTATAACCTTCAGGAGTCAATTTTTTCCTTCTATCTTGTGACTCTTGGGGATCAGACTGAGATTTCAGGCTTGGCAGCCTTACCCACTGAGCAACCTCACCATTCCAGTTTGTTTGTTTGGGACAGGTTCTCACACTATAACACTATAACTCAGGTTGACTTCAAACCAACAACCCACCCACCTCATTCAGCCTCAAGTGCCAGAACAACAGGTGGGCATGGGCTACCATACCTACCTTCCATGTCCACCCATGTCCTGAGGTTCCTTTGAAGGCTTCAAGTTTTTGAAAACCAGAGCTGGAAAAAAGAAAATCCATGTTTTGTTTTGTTCCTTTTCCGACATTTTTTTCCTGAGTCAATAAGCACAGAATGGTCCGCCTATTCAAATGAACACAGCATAACAGAGAGATCCTTTGGAAGCAGGCAGAACAAATTTATTAAAGGCACATAAATTATCATTTGGGAATCACTATTGCCAATTTGGCAACCTCGGGCATGGTCGTAACCCTGCAGGCTCTGCCCTGCCCTCTCTACCAGGATAAGAAGCAAAGACAGGAAGTATACCAGGCTTTTTCTTTTGGGCTACCAACCAGCTCCCAAGTCATGACACAGAGACTTCTTATTAGTTATAAATGCTCACCCTAGCTTAAGCTATTTTTCCTTATCTACCTTTTGCCTTGGGCTTTTTACTTTCCTTTCCTTCTGTGTATCTTACTTTCAATGCTTCTTGTGTCTGGCTGGCTGGTGGCCACCTGGCTTCTTGCCCCGTAAGTATCCCTCTCTTCCTCCCCCATTTTCTTCTCCTCCTTCTCTCTGTTCTTTCCTGAGCCTAGATTTCAGGCTTATTTATTCTCTCTGCCTGCCAGCCCCGCCTATCCCCCTCCTGCCTAGCTACTGACCTTTCAACTTTTTATTAGACCAATCAGGTGCCTTAGGCAGGCAGGGTGAAACAACTGCAACACATCTTTACATAATTAAAACACATTCTTATATGTTAAACAAATCCAGCATAAACAAATGTAACACACCTTTACACAGTTAAATATCCAGCAGCATAAACAAATGTAGCACATCTTTGCCTAGTTAACATAATATTCCATAACAAGGGGCTAGAGAGATGGCTCAGAGGTTAAGAACACCGGCTGCTATTTCAGAGGTCCTGAGTTCAATTCCCAGCAACCACATGGTGGCTCACAACCATCCATTATGAGATCTGGTGCCCTATTCTGGTGTGCAGATATACATGGAAGCAGAATGTTGAATAATAAATAAATAAAATCTTTAAAAAATATTCCATAACAAAGAAGTGGTATTACTGGTTTCTTTCAATTTTACATCTAAAAACAAATACATATCACTCCTCTTTTCCAACTCCCCTCCCTACACACTCATTAATAGTAACTAAATCTAGATGGTAAGAAAATGAATAATTTTTTTTCTTGGTTTGCTTTTCTATATTTCATGATCTTCTAAAAGGAATGTGGCCAGGTGGTGGTGGCGCACTGGTGTTGGTGCACACCTTTAAATCCTAGCACTCAGAAGGCAGAAACAGGTGGATCTCTGTGAGTTCGAGGCCAACCTGGTCTACAGAGCAAGTTCCAGGTCAGGCTCCAAAGCTACCCAGAGAAACCCTGTCTCAAAAACCAAAAATAAATAAATAAATAAATAAATAAATAAATAAATAAATAAAGGAATGTGGGTTGCTTATAGAATAAGCATACAGACTTAGGGAAGTTTTTTTATGTGTATAGGTGTTTAGTCTTCATGTATGTCTATGCACATATGTGCAGTGTTGGAAGAAAACAGAATAAAGCATTGGCTCCCTTAGAACTTAAGTTATAGACAGTTGTGAGCCTCTGTTTGAGTGCTGGGAGTCAAACCCAGATCCTCTGGAAGGGCAGCCAGTGCTCTTTTTTGTTTTGTTTTGTTTTTTGTTTTTTGAGACAGGGTTCTCTGTGTAGCTTAGGAGCCTATCCTGGCACTCACTCTGGAGGCCAGGCTGGCCTCAAACTCATAGAGTTCCCCCTGCCTCTGCCTCCTGAATGCTGGGACAGCCAGTGCTCTTACCCACTGAGTCATCTCCCCAGCCTCACATAGTGATGAATTTTAAATAAGGCTGTAAGCTAAGCATGTAACTCAGTGACACGGCACACGACAGCCTCAGTTCAATCACCTGTATCTCAAAAAATAAAATAAGAAACTTAATAAGTAAAACTACACTAGGTGTGGTGGGTCATGCCTATATTCCCAGAAATGGAGAGGCTGAGGCAGGTGGATTTCCATGACTTCAAGACAAGCATGGGCTACAGAGTAAATTCTAAGCCAGTCTGCATTACATAGCAAGAAAATTCATTATTCATCTGGATACCTACTGGGTGTCAGATACTGTGCAAAGCATTTTCCATACATGATGGGTTTAATTTAAACTTCACCATGTGTTTGAGAAATACTATTGCTGAGCCCAATTTAAAGATGAAGAAATGAGGCTTGAGGCCATATGGGTTGACTAAGGAATAGAACTGTATAGATGTGCACAAATATGCCTGGCTACCATCATATGGTCACTGTGGTAGCCATTCTAAGCGTAACTGAGAGAGGTGGCAAGATGGTCACCTTCCCCAACCCCATATATCTTAATAATAATTCTCTCTTAGGAATCTGACTATATGGTAGATAAAACAAACTGACCACAATGTTTTAGGGCATCTTCTCCCCCCACTCCTTTTTTTTTTTTTACAAATTTATCATTTTTATTTTATGTATATTAATGTTTACCTAAATATATGGATGTGTACCATGTGTGCGCCTGGTATCCACAGAGGCCAGAAGAGGGAATCAGGTCCCAGGAACTGGAGTTCCAGGTGGTTTGAGCCATCTTTCCAGCTCTCAGGACTCCTTCTTTCAGGAAGTAGATTTCCAATTCCTCAAATCTGATTTGTCCTTGAGAGTTGCTTTGATGGACACATTATAGGAGAGGCAACACTACATAAGCACCAGCAGACTTGCAGATTCTACCTTTGTAGGTAGACATCTATCTTGGAAATCCAAGACCACCATAAGGTGACAAAGCCCCAAATGAAAGACCTCACAGAGGCAGAAGCTCAGATAGCCTTTGTAGCCCAAATGAACCCAGCCCCCTTGCCAGCCTTACAAGTGAATGCAGCCACAAGTCCAGGCAAAAACCAGCAGAAAAATCTGCCCAGAGAAGACACAAAATATGGAAAGTACTGTAACCTTGCATCACCTGATAATGTCAGTCGACAACAGACCACATATGATGGTGCTCTCACAAGACTGCACTGCCCAGGGAAATAGTTTGTGTACACATGCTACTGGGTGATGTCCACACAATGAAACAGCTTCTCAGACTATACCTGCATCAGTGAGTGACAGGTGACTGTTGACTGAGGCCAGTTAACGGGGAAAGGATTTACTATGCAGTGTTATCTACCTGATACAACTTGGGTTTTTAAGGGAGCAAGCTGTCAAGTCACTGAAATGTCTGTGGTTGCCATGGTTATTAAAGTTACATGACATGATGCAAGACCTTGCAGTGTACCTCATGTGTAAATCTAGACTAAATTCCATGCCCAGAGAGTGAACATAGTCTCACACTCCCTTCCAAGTACTCCTTCCAAGTACTCCAACACAGCGATCTACAACTAAACAGATTCTGGTGAAAAGAGGAGATTATGAGAAACAAAGTTTCTGCTTGGAAGCAAAATGCTTGTATAGAAAAGCCCACGGTAGCTGAGCGTTGGTGGCGCACGCCTTTAATCCCAGCACTCGGGAGGCAGAGGCAGGCGGATCTCTGTGAGTTCGAGACCAGCCTGGTCTACAAGAACTAGTTTCAGGACAGTCTCCAAAGTCACAGGGAAATCCTGTCTCGAAAAACAAAAGTAAATAAAATAAATAAAAGCCCACGGTAAAAAACATTTTTTTTTCTTTGTCCTTACAGCACATTGGGTTCCTGCCCCTCAAGATTTACTGGTTTTTTAGATGTATTTAACTGTAGCAGACCAAGTTTCAGTTGTGACAGAAGGCAAGGGTCATATGTCTGCAATTAAATGTCTCTTCAATAACACACTCCCAAGCAAGAGGAACTTGCTACAAGAAGCATGTGACAGGTCGTTACTGGAGCTGTCATTCTTATCACATATGAATGGTCAGGAAATCCTGTTCTTCCCAAACACAATTCAGAACCCACTCTTGGTTCCAGAAGATGCTTCTTCCATGTGGGCAGTTCCCTCTCAGAATCAAGTAGAAAAACACGCTTGCTTACTAGGGGGTGATATCTCTGGTCGGTTTATGAAACACTAGCACGTGTGCTCGTGTCAATCATGATAGCCTTAAAGATAAAATCATCATTAACTTTAAAGTATTTTCCCTGTTTGTATAAAGGAGGAATGAAAAAATGATAAAAGCCCATCAATAAAATGCTCTGGGGGTGGCTTAGGATGGGATGACGAATCCGGATGCTGTCACTGGGCTCCTAACAGCAGTCTCTTCCTGTCTTCAACCCAACAGCCACTTGGCCTTTCCTTCCAGGCCTCCTTCCTTTGCTGGTTTCAATCACTTGGCCCCTCTGGTTGACCCTCTTGATTCTTAGTCCCCTCTCCCTTCTGCCTTGCCTGACACCCCCAAAGCAAAGTTGTTCCCCACAGGACACCCTGCATTCCGCTGGTGGTGACACAAAGGAAGAGCTCTCTCAGGCAGAGTCCAGTCAGGCAGCAATGTCTCACATCTTCCTTTTCTCAAAGATTACTGTCTCTCTGTCTCTCTGCCTCTCTTTCCCACCCTGCCCCGCAAATGTTTTGATTAAAGAATGAGGGTAAATTTGGTCACCAGTCAGAGGAGATCAGTAGATTTGAATCAGAGATAACTATTAGGGTTTTGTTTCTGGTTTTGTAGGGTGCTGATGAACTCAGAGCATTCTGCGTGCAGCACAAGCACTCTGCCACTCAGCACACCCACTCGTAGACAACTTTTAAACATATTATTTGTTGTTAGCTGGGTAAGGGATACATGTGTGGAGGTGTGTGTGTGTGTGTAATCTTCGAAGATACTAAAGTAGAAATTCAATTTAAATCAACAATTACTGAATGTTTGCCACCTGCCAGACTTTAGCATTAGACTGGAACTCTGTTATTAAGAGAAAACATGGCAGAAGTAATAAGGAAAAGCAAAGCTCCACCAGCTGCTTGTTAGGGGGTGGAGTTGTGGTCCATAGTAGAACCCTTACATAGTACACAGGGCCCTGGGTTCCACCCCAGCACTATAGAAACAACAATCAGTTGTTGGATGGAAAATGGCAGACACCACCTCAGCATCTCCAGACGCAAAGAAATTCTCAGGTACTCATTTAAATATGAAGATAATGAGATTGATGATAACACTTGCTTCTCAACATTATCACTGTAGGGATCAAATCAGAACGCATGTGTTGTTTGGATTTTTGCAATGTCCAGGGAGTCTATAATTACTGCAAAATAAAAGAGTTAAAAGAAAAACTGTAATATAATTGAATGTGTCTTGCAACTGTATCATTCAATTTCAGTTCTACTCAATCAGCATTTACTCAGCCAGACAGATCCTAGACTGAAGACTGGAAAGAAAAAAGTAATCTACGAACCTTGAAATAAAGCAGCCACAGAATGGAAAGACACGGAAGAGATGGAAAACGGTGTGGTGTGTGCTGGGACAAAGCTACAGATGACATATCAGATGGTACAGCAGAGATTACACAACCCAGGCCAGGGAAGGAGAGCAGCACCATGGGATACTCTGGAAATAGAGGATAATAACAGAGTAGCACTGGCTCATTAAGGCCTGTGGCTAGATGTCAGATGTCAGGTATATGACAAGCAATATTCTCAAAGAGGAACACTGGACATAGGGTTCCCTTCTTTTTAAGTTTTTTGATATATATACATATATATATACATATATATGTGTGTGTGAATATATATACACATATACACAGATATATATGCATACATGCATGTGCACACACACACGGTGTGTGTGTGTGTGTGTGTGTGTGTGTGCAAGTGCATGTCACTGTGTGTATGTGGAAGTCAGAGGACAAGCCATGAGATTCCCAGAGTTCAAACTCAGTTTAGCAGCAAAGACCCTTACTCATAGCTACCCTATTTCTTTTCAATTTTATTTATTTATTACATAGGGACATGATATGTGAATGTGGGCACATGTGTAGAGGTCAGATGTCAACTCTGTGGAGTTGGATAGGAACAAACTCAGGTTGCCAGGCTTCTATAACAAATGCCTTTACCTGCTGAGCCATCTCCCCTGCCCAAGGGCTCCCCTTCTTGAAAACATCCCACTCATTGATTTGCAGAGTTGGGCTTTGTGGCCACCAGGTCTCATGACCCAGGAAGATTAATAGTTGGCTGCCCAGATTAATTGAGGAGTGATGGTACTTGTCCTACTCTGTGACTGTGTGACTCTAAAGTGCCCCTTGGCTCTCTGATGCTCAGACTGGTCATCTGCACCATGGGAATGTAATTCCACCTGACATGACAAGGTCATTGGGATAATGGGTACAGAAAATGCTTTGAGGGATTGGAGAGATGGTTAGTTGTTAACATCAATTATTGCTGTTGCAGAGGACCCAGGTTTGATTCCCAGAACCCACATGGTGTTTCATAGCCATTCATCACTCCAGTTCCAAGGATCTGATGCCCTCTTCCGTAGGCACCAAGCATGCACGTAGTACACAGACATGCATTCAGGCACACACAGGCAAAATAAGATGTATAAATCTGAGTTTTTAAAAATAGAAAAGAAGGGGCTGGAGAGATGGCTCAGAGGTTAAGAGCACTGACTGCTCTTCCAGGGGTCCTGAGTTCAATTCCCAGCATGGTGGCTTACAACCATCTGTAATGAGATCTAGTGCCCTCTTCTGGCCTTCTGGCATACATGCAGACAGAACACTATATACATAATAAATAACTCTTTTAAAAAATATATAAAACAGCCGGGTGTTGGTGGTGCACGCCTTTAATCCCAGCACTCGGGAGGCAGAGGCAGGTGGATCTCTGTGAGTTCGAGGCCAGCCTGGTCTACAAGAGCTAGTTCCAGGACAGCCTCCAAAGCCACAGAGAAACCCTGTCTCGAAAAAACAAAACAAAACAAAAACTATATATATATATAATATATATATATATAATATATATATATGAAGGCCATGTGTGGAGGCATACAACTTTAATCCCAGCACTTGGATGCAGGAGGGGAAGAGGCAGGCAGATCTCCGTGAATTTGAAGCCAGCCAGCCTGGTCTACTAAGTTCCAGTACAGGCTCCAAAGCCCATGTTTTGAAGAAAAAAAAAAAAGGAAAAGAGGAAGAAAACATTCTGTGACACCACAATAGGGCCCTAACTTTGTAACGGGCACCAATCGGTTGCTGCTATGCAAAGTAACGCTTTAAGCTAATCCTTCCATGTGCATCCTCTCAGGATTTCCTCAGTCGAAGGAGTCCAAATCAGGGGCCTGGATTCTGCTCCTCAGTCCTGATCATCCTGGACAGAGTTTCTCACCGTGAGACCCCAAGTAATCAGCAGCACCAGAGAACTTGTTATAAGTCCAAATTCTTTGGCCCCACCCCAAGTCTACTGATGAAGACATTGTGGACAGGACCAGGCATTAGGACAACCTGGACCGGTTCTAAACTATTTTTATGCAGTGGATACACCTGGAGAATTTAGCAGACTACCAATGCCCTAGCCCCGCCCCCAGAGATTCTGCTTTACATACCCTGGGTGCAGTCCTCCCATCAAGAACTTAGCCATGGGACTTCACTTGGACCTTAAAACATGAGGAGGGGGGCAGAGGGAGCTAGAGATATCTCAGAGGGAAAGTACTGGGAGATTGGAAGGCTAGGACCCCTTCCTTCCCCAATTCCATCTCTGTCCTAACCCAACACACCCAAAGGTGTGGATCTAGCTGAAGGCCTCAAGCTAGTCAAGTGCTCTACCCCTGAGCTACATCCCACCAAAAGACTCCTTCTTGCCACAGCTCCCTCCCAGTTGCCTTCCACAGAGTCATCTTTTTTTTTTTTTTATCATTTTTTACTTGAATTAGAAACAAGGTTGTTTTACATGACAATCCCAGTTCCCTTCTCCCTCCCATCCTCCCCTACCACCACCCCCCCAACTAAAACCCTACCTATCACATACCCTTTCTTCTATTATTCCCCTGACTCAACCTTTCTGCTCCCTCATGACCTCTGCATCCTTCCTCTTCTTCCCTTCTCATTCTCATAGCTCCCTCCCCCCCCCCTTCCTGTGCTCTCAGTTTGCTCAGGGGATCGTGACCCTTTCCCCTTCTCCAGGGGACCATGTTTGTCTCTTTTAGGGTCCTCCTTGTTTCCATAGAGTCATCTTAAGGTCAAACAGTTACAGGCCTAATTCTCATAATTCAGAGACTGTCCATGTGTACAAATACATATGTAGGAAATAACTTGCATGATCACAGAGGCTCAAGATCTGCAGGTGGGGGCCAGGGAGATGGCCCGGCAGACTTGCCGTGCAAGACTGATGACCTGAGTACAATTTCTGGAATGCATGTGCAGGTGGTAGAGAACCTACACCACAAAGTTGTCTTCAAACCTCCACATGCATGCTGCAGCTATACACCTGCACAAAACACATGTTATAATAATAAATAACACAAGATCTGTAAGGCGAGCTGGAGGCCCAAGAGGAATAGGCATACAAAGAGAAAAAACATGATCCCTGTCCAAAAGTAGCCAGGCAGGTGAGGTTGCTTGTTAGTCTTTTTTGTTCATTTAGGTAGAAGGATATACTTTACTAAGTCTACCAATTTAAATGCTAATGTTATCTAGAAACACACTCATAGATACACCCCCAAATAATGACTGAAAATTTAGGCATTCCATAGCCTAGTCAAATTGACATATAAAATTAATCATCACAGGGAATATGGACTTGAATTTGTGGTCCAGTATTTCCCAAATGTTTTTCATGAGGATCTAGGCCAATGAAATTCTCCACCAAAAAGGCCTCTGTGAAAACACAAGTCTTAGGGAACGCTGTGTAATGAGGCATATTAACATATTCAAAGCTATGAATCACCCCACAGGAAAGAAGTGACTCACAGCTTTCTCAACATCAGTGTTTGATCCCAGAACCTGTTTTTTACTTAACACCTATTCATTTCCCACGGAACTAAAGTGTTGCATAGCACATATTGGGAAATGCTATGCCAAGCCATGAGAAGATAATACAGATTTGGAACGTGGGATGGGGAATGACGTTTTAGAAGAATTTGACAGTAGTATATAGTGAGATTAAAGCAAAGAGTCTAAAAACAAAGAGCCCAGCCATGTCTAAAGTGATAACAGCTTGTTTGTGCTTCAGTGGGAATGGGCATAAAGGGACTATGATGAGATATTTAATGGAAAAAAGCTTACATGTATCAGTTATAAAAAGAAAGAGATAGAAAATCCCAAATTTGAAGTTTATGTAATGAAAGAATAAATAGCCACTGAATATATATATATATATATATATATATATATATATATATATATATATATAAAGAAAAGCTGGTTCAGGGGCTGCAGAAATGGCTCAGTGGTTAAGAGCACTGGCTGCTCTTCCAGAGGACCTGGGTTCAACTCCCAGCAACCACATGGCAGCTCACAACTGTCTGTAATTCCAGTTGCAGGGGATCTGGCACCTTCACATACAAACAAGCAAAATACCAACTGCACATACAAATAAATCTTTATTTAAAAAAAGAAAAGCTGGTTCAGGAGCAAAAGTATGGCTTATTAGGCTAGAGATGAAGCTCAGTAGTAGAGTATGTGCCTAGCTGAGGGAGGCCCTGAATTTGATACCAACACCCCAACACACATGCACACCTGCACACGTGCATGCACACAAAATACATTCTACTTTTGATGTGTTAGTTTGAGGGTCACAGTAGACAGAGGGCTCTAAGAAATTTACAGCAGTTTTCTGAATTCTGAGATTTGTCTGCAAGACATCAAAATGATTCAACTTGAGACCTAACAGCATAGAATTGGAAACTAAGTAACTTTTGCCCTCTTTCCTTCAGCCAGACTAACCGCTTCTCTTTGAAAAGACAATGATTTTTAAGCAAATCCGGAGTCCTCTTGATGGGTTAGACAAAGCAGCTTTCTGACACTGTGGCAGTAGGAAACACTATCTTTAATGAAGAAGGCCTTGGACTCCTAATATGGAGCCCAAGTTGACTGTGAACAGAAACATTACACTCTTTCTGTTGCATGCAAAACATAACCTTCCGTTCATAGTATAGAATCCCAAAGCTCTAGGTACCCAAAACACCAGCAGCTTTCAGATGGATCTCATGAGCTGAAAAAGCCTTCTTGCAATCTCCTTGATGCTTGTACTAATGAGAGCATGCTGAGCATCATTGTCAATCAATTCAGCTAGTCCTTACCAAGTGCCTTCTGTGTACTTCTGAAATGGTCCAAGGCCTTTTCCCTTCTTCATGTTGTTCTATTTGTATCCTAGCTGTTCCCCACTTCTCCACCAGCTGTATAAATCCAGATCAATCTCTTTAATTATTTGGGGCCTTGGCGTTCTTATTCATGAAAATGTCTTCCTCGATTATTCATTCATGCATGCATTTATTCAACAAACACTTCTGAGCTCCTACCTTGTAGCTACAGTTATGCCAGGCATAGCATCCTCTCACAATGACAAAAGATGCAGGCATGTCCTTTAGTCATGGAGCTTAAACATCACTTCATTCTTAAAAGAAAAATTAGAGATAATTTGTACAAATTACAAGGCACAGTGGTTTGTGTATAGAATGCAGTAAATAAATACTGGTTTCTTTATTTTTGATAGATCAAAATATACAAATTCAAATGTACATGAGCATAGGCAGCAGTAAAACTATGACAATCTCATCTGTAGTGCCCCTGTCCTCATCAAAGGGCAATGGCCACTCAACATCAGCCCATTGTCCCAGGAACAGATATGGATCAAGGATTCTTTCGATTTTAAAGAAAAGCAAGAAAAAAAAAACTGTTTTGTTTTTGTTTTTGTTTTTTTAGACGTTTCAAACCTAGTGTGAGCCAAATACAATATATCTGACCCAGGGAATGCAGGTTTGCAAGCTGACCCTGAACAGGCAGGGTCCTCAAGAAACTCTTGGTTTTCATTCTCTCTGAGACATTATGGTGAAAAGCTAATGGACCCTCGAGTGAAATCCTATTTCACTCCAGCTCAATCAAAATCAATCAGCCTAACTCTCTTCACGCTCCACCGAAACAGGAACCTGGAGCGGGGAGGATCATTATCACCAGAGGAAAGGGAAATCTCACCACGGGTCATCAGCTCGCATTGTGTAAATGACTATAAGGGCTGGATGGGAGCCCACAATGGGAGCAGGCACAGCAGAGAGCAGCAAAGCACAGGCAGTTCAAGAATCAAATCATACTGATTGGATTTGAAGGTGTCACCGAGGAATGGCCACATATATAACCGAAACATTTAGTCAGCCCCTGTAAGGTGGTCCTCCTCCAGTGTAAAGCTCACTGCTTTCATCAGCTCTGATCAACTCTTTCTACTTCAATCCATTTTGTTTATGGATTTAATATCTGGTTCCATCCTTTGAAAGAGCTCACGATTTCCCTCCAGCCTCTCTTCCCTCTCCTGCTTCAGAGCAGGGCAGATGGAAAACCCATAATAAAACAACAGCAGATGTGAAAAGATAGGGATATTTGTGTTGCCGCAGTGTGGAGCCCTAAATGAAGCTAGCTTAACAGGCAGGAATGAAGCAGCCTCGTGCCTTCTAGAAGGGTCTAAGCATTCCTAATGCTGCCATTCTGCTTCATAGAAACCCAGTAAATATAGTTCTGTGTTCATATGACCTGGTTGAAAGTTTTCTTTGTATTGGACCATGTAAGATTAACTGGACATTCTACAAGACCATGTGATCCTGTAGACCTGAGTGCTCCCCTCCATCCCATCATGTGGCTTGAGATAGCACATATGTCTCATATACTGGGAGAGTATGGAAACAATAACACTGGTACCCAGCCCCATTCCTAACATGCATGAGACACAGGAGTCCTATAGAAGAGGTGCTGAACTCAGTTCACAATTGGAATATATAACCCTGGGTGATAGACTGAGAAGTTCTGTAGTTGCTATTTGTTTCTTTTACTGTTTGAGGACCCACCACGCTGCTCCCAAATAAATACACGGAGCCTTATTCTTATTTAAGAATGCCCAGCCTTGGTGAAACCCACAGAAACAGCTGACCTGAACAAGGGGGAGCTCTGATAGCTGGGAAACCAGCATGGGACTGATCCAGACCCCATGAACGTGGGTATCAGTGAGGAGGACTCAGAAATCTATGGGGCCTCTTGTAGTAGATCAGTACTTATCCCTAGCATAGGAATGGACTTTGGGAGCCCATTCCACATAGAGGGATACTACCTGAGCCTAGACACAAGGGGGAGGGCCTAGGCCCTATCCCAAAGGATATGACAGACTCTGAAGACCCCCTATGGAAGGCCTCACCCTCCCTGGGGAGCAGAAAGGTTATGTGATAGGTAGGGTGTTAGTTGGGGGTGGGGAGCAGGGGAGGAGGGGAAAGAGAGGGAACTGGGATTGACATGTAAAATGTAAAACAATCTTGTTTCTAGTTTAAATAAAAAAATGGAAAAAAAAAAAAGAAGAAGAAGAAGAAGAATGCCCAGCCTTAGCTTGGCTTGTTTCTAGCCAGCTTTTCTAACTTAAATTATCCTGTTTCTCTATAACTCTGTTTGCCTCTGGGCTTTTTACCTTACTTCATTCTGTATGTTTTTCTTTCTCACTCTGTGGCTGGCTGTGTGGCTATGTGGCTGGCCCCTGGCATACTCCTCCTCCTCTTCCTCTTCTTTATCTTCCCCTTCAATCTCGTCCCTAGATTTCTCCTCTTATTTATTCTTCCTACCCACCAGCCCTGCCTGTTTCTCTCTCTTGCCTAGCTATTGGCCATTCAGCTCTTTATTAGACCAATTAGATGTTTTAGTCAGGCAAAGGAACATGGCTTTACAGAATTAAACAAATGCAACATAAAAGAATGCAATGCATCTTTGCATCATTAAACAAACATTCCTCCACAGCATAAACGAATGTAACACACCTTAAACTAATATTCCACAATATAGTTCCTCAAAAAGAAAAAATCTAGGCTATCAAAAGAGTCCACCATGAATGAAAGAGTTTGGCAAATGAATGTCTCACTCAGCCTGGGATGCCATAACCAAACACCATAGATCAAATGGCTTAAGTGAGAGAAATTATTTTCTCACAATTCTGGAGATTGGCTTCTGGTGAGGATTGCAGAAGACAAGGAAAGGGGGGGAGGGAGGAGAGGAGAAAGGGGGGAGAGAAGAGGGGAGGAGAGAAACTTTGTCTCAAAGCAGGAGTTCTACAGGGTTAGGGGCCCATACAATTAGTACCTCATTTCACGTTGTTGAACATTAATTACTTCCTAAAAATACTATTCCCAGAGAGAGTCACACTGGGGGCTAGGACTTCACCATATGAATGGTAGCATGGAGGGAGGCAGACAATTAAGTCATAGCAGTGAGCTAGTTAGAGCAGCATGATTAGACGCTGAAGGAACATCGCCTGGTGATTCCCCAACCCAGTAAGACATCCGCCACCCTGTGATCAAGTGTTCTTTAGTTCCATGAAAGAAAAGCATAAAGCAGGAAGCTATGTCACTGGGGCTAAGAGCTCAGTTACAAGAACATACCCATTAGAAGGTTTAAGTGTCTCCCAGATGCTTAAGGACATGAAAGAGATTGGAGATTGGTCTTCTGAGGGAAGAGGCTGCCACCAACATAGGCTGTAGTCAATGAGCTATGTGCAAATCAGCATCTAGAGGAAGCTAGAAGACAGTGTGGTCAGCAAATGATGAGCAGTTTGGAAATCAGTGACGCAGTGGAAGCTGGTGATGACAGTGAAAGTGAGTGGAACACCATGCCTGTGGTCAAAGGGAATTCAAGATGTTGGAAGCCAGAGATGCCAAGCAGTGAGTCTGCTGTTCCGGTCATACCCAAGAGCATCCTCTCCCCTCTCAAGGTTTTCTAACACCTTCCCTGTCCCATGCAGAGGGACTCCTTTGAGAAAAGAGGAGTGGGCACCAGGCTTTCTGCTAATCATATATTAAAGTATGGCTACAAATGTCACACTTATCTTTACCAGAAAACCCAAAAGGTGTACACTACCTGTGTTTTCCATCAACCTAGAGAGCACACACTGGCAGAGTCCTTTTTTCCAAACTGCTTGAGCCTCTAAATACAGATTTCCTTAACACTTTGCTAACAATAGTAGGGTTTGCTATGTCTAAATTTAAAGTTAAGTCAAGAAGCTAAAATAAATCTTGTGTTTCTCTTTTATAGAAATAAGAAACAGTGCTGAGGAGATGGCTCTATGGCTAAGCGCTTGCTAAACAAGTGTGAGGATCAGAGTTTGGATCCCCAGAACCCAAGTGAATGTCAGTAGGGTATGGTGGCCTACCTGTAGTTGTAGTTTTGGAAGGTGGGGACAGAGATCCCCAGAGCAAACTTGCTAGCAAGTCTCACCATATGGCCAGTTCTGGGTTTGACTGAGAGACTTCAATTCAATGAATAAGATAGAAGAGCAATTAAAAATGATACATCACTCTCAGGTGTTGTGTAATATTAGTTGAAGTTGTTTTACATTTGTTTATGCTGTGGAACATTTGGTTAATGATGCAAAGATATATTGCATTCTTTTATGTTGGATTTGTTTAACTCTGTAAAGCCGTGTTTCTTTGCCTGTCTAAAACACCTGATTGGTCTAATAAAGAGCTAAATCGCCAACAGCTAGCCAGGAGAAAGGATAGGTGGGGCTGGCAGGCAGAGAGAATAAATAGAGGAGAAATCTGGATAGAAGATTGAGGAGGGGAAGGAGAAGATTCCAGGGGCCAGCCCCCTAGTGACACAGCAAGCCACGGAGTAAGAAGTATAAAGAAAGGTATATAGAATAGAGAAAGATAAAAGCCCAGAGGCATGCCCTCCCCTGATAATGAGATTAGTGACTGACTTATATGCGACCCGATAGCCCTCATCCAGCAGCTGGTGGAAGTAGAAGCAGACACCCACAACTAATCACTGAAATGAACTGGAATACAGTTGCAAAGAAGGACTAGTGAAGAGCAAAGGGGTCCAGACCAGGCTGGTGAAACCCACAGAAACAGCTGACCTGAACATCAAGGAGCTCTTGGTCCTCAGACTGATAGCTGGGATACCAGCATGGGACTGATCCAGACCCCAGGAACATGGGTTTCACTGAGAAAACCTCAGAAATCTACGGAACCTCCTGTGGTAGTTCAGTACTTATCCCTAGCATAGGTGTGGACTTTGGGAGCCCATTCCACATAGAGGAATATTCCCTGAGCCAAGACACACGGAGATGGACCTAGGCCCTATCCCAAAGGATATGATAGACTCTGATGACACCCTATGGAAGGCCTCACCATCCAGGGGGAGCAGAAAGGATATGTGATAATTGAGGGTGGTGGTGGTGGTAGGGGAGGACAGGAGGGAGAGAGAACTGGGATTGTCATGGAAAACAATCTTATTTCTAATTCAAATAAAAAAAAAGTTAAAAAAAAAAAGCCCAGAGGCAACAGATAAACGGGATAATTTAAGTTAAGAAAAGCTAACTTGGCTAAGTTAAGGTCGGGCATTCCCAAGAAAGAATAAGCTTCTGTGTGTATTTATGTGGGAGCTGGGTGGTGGACCCCCAAAGAGCAAAGAGAAAAACTACATTCAGTCTTACCCAAACTTGTGTACATGTGCAAGTACTTATCCAAATATGCAAAATGCACAGCAACACATACATATACACCATAGACATGAAAATGACTTGGTGGACCCTGTGTTTACAGCTGCCAACAGCCTCTAAGTGGCCAGGTTGGGAACTTTTCATCTTTGTGGTACTTGGCCTCTCCAACATCTGTTATGTGGGCAATTCCCTATCACACTCTCCTCTGGTGACCTTTTCCTTCTCAACTCTTTGGCTACTGTTGGTGCACCACTGTCAATCCAGGCACACGTGGAAAGGCAGGAAAATTTAAAACCACGTATGTACCTGTGGCACTACCACAGGTACTAAGTGCCCTGAGCACTTAGACACTTGAGAGATGTCTACCTGAAAAAGCAGTAAATGGAAAATCAGACACAAAGGGGGCTGCATTGCCCCCAAACTGTGGTCATAGTTTCATATGGAGAACCTCCAGTTCTCCCCACTGAGCATTGGTCCCTGTGCCTGCTCCATGGCTAACCTGCAGGTTTCCTAACTGGCCCAACTATTCAGTCTTGCCACACTTTAAATCCAGGCTAACCAATTACGGATTGACCCGGCTTTCTCAGTGGCCTCTCCTGCCTGGCCCTGCCCGTACTTTTGCTGCTTGAAGCACTGACCAATGCATATTCCTCACACAGCTCCTTTTGCTGCCTACTTCCAAGAAACCTGACCATCACCTCGGCTTTAGTTATGATTTGCACTGATTATTAAGACTGCTGATTCTGTGCTCCATGTCTATAGCCCAGGCACCTGGGTTCCAGACTCATGACAGCTTAGAACAAGGCACCACAAACCCCTTACAGCTTGTGTTTCTAAAACTAAATTCATTTATCTCCATCCAGTCTAGCCTTCATTGTATGTTCTTTCTAGCAATTGGTTTTACCTCCATCAGTTCAGGTATACAAGCCCAGAAGCCAAAACCATCAGTTACCTATGTTTCTTTAAACACTCATTTGAAGAATTACAATGATGAGAATGAATCTTACTGGTTCTTTTGAAAGGCCAATTTTATTACTGGGTTGAAGGTGTAGCCTATGCTTATTGTTCTCATAGTAGTATGCCAAATCAGCCTTCTGAGTCATCTATGTCACCTTGTTTGTCACCTGAACCGCTGGAATCATTTCTTCCAACCTCCCTTGTTCATGTCCTTCTAACTTCTGCCAAGGTGTTTTTTTGTTTGTTTCTTTGCATTTTTTGTTTCTAGTAATGTAAAGATTTTTCTCATTTTGCTGAAGTAATAAAACATCTACTGTAATGCTAGGCAGTGGCGGTGCATGCCCTCAATCCCAGCACTTGGGAGCCAGAATCAGGTGGATCTCTGTGAGTTAAAGGCCAGCCTGGTCTACAGAATGAGTTCCAGAATAAGCTACACAGAAACCCTGTCTCAACAAACAAACAAACAAAAATCTACTGTAGACATCCTGGGGAAAAAATCTTGTTACAGATATTCACTGTTAACATGTATGTATGATGTGTGTGTGTATTCCAGCCTATTTCCTCAATGGGCATACCTCTTTAGATGGAAAAGATTATGTTATTACAGGCTGGAGTGATGGCTTGGCAGTTAAGAACACTGACTGTTCTTCCAAAGGTCCTGAGTTCAATTCCCAGCAATCACATAGAGGCTCACAACCATCCGTTATGAGATCTGGTGCCCTCTTCTGGTGTGCAGATATACATGGAGGCAGAATGTTGTGTACATAATAAATAAGTAAAATCTTTAAAAAAAGATTATATTATACACATTCTTGTATATATATTTTTTTTTTTTTTGGTTTTTTTCGAGACAGGGTTTCTCTGTGGCTTTGGAGACTGTCCTGGAACTAGCTCTTGTAGACCAGGCTGGTCTCAAACTCACAGAGATCCACCTGCCTCTGCCTCCCAAGTGCTGGGATTAAAGGCGTGCGCCACCAACACCCGGCTGTATTTCTATTTTTAAAATTAGTCTTGTGTATAATTTTTTATGTCAGTAAGTCTCTTTGTTTTCATTATTAGTGAAAACATAGCATCCTATTATTGGGACCTTTAGGTTTCTTTCTGTATTTCCTAATCTTAAAAAAATACACTTGGTAAACATTTTTTTTAAAGATTTTATTTATTATATAACGTATACAACATTCTACTTCCATGTATATCTGCACACCAGAAGAGGGCACCAGATCTCATAATGGATGGCTGTGAGCCACCCTGTGGTTGCTGGGAATTGAACTCAGGACCTGTGGAAGAGCAGTAGGTGCTCTTAACCTCTGAGCCATCTCTCCAGCCCCTGGTAAACATTTTTATACAAAGATCTTGATCATATTCATGTTTTTTTCTTACAGGTTTAGAAGGGCCAATGATGTTGCATATTTTTAAAACTCTGAAGCTGTCACCAAACACTCCGACCGAAGGGTTTAATCCGGTTACATTCCCACTGTGGGTGATCATTGTAATGTGCAAATCAGACTATGGCTGAAAACTGGGAAGAAAGTTATAGGCTCAAGGACAGAAAAGAGCAGAGAAGGCTCAGGAAAAAAAAAAAGCATTCAGATCAGCGTCTCTAAGCCCAGCTGTGGCGCATTACAGAGCCACATCAGGTGGCTCCCAACAGCCTGTTACTTGTTCCAGGAGATCTAGCGCCTTCTTACGGCCTCCTCGGGTACCTACATGTACATACACACTGCTGAGTAGTTTTATGTCGACTTGACACAAGCTAAATTCATCAGAAAAGAGGGAACCTCAATTGAGAAAATGCCTCCATAAGACTGGCTGTAGGCAAGCCTGTAGGACATTTTCTTAAATAGTGACTGATTGGGAGGGTCTAGCCCATTGTGGGTGGTGCCATCCTTGGCCTAGTGTTCCTGGGTCTTATAAGAAAGCAGGTTGAGCAAACCCTGAGAACTGAGCCAATAAGCCACACTCCTCTGAGGCCTCTGCATCAGCTCCTGCCTCCAGGTTCCTGACTGAGATGAACTGTGATGTGGAAGATTAAATCAAATAAACCCTCTCCTTCCCAAGGTGCTTAGGTCATGGTGTTCCATCATAGCAATGACAACCCTAACTAGGACATACAAAGACAGGCAGGCACATATACATACATACATGTAAATAAAAAAAATTTAATGTGAAAATACAGCCAAGCTTGGTGGTACAGGCCTGTAATCCCAACTACTTGGGAAGCTAAAGCAAGATGATTAAAAATGTGAGGCTGTCTGGAACATACAGGGTGTTTAGTTCAGTCTGGGCCACTTAGTGAAATCTGTCTCAAGAGGGAAAAAAAGGAGGCGGGATATAGCTCAGCAGTGTTTGCCTATATGCATGCATGAGCCTCTGGGATTAATTATCTCCCCACTCCCACAAAAGATTCAAACTGTACATTTTTTTATTTGATTTTTAAAGCAAACAGCACGCAAGACCAAGGACTTTCATTTTTTTACACTCAACTAAGTATTTAATAGCTTCCTTTGTTAATTACTAAAAGTGATTAAATTTTTATGTTCACAGGGAAAAAAAATGAAGTACTGCCAAATGTTGAGAATTCTGGACTGCTCAGAAGTTTGGCAATGATGCTAATCTCCTGCTGCACATGTGAAAACACAGGTTGTGGGAGTTTCCACAGTCTTCCAGAAGAATTTTTTTTTGCCTTCTCCACTGTCATCTTTCTTCTCCTCCTCCTCCTCTTCTCCTTCCTGTCCCCTCTCACCCCACTCCCCATCCCACAGTGTCTCTCTATATAGCCCTGGCTGTCCTGATACTCACTATGTAGATCAGGCTGGCCTCAAACTCACAGAGTTCTGCCTTCCTCTGCATCCTGATTGCTGGAATTAAAGGCACATACTACCACCCAGCTATTGCTCCTCTCTTATTCCTCAGTTAACACCAAGTTCTGATCCCAGCCAAGGCAGAATAGAAGCACCAGGCACATTTTATGGTCTTTTGGCCCCCAATAAATCAGAACCAATTGTCTGAATGGCTCAAAATCTCCCTTCCTGAAACTAGGTTGGTTTACTTATAACATGACCAGGTGTTTTGGGACAGAAAGAGCTGAAAGCAATCTTGACGAAAGGTCAGAGACTTGTCCTTTATCCTACCAGCTCTTGGTTTTGGAAGCACCTATCTTAGGTGATGAAAAGATATACATGGGACTCTTTAACATTAGCAGGGCTTAGAAGTCAGAGATGAGTCTTACCAAACACAAACAAGTCTGAGTTGAGAACTGTAAAAACAGTTTCATACTGGGATGAGCTATCTTTGGCCACTGGCCTACAGATTCATAAGACTGTGGATGTGAAGAGAAAAATGTAAGAGCAAGGTAAACTGAGAAGAAAAAGCCACCTTGAGAAATTCCCTGCATGGCACAAGGCTGATTCAGATCTAGCCAAGGAACCATAAATAGTTCCAAGGAGCACCTAAACTGTGCCCACCCTGGACAAAGTGACCCCATCTGGGTGGCCAGGCAATGACTAATTTTGGTAAATAACATCTCATCACAACTGACCTTGTGAGCAACAGTTAGTAACAATTTTGAATTCCCCTAGCCCCCACATCAGTGAATCCAAAGGTCACCTACTCTTACCCAATCCTGAACAGCCAAGGCACGTGCCATCCTGCTTGTGTTTTTTTCCCTTTAAAAACCCCTGGCAATTGAGGCTAGGTACTCTTTTCCTGAAGCTGCTGTGCCAGTTTGCTCGGTCCCTGCCGAGGCTTGTAACTTAACATTAAACCTTGTGTGTTTGCATCAGTGAGTCAGCTCCTTGGTGGTCTTTTTGGGATCTCACAAACTTGGCACAACAAAAAGACTAGTAGGAAAGAGAAGCTAGACCTTCCTACATCAATGACTATCTGAGGAAACAGAGCTATGCAATTGGTTCCAGTTACCAGCTTAATACGTCTTTCCCCATCTAGCTCTGGAAGTCATGCTTCTAAAATGTATGATTACCCTGACAATCAGCTTACAGAGAATATGGGAGTCTGATTTCCCCATGCCTACCTTGCATTTCAAGAGGGATTCTTAACAGAAACTGCCTGAGAAAGGACTGTTCTACTGCACTTCAGTACATTTCCATTTCTTTATCTAGAAAAAGGAGAAAAGAAAATTGGCTAATTATTCCTACTTGGTTCTGTTCATATTTCTGCTGCCAAGAGTGGCAGTTACTCACCAACACTAGAAACACCCACATGCTAACAGACATGTTCAGTCAAGCCCTTGTCAGGCTTTCCCAGCTTTCATTCCACTCATTGGAAGCCTGTTTGAAGTATTCCAAAGCACCAGAATAGGGCTCATCTCAGCAGCAGAAGTTGTTTGGTTGGTTGTTGTTGTTGGGTTTCCTCCTGTCCTGGAGTTCTTGTAGACCTGTCCTGGAGCTCTTGTAGACCAGGCTGGCCTCAAACTCACAGAGATCTGCCTGCCTCTGCCTCCCAAGTGCTGGGATTAGAGGCATGTGACACCAACGCCCAGCCTTTTTAAAACTAATTTATTTACCTTTATTTTATGTGCATTGGTATGAAGGTGTCAGATCTCCTGGAACTGTAGTTATAGACAGTTGTAAGCTTCTATGTGGGTGCTGGGAATTAAACTTGGGTCCTCTGGAAGAGCAGCCAGTGCTCTTAACCATGGAACCATCTCTATAGCTCTGAACAGTGTGCAATAAAATTGCAAGCAACCATGACTTACAGACATATGCTGTGATTGCAGCATCTATTCTTGGATCCTGGGAAAGATAGAATACCCCAAGATAGAGGGAGAAAGAAAGGAAAAGGGAAGTCAAGCATAGCTGTGCACACCTGTAATCCCTGTATTCAGAAGGCTGACAGAGGAGAATTGCAAATAGAATTTGTAACCAAAGTGGGTTACATAGTGAATCTGAGGCCACCCTGTGCTACATAGTAAGACCTGTTTCATGAGAAAGAGAGAAGGAGGAGGAATAAAACTAAGAGAAAGCAGGTTAGATAGAAGTAAGCAAACATTTTAAAAGGTAAGTGTGAATGATCTCATGTGTACTATTACTGGACTGTTTCAGCTATTGAGCATAATCTATGTTAAATATTGCTCTACACCCACTGCTTAAGTCAATGCATAGTCACCAGACATGTTCTATTTACTAGTCACGGTTCTAAAGAAAAAGTATTTTATAGAAAACAAACACCTCAGAGGAGAGCTCATTTAGTTATCCTAATAAGGAGTGAAGATAGGAAAGGCAGGAGGGTCTGAGGTGTGGCAGAGTAAATGCTTCTGACCCCCAGCATCAGGAAAGAGAGTAAAGAGTGAAAAAGTAAGGAGAGAAGAGGAAAACAAAATATAGAAAGAGAAAACTGGGGACAAATATGTAAGACAGAAAAAAAAAAAACATTGAGGGATCTCCTAGTTTTGTTTCTGTTGCTGTGACAATACAATGACTTGGGGAGGAAACATTATTTCATTTTACAGCTCACTTTCCATCATTGAGAGAAGCTAAGCCTGGAACCCAAGATAGGACATAGATACAGGAAATGAAGCAGAGACCCTGGAAAAATATGGCTTACTGGCTTGCTCTCCACAGTTTGCTCCTTTTTTTACATAGCCCAGGCTTGCCTGTCCAGGGGTAGTGTCACCTATAGTGGTCTGGAGCCTCCCTACATCAATCATTAATCCTTTAATCCCAGCACTCTGGAGACAGAGGCAGGTGGACCTCTGTGAGTTGAAGGCCAGTCTGGTCTACAGATCGAGTTCAGGACAGGCTCCAAAGCTACACAGAGAAACCATGCTTTGAAAAACAGGAAAGGAAGGAAAGAAGGAAGAAAGGAAGGAAGGAAGGAAGGAAGGAAGGAAGGAAGGAAGGAAGGAAGGATGCCCCAAAGAGATTTTGTATTTGTATATAGGCCAATCTGATGGAGGAGGCAATTCCTCAGTTGAGGTTCCCTCTTCTTAGATAAGCCTAGTTTGTTCCACAAAATCCTAACCAGCACAAGGGAAGAGGCTATAAAGGAAATTAAACCTTGTCCCAAAACAGACTCTCTAGGCTTGTCTGTCTCATATGGTAACAGTAGCAAGAGCAGTTCAAAGAGTGAAAGTGGAGGCTTCCAGGCCTCTCCTGACTCACACTTGAAACTGGTCAGTGACACATTGCCACATTCCAGAGAACCAAATCAAATCTAGAGGTAAAAGCAAGCCATAAACCCAGCTCAGGCTGTATCCCACGTTGAGAGCAAGGATATCAGAACTGTTGGAAGCCATCTTTGTAAAAATCTTTATATTATCTAAATAACTATGCACAGCACTTATGAGACAGTCATTATTTTGCCCTCTAATGTATAATTAAGGAAAACTCAGTCTGGGATGACTAAATAGCCCCCTGAATGCAGGCAGTAGATCTAGGAGTAGCTCTTCACTGCCTCAAAGTTCCACTTTACAGCTGCCCTTTAAGGTGGAGGGCAGTGGTGAAATGAATAAAACCCAGTGTTCCTTCTTCTCCGAGAGAGATGGGAAAGCAAAGTACTTAAGAGTTCAGAAGCTGGAGATCAAATCACCATGATTTGTGTTTGAATATTTGTTCTAATTCACTGGGTCCATGACTTGGGTTAGTTAGCCTCAGTTTCACAATCTTAATAATGGAACTGGTAACAATATGCACAGTTAAAACAGTGGTGAGATAAGGTGCTGCTTGGATATACATAGCCGGCCCTCTTTTCTCATGGGTTCTGCATTCACTGACTCAGCCAATCACAGATAAAAAAGATTTTTAATTGCGCCTGTACTACACATGTACCATTTACATTGTATCAGATATAGCAGACAACCTGGGAATGTCTTAAAATATACAAGCTGATGTGTACAAATCACTTGCGGCATTTTATATAGGAACTTTAATATCTTTGAATTTGGGGATCTATGGGGTACACGGAATGAATCTACTGCCACATCTAAGGACCACTGTCCCCTTACTATTGTTGGCCTGGGTGTCCTAATTATTTGCCTTGAGTCAAGCACTGTATTCCAGTCTCATGACCACAGTGTCTAGAGCTCCTGTGTTCTAATGATACTAAGTCCTTGTGACTTTATCATCATAGTCCCATCATCCCTTTGGACACTGTCTCTGAGTCAGCTTTGCCTCTGACCCCAATACTGCTGCAGTGACTACTCTCAAGGGACGTTGTCACACGGTTGACCCTGTGTCTGCTCTTTTGTTGCACCTCTTATTCCCTTTGCCACTAGCTATGACTT
Source organism: Cricetulus griseus (assembly GCF_003668045.3). Taxonomy (NCBI): domain Eukaryota; kingdom Metazoa; phylum Chordata; class Mammalia; order Rodentia; family Cricetidae; genus Cricetulus; species Cricetulus griseus. The sequence goes on along the minus strand of NC_048601.1, from coordinate 31,767,910 downwards.
TGTGTTAGAGCCCTAGTGGCCATCTGTGTTCACCTATACCATTTCCCTTCCCAGTCTCTCTCAGCTCTAAGTGGACAATTGGAGGAGGAAATGGAAGTTTCCAGTTTAGGACATTTGCTGCATTTGTGTCCTGTACGAGCTCAATTTCTTTTCTTGTTTTCTGTGCTTTGAAAGAGTCACAATGTTCCAGCATGAGGAACCACTAGGTGGCAGGGGTGCTTCACTGCCTGGCTCATTGCCTTCTTTATTCCCTTCTATATATCAATGCAGCAAAACTACAGTTCCTTCTAAATGAGTAAATCATTTTTAGATCAACTTACTTATCAATGAAATTACCGAAGAACTAATAAAATTCACATACTTCTGAAAATCCACTGTGATGTCACTAGTTGCTTTCAGAGTTCTCACAGGGGTCATATTACTGAAGAAGTTTTACTACCTTTGGCTTGAAGGGCGTGGGAAAAGCAAATAAACCAGTGCTTGTTCAACACAGGACCAAAGCTAATTGTTTTCCCTCCAAGTTGTCAACACCCAACAGGACAAAGGTCTTTGGGTTAAGGGTTCATGGACTATTAGGCTGTTGTTTCATTAATAGGATTGTAGATGCATCTCTCATTTCCCAGTGAGGTTCCCAGAAGGTTTCTTTGGAGGAGATGGAATTTCAGCTGCTTACTGAGATAGAAGCAGGTGTAGGCACATCCTTCTTTCAATTACATCCCCACAGGAATTCAACCTGCCTAGTGGGATAGTCTTAACAAAATGGACTAGGAGGGACAAAGAAGGGAGGAGATGTAGAGTGAAGGCCAGGAATGCTAATAAAACCCTAGCCCTACAGCATGGATGATCAAGAATTGCTTTATACAGTTGATGGGACAAGATATATAGCCAGGTGTGGTAGTATACACTTGTGATTCCATTACTTGGGAGGCGGAGGCAGGAGGACCTTGAGTTCTAGGCCAACTAGTGCTACATAATGAGACTGTAAAATAAATAAACAGGTTTTTAACATATCATTTAATGGTAAATAGATACAAACTCTCTGGGGACTGTAGCTGCAAGGACAGAAGGAAGGGAAAAATGGATGAATGTAAAGTTAACAGGGTCAACTAAGTACCTCAGCACAATCTATAGAAAATATGGAAAACTGAAAAATCAAGAACTAGGACATGTTATGTAGAGCATGAAGGTAATTGACAAACAAACAAACAAAAAAACCTACAGAAAAAACCCTGAAAGCACAGAGTTAATAGACCTTGTGTCTATAGAGAAGATGAGGAAACTAGGCAATAGAGTAGCTGCCCTGTGTCATTTTCTAACCATGACCTGGCTTTACATTAAGAATAGACTAGGGCAGCACATCTTTAATACCAGTACTTGGGAGGCAGAGGCAAGTGGATCTCTGTGAGTTCAAGGCTAGCCTGGTCTATAGAGTGAGTTCCTGAACAGCTAGGACTACACAGAGAAACCCTGTTGTGAAAAAACAAAAACAAACAAACAAAAAAGAATAGGCTGGGGGTGTGAGACAACTTAGCAGGTAAAGTCCTTGCTATGTAGACTTTACAATCAGAGTTCAATCCCTGGAATCCATGTAAAGACAGGATGAGAGAACCAACTCTTCAAAGTGCTCCTCAGACCTTCAAATGTGGATAGCGAGTGCATACACACATCATCATCATCATCGAAGAATGAAGTGAAAGCCAAGAAGGGGTAAGATGACTTGTGGGGCACAATGCTTGTCAAGCAAGTCCAGTAACCTGAGTTCAATTCCTGGAATCTACACAAAAATGGAAGATGAGAAGTGACCTTTGAAAATTGTCCTCTACACATATAGCCTGCACAGGTACATGCCATACATACACATATAGTAATAATAATTTGGGAGGGGTGAGACAGGGTTTCTCTGTGTAGCAGCCCTGGCTGTCCTGGAACTCATTCTGTAGACCAGGCTGGCCTCAAACTCACAGGTGGCTGCCTCTGTCTTTTGAGTGCAGGGATTAAAGGTGTGCGCCACCCTCACCTGGCAACAATGATAATTTTTCTAAGAATAGGCTGGGAGCAGAGAAGTAGCTCAATGGCAGAGCACAGCATATATGAGGACCTGATCTCAAAGCCCAGCAGTCAAAAAATAAATAAATTGAAAAGGGAAAGAACAGGCGAAGAGAAATGTTAGTGTGAAGCTAAGTTTCTGGGAACAGCTTCCTCTGAGCTTTAAATTTGGTGCTTTGTATCTGATGAGTTATGACATTTAAGCTGGGCCAAGAAATGGCTCAGGAGGTAAAGGCTTGCTGTAAAATCTGATGACCTGAGTTCCTTTGCTGGGACCTATTGCGTGCGCTCAAAGATGATCTGTAGTCCATAAGGTTAAGATTTATTTAGATAAAACACCAGCCCAAACGCAAGCCAGAGCGTGCCCAGAGGCCGCAAGCTAGCGTGGCCAGAGAGAAGGGGCATCCACGTGTTCGGGGCCTCTTAAGAATTCTCTCCAAGTCATCTTCAACCTCCCCTAACCACGCCTTCACGGGCGTGGCCAGGCACACCTGTAGGGGCTACTAGGAGGCGGGGCTACAGTGTCTCCCTACAATTCCCCTTTTAGTCTAAAAGAGGATTAAAACTTAATAGTATAAAAGATCCAAAATTAACAATCATAAAGGTGAAATACAAGAAGATACAATAATCTGCTATTGCACATCCTAAATAAGTCTATTCCGGCTGAGCCCTAAAGTCATGTGTCTAACTTGAACACCTCCTTCCAATCCCAACTCTAAACAATAAGAAAGTTATTCCTAACTAGGCTTACACTACCCTAATAAACAATAATGGGGAGCGGGGGCGTAGCATCTTCTAACTTACTTCCTGCTGAAATGGGATGATGGTAGCCTTGTGGGGTCCTGTGGGGGAAAAAAAATGTTAGTATAGGGAAAGTCTCTAATGGGTTATCTCCAGTCCATGTTAGGTGGGATTTGCTTGATTGAAGATCTAGGTTGAAATCCTCAACTTCATTGAAGTCAGTACTCGAGGCTCTGGTTGGAGTGTCAGTTGAAACAGAGTAAGTTGGATCCAGTGCAGTCGAAGAGGTATGGCCCAATTCCTTTTGAGAGAATGAATTCCTGCCATTGTCCCCTGACTTCCACAAATACAATAACCACGCGCGCGCGCACACACACACACACACACACACACACACACACACACACACACACACAGTAAAACATTTCAAAACATATTTATTTACCTGGTGATGACTTTAGCTTAATAAAACCACTGCCAGGCGCAGTGGTGCACACCTTTAATCCCTGAACTCTGAAGGCAGAGGTAGGCATATCTGTGAGAGTTCGAGGCCAGCCTGGTCCACAGAATGAGTTCTAGGAGAGCCAGGTCTGTTACACAGAAAAACCGTGTCTTAACTACCTCCCCCATCCCCCACAAAGAACCACTGCTATGAGTTACAAATTAGAGGCTTCAGTTTCATACACATATGTAACTTGTTCAAAATAGGCATTTTCTACTAAGGATCCATTTTAGTCAGTATTTTCACAGCATGTCTTTGGGCTCTTTGTGACAACCTAAAATAACAGTCCTCTTCAACAAACTAGAATGAAGAGAAAATGTGCCGTTGGCTTCATTGGTGGCATTTCGGCACGAGTTCCTTAGCACGGGCCTATCAGCAGAATGTGGTTGCCCTAAAGCAGCAAATTTGGTAGGCCCTGGCCACATACTTCCTTTTTTATCTTCTTTTGAAAACCACATCCAGTCTATCAGCAATGACTGCTATTCCTTCAGAATGTACCAGAACTTGACATCTCTCACCATATCCAACCCTGACACTCTAGTTTACTAGAGTGTTATCACCTCCTACTTGGACCACTGAAATGGTCTAGTTACTGCTTTCACCCAGGCTCCAGAGGGTATTGTTTTTGTTGTTTGATTTTTGGCTTTGAAACAAACCACCAGGTAGTTCAGGCTGGCCTCAAACTTGCCATGTAGCTGATGATGACCTTGAACTTCTATCTCCCGGGCACTAGGATTACAAGCCTGCACCATCACCGCATACTAAAGAAAAATTCAGGGATTCTGCATGTAAAGCAAGCACTCTGCCAGCCGAGCTACACTCCTAATGCCAGAATGGTGAATTTTTTTACTGTGTGTGTGTGTGTGTGTGTGTGTGTGTGTGTGTGTGTGTGTGTGTGTAGGTGTATGTCACTGTCTGTGGAGCCCAGGAGACTACATGCATCAGGTCCCTTGGAGCTGGAGCTGTGGATGACTGTGAGTCATCCAATATTGGTGCTGGAAACTGATCTCTGCTTTCATAATAGCAGCAAGTGTTTCTTACCACTGAGCCATCTTTCTAGCTCCCGAGTAGTTGTGTTTGTTTGTTTTTTCCCCAAGACAGGGTTTCTCTGTGGCTTTGGAGGCTGTCCTGGCACCCACTCTGTAGACCAGGATGGCCTCAAACTCACAGAGATCCACCTGCCTCTGCCTCCCGAGTGCTGGGATTAAAGGTGAGCGCCACCACCTCCTGGCTATGTTTTTGTTTGTTTCTTTCTTTCTTTTTTAACTGGTGAGAGTTTGTGAGAATTTGTAAATTTGTAAATGGTGAGAATTTGTAAAACATTGGCCATTTCATCTTACACTTGACTCCTTCATGTCCTCAGCCTAATAGACCTCTTGGCTAATTCTAGACCTTTTGAACAATTTGAACCTGCTCTAGAATACTCTTCTAGATTACTAATCAGCCTGCTCTCTTCCTTCAGGCTTCACTCTGTGACATTACAAAGAGGCCTTTCCCTTTCCTGTCTTACTAACATAACACTGAATTCTTCCCTATCTCTCCAGCACTCTCTATCTGCCCCAACCCTGACTTTCCTTCGTTTTCCAGCATATTACTGATTCTTAAAGAATGTTATTATAGCTGGGCCTTGGTGGTACACACACCTTTAATCCCAGAACTCGGGAGGCAGAGGCAGGCAGATCTCTGTGAGTTCGCAGCCAGTCTGGTCTCCAGAGGGAGTGCCAGGATAGGCTCCAAAGCTACAGAGAAACCCTGTCTCGAAAAACCGAAAAAAAAATGAATGTTATTATATATCTTTCATTATGCTGTCTTTCTCATTAGAATATAAATGCAGACACCTAAGGATCTCTCCCTTACCTCCACTGCTGTAAAAGAGCCTAAAAGACTGTCTGACGTATAACGAATGGTCAATATAATCTGTGGCCTAAATTGACAGGCTCAGGATCCACCAGTGGGACCTTATTAGATAGTATAAATATACACATAAGATACACATATGAGAAGGCACTAAATTAGACCCAGAGAATCTCTCTTTAGCATTTTAATCCTTCATTATGTCAAGAAGGTCTCTGTTAGTGCTGGGTTGTCTCTACTACTTTATCATCTTTTACAACTGGAGAGTGGGCTGTAGATTCACAGCCTATTAAAAGTCTTCTACAATCCTAAGGTAAAATAAATAAGCAAATGAATAAATGTTTAGAAAAATCAACATAAAAGACTTTTACACAGAATACTATCTGACTAGAATTTAGTAATTGTGTCTTCTTTTCTTTTCTTTTTTCTTTCTTTTTTTTGGGGGGGGTTCCAGACAGGGTGTCTCTGTAGCTTTCTGTCCTGGAACTGGCTCTGTAGACCAGGCTGGCCTTGAACTCACAGAGATCCACCTGCCTCTGCCTCCCCAAGTACTGTGATTAAAGGTTTACTCCACCATGGTCAGGCTCGTGTCTTATTTTCATTCTGATTTTTTTCATCACTATTTGTAAGTGTGCACATGTGTACACAAGCCATAGCTTCATCAGCACTGGAGGTCAGAGGACACCTGTGGCAGTTGGTTCTCTCCCCACACCATGTGGGTCTGGAGGATGGAACTCGGAGTATCAGGTGTAGTGGCTGGCAAGCCCACCTGCTGAATCATGTGTCTCATTTAAGTCTCCCAACAGTTCTAGGAGGAAAGAATAAATTTGCAGATAAAGAAACTGTAGGTGAACCTACCATAAGATCCAAAGCTTCCTCCACTCAGATAAACTTCACATAAAACTTGCTATTTTATTAAAATGTGTCTCTTAGTATATTTATGATGGTGTGTAACATATCATTACTACCTAATTGCAGAACGTTCTCATCCTACTTATCACCTCTAGTTCCCCTCCTAACTCTAAGCAATACTAATCTGCTTTCTGAGTATATATTCACCTTTCTTAGACACTGAAAATAAATGGAATTGTACCCGTGGTTTTCTGAGAGCTCTCTCTCTCTCTCTCTCTCTCTCTCTCTCTCTCTCTCTGTGTGTGTGTGTGTGTGTGTGTGTGTGTGTGTGTGTGTTAGTGGGGATTGGACCTATGGCCTCTCACATGCTAGGATACAAAGAAGATTATCACTGAGCTATATGTGTTTTTTTTTTTGCATCTGGCTTCTTTTAATTAATAAGTCATGAAGATTCACACATAGTATCTGTACCTTAGTACTTTTTATGAACAATTGTGGAGGTAGTTTATGGTGGAGTGCTTACTTAACACATGTAAAACACTAGCTTGTACCACAAAAAGTAAAAAATCTGAACAATACTTTTTATGACTAAATGCTAATCTGTTATGCATAGTCATCACATCTGTTTGTCCATCATCTCATGGATATCCAGGTTGCTTCTACTTTGGGGCTATATGTAATGCATATTTGTGAATAACTTCTTTTTTTTAAGATTTTATTTATTTATTATGTATACAACATTCTGCTTCCATGTATATCTGCACACCAGAAGAGGGCACCAGGTCTCATAACCATGTGGTTGCTGGGAATTGAACTCAGGACCTCTGGAGGAGCAGTCAGTGCTCTTAACCTCTGAGCCTCTCTCTAGCCCGAGAATAACTTCTTGTTTGAACATGTTTCTACTTCTTAGTATATACTGGTAGAATGGGTAAGGTGGTGATTATATATTACACCTTTCTCAGAAATGTTAAACCAAATTCTAATGTTGCTATAACATTTGGATCAGCAGTAGCAACATTTCATTGCTTCATATCCTCCCTAGAACATGAGAGGTGGTTCTTGCTTTTCAAACTTGCCGTTTGAAGAGGAATCATGAAGTTAGTGCTAATTTACAGTCCTCTAATGATTAGTGATATTGACCATCATTTCACATACTTATTGGTCATTTGTATTATCTTTTTTGGAAAGCTCTGATGCAAGTCCTTTGTGAAGTAGGAAAGGAGAAATTACAAGCACCCGAGGAGCAAAAGGAGCCTCTTTCTCAACAGCTAGGAATCACAAATTCAAAAACAATTAGCAACTGCTTGAGGCCTTTCGCCTTTCCCATCTATAAACCTATAATTTTCTCGGACTCTCATCAGAAACTCCATTTATAGTAAAGGGCATGTCCTAACCCCTTGTACAAAACTAGTGGCTCCCGGTTTTATCAGATTGTAATCCCATCTAAGTCATTTCTGACGCATTCTTAATCTCATTTGTGAAAAATAAAAAAGGATAAGCTTTCTTTCTGAGATGTAACTTCAGAGCCACTAAGAGTTAAATTACTCTTAACTCCTAGGCTTAAAATCTATGCTAAAACTGTCTTTATTTAATAAATGTGTTTCTTTTTGAGAAGCCCACAACTATGCTCTCAGGTGTGCTTTATTTTCCTCTTGAGTGTTTATCTGGCCCCCTCCAGGGGTTCTTCTGTGTAGCCATGGTTGTCTTGGAACTTACTCTATAGACTGGGCTGGCCTCAAACTTAAGCGCCCTGCCTGCCACTGCCTCCCAAGTGCTGCGATTAGGGAGTGCACCACTACCTCTCTGCTCCCCCGCCCCCAACATTTATTTATGGGGGTGGGGTTTTCATAGCATACATGTGGAAGTCAGGGGGCAACCTGTGGGGATGGAATTCAGATGGTCAGGCTTGGTGGCAGATACATTTTACCCCCTGAGCCATCTATGTCAGAACTCTGTTTTTAATTAGCTACAAGACCCCTGATCCCAAACTTCTTTGCTGCATCCATGCTGAGGATTCATAGTCCCTACTGATAGGAACAGTCTGGCTCTATGTCTCTGTTGCTGCTGCAGCCACTAAAACTTTTAATTAAAAATTCTTTTTTTTTAGTTGGGGTCAGGAAGAGAGGGAGAATGTATGTACATCATTCCTGCAATGTCACAGTGCCTTTGGAGGCCAGAATCGAGTGTCGGATCCCCTGGAACTGAATTTACAGGCATTTGTGGGCGCCTGTTATGAGTGGGTGCTGGGAACAAAACATGAATCCTCTGGAAGCGCAGACCTTAATCACTGAGCACTTTCTCCACTGCCATCACTTAAAAAACATCAGTTCTCTTTTCGTTGAGTTGTAAATTTCCTTTTTAAAATGTTGCATTTGGGGCTCCTGAGACGTTTTAGACGGTAACACTGATGACCTGAGTTGGATGACTAGAACCCACGTGGTAGAGAGAACCAGCACCTGCAAGTTGTCCTCTGACCTCAGATGTGGCACACGCGCTCCCTCCCCACAAACAAGAATTAATATGTAAGGTAACTACAAAATGTAACCTTTGAAACATAAAAAAATGAAAATACATGAAATATAGGACAGTGTAGTATTAGTCACTATTAAAAATGCATTATGAAACCACAGACCAGGCTGTGGGCTATATTCTAGTTACAGCCCAGCTTGCTGGCCCCTTGCAGAAACCAAGCCGGGTGTTACGGTGGCACGCATCTTTAATCCCAGCACTCCGCAGGTATAGGCGGAGACAGTGAATTTCTGTGAGTTCCAGGCCAGCCTGATCTACATAGCAAGTTCCAACCAAGCCAGTGAGGGTGAGACTTCCATCTCAAAAATACATTCCAAGCAAAAACTGCTACGCAAGGCGTGAATGGGTAGAGATAATCTCCCTGGACCTAGTTTCTCTGACTTTACAACGGGAATCAAGTCGTAGTCCCATCCAAACGTTTGGTGCTTGGCGCAAATTACCCGGCACAACCGAAGAGCTGACACAGCGCTTGCTGTGGCTACGCCCTCCACAGAGGTTACCTCTGGGCAGGTGACCCGCCGACAGCTCTTCCTCTTCCGGTTCAGAATGCAGCCAACTGCGCACAACTTTATGTGCACACTTGTCCCACCACGAGCCCACAGGGAGCGCGGGAGAATTGTGACCGCCAGGCCCGACTTCCGTTTCCGGGGTGGCGACGCGGCTTCCGCCGGCGTGCCCTGAGCGTGCTGTGCCCGCAGGTGCGGCGGCCGGAAGGGTCTTTGCTTGCAGCCGGTAACTGGCCGGGGTGGGAGTGGCCGGGTAGGCGGGATGGAGGGAGGGCGGCGGTGGCTTTGTGTGAGTCGGTGCGGAGACGGAGCCTTTGGCCTCTCGCTGGGCTTCATCGCGGGTGTGAGTGGGAGACCGACTTCCCTTCCGCCAGAGCCACCTATCACCTCTCCAACCTGCCTGTAAAGGTGGAGTTGTATGCACAGTGGCACGGTGTAACCGCGGTAACTTCTGTGGCCTGTCCTTGGTAGAGCACGGGGACAGCGAAGTGTCGCAGCTCCTTTGAAAAAAAAAAAAAATCTAATGGTGGATCCTCGATCACCGTAACACCGCTCCAGCCCCTTCAACCTGCACGAACATTCACACAGGAAGCTTGTTTTAGTAAATTCATGTATTTTCAAGATCTCCCCTGGATGCACATCATTGGATTTCACCGTCACCATGTAGCGAGCTTTCAGATCTTTGTAATTTAGATTGTGCAAGTTGAGTTAATCTTTATTGAATTCACTGCCCACTTGACTAGAGGGAGGAAAATAGATACCCTACCCACACACTTAAAAAGTTTTGCTCATTAGCCCAGAACTGTATTATTCTCATTAAAATCTTCCAACTCTGAGAAAGGTTATTTAGCTTCCAGTTTGAGGCTAGGCAGGATTAACTTGCTTTAGGATCATTTGGATCTGTGAATGTGGGAGGCAAGAATTCTAACCGCCAAAGCCTCACAGTCTGAACTGCTAGCCGGAAAGACAAGATGGGAGGAGTTTTTGTTTTTATGTTAACAGCTATAGTTGTAAGATGGTGCTTGCCAGCACAGATGACCCCCCAAACCAAACACTGCATGATATGGAAATGCGCTACTTTGTCTTTTCTCTTAATGTGCCTGCATGTTGCTTGTTTAATCATGTTTCACTGTCTGCATTCCTTGCCCTTATTTATATGACAGTAAAGTTTTAATTCTGGTACATGCATTTGAAATATGAAAAGAGGCTTGAGATTTGTTTATTTTTCTTTTCTGTATTGCCTTTAAAGGGACTTTTAGGCCTTTTAGAAACATTTCCATCATGTCTGACACTCAAGAAGCTATCAGCCAACTCCTGGATATGAACCTTTATGAGAACGAGGAGTCTGTGCCTATGATAGAAGGTGGCCTAAGAAGTGAGTCTGAGCATCTCCAAGTCACTATTGGAGCCACCGTACCTACTGGCTTTGAGCAAACAGCTGCAGATGAAGTGAGAGAGAAACTGCAGTCGTCATGCAGAATCAGCAAAGACCGGGGCAAGATATATTTTGACATTTCAGTGGAAAGTCTGGCTCAGGTTTGAACAAAACAGTATTTAAATTAGTCTTCTAACTTGGGTTTGTAGACCCCCTTGGGAATTCTTTGCTTTATTCTGCTCAAAGTATCTCTCTGGGTTTTCTGTTGTGTACTGATTTGTGGAATTGACTGTATTTTTTTTTTTTTAGTGTACAATGTTAATGGTTGTGATGCCTTTATAATGTGTATTGAGTTTAGTACATTTTAGCTTTAGTTTACTATGGTGATCATAGCAGGCCTTTTGGTGGTGGCACACCCCTTTAATCCCAGCACTCAGGAGGCAGAGGCAGGTGGATCTCTGTGAGTACAGCCTGGTCTGCAGAGCAAGTTCCAGGACAGGCTCCAAAGCTACACAGAGAAATCCTTCCCTGAAAAACCAAAAATAAATAAACAAATAAATAAATAATAAAAATTAGCAGAAGTTAAAGCAGATATTCCATTTCATCTGTGCCACAGACATTCCTGATCAAAAGTAATTATACATGACTGCAGGTGGGAAGTAGGGGTCAGCAAACTGACATCCCATTAGAACAAAAGCTACAAGATATCTCATCGCACAAGTGACATATGGCATAGATTATTGTCTGGAGATTTTTTTTTTTAGGTTTTTGTTTTTATCTTGCCAATGTACCCCAAGCTTGTAGTAGGCACCCACAAAATATTTGTGGTATTTGTTGGTAAGCAAGTATTTTGTTGATGCCCTCTGAAGTTTTGTGAAGATTGGGCACTATTGCTTTTGTCATTAATCATTAGGTTTAAGAAGAAAAATAGTTTGTCTTCAGTATCCCAGCCATCACAAAACCAGAGCTTAAACCCCATGTGGTTTTTGGGGTGGTAGGAGGTTGAAAAAAGAGAGTCTGATGTTAGCCAAGGTTAGCCTAGATTTCTTTATACAACTGAAGGTGACTTTGAACTCTTGTTTACCCTTGCTGTACCTTCAGAATATTGGGATTGCAGGCATGCACTTGTATTATCCAGCTCTCAAATCTCATGCTCTTTGCCATTGAAGTACACAACATACCACTGCAAGCAATGAAAGAAGTATGATAAAGCCCCACTTACGTTTAGATTTTTCCCTTCTCCAAACCAGTATTGTTGCCTACATCTCAAACTGTTGTACTTTTTTTTTTTTTTCCAGTTTTTCGAGACAGGGTTTCTCTGTGTAGCTTTGGAGCCTATCCTGGTACTTTCTCTGTAGACCAAGCTGGCCTCGAACTCACAGAGATCCTCCTATCTCTGCTACTTGAGTGCTGGGATTAAAGGCGTTTGCCACCACCACTCGGCTCAGGATGAGAAAATTTTATGTTAACATTTTCCCTTCTCCAAACCAATGGGAAAAATTTTAAATATAAAAGATAGATATGAGCTGAGTGGTGGTGGTTCATGCCTTTAATCCCAGCACTCAAGAGGCAAAGGCAGGCAGATTTCTGAGTTCAAGGCCATCCTGGTCTACTGAATGAGTTCTGGGAAGCCAGGGTTACACAGAGAAACCCTGTCTCAAAAAAAACAACAACAAAGAAGATACAAATATGAGGTGCTTTAAAACTATGCCTGTGCCGGGCGGTGGTGGCTCATGCACTCCGGAGGCAGAGGCAGGTGGATCTCTGTGAGTCAAGACCAACCTGGTCTACAAGAGCTAGTTCCAGGACAGCCTCCAAAGCCACAGAGAAACCCTGTCTCAAAAAACAAAAACAAAAACTATGCCTGTGAATCCCAGTACTGGGAAGACTGAGTCAGAGGAATTGTGAGCCAGAGCAACATAGCAAGACTATCTCAAAACAAAAATGACATGTTTTTGTACCTTTTTCTTTTCTTTTCTTTTCTTTAAATATTTAACTGTAGATAGCTATGTTATTCAAAAATATTTTTAGAAGTTTGTTTCTAACATTTGTTTTCCTCCCTAGGTTCATTGTCTGAGATCAGTTGATAACTTGTTTGTGGTTGTTCAGGAGTTTAAAGATTACCAGTTCAAAAATACAAAGGTGAGCTATTCCAAGCATGGAAGTTGATTCTCAGCCATCTTTCTCAAAGAGATTGTTTTCTACTATTTACTACCAGTCTGTCAGTAGCGTTGCTATTGGTTTGTATACAATAAACAAGCAAGGGCCTTGTACATACCAAATATGTGATCATAAGCTTTTTCATTAAGATTCAGAAATCTCTTGACAGTCTATCCCAAAAGCTGCTTTTAAAGGTCAATGTTTAAAAAAAAAAAAACCCTGAAGTTTATAGAAGAAAAAATTGACTAGAGAGTCTTAGATTAGCTTGACCTATAATACATATGGTTTGAAACTAGAATTGCTTCCAGCACATGAAAGAAAGAGTGCACAGTAACATTCCCTCTCCATTTTGCTTTTGTCCTGTTTTAGCTTCATGTTTTGAAGTGAAGCCAAAGCAACATTTAATACCCCTTCAGTTGTTAGGACAACGTCTTTGTCTCTAGCCTGTATTTATCATCTGAGTCCTAAATATTCAGCTGCTATTCAATGTGAAGGTTGAAAATAGGCCTCGGTAACACTTCAGTTTTTTTTCCTACATCTCTTTCTGGCCAGGTTTCCAGAATTAAGTGCTTAAAAGGATTTCTGTCAATGTTATGTTAAGTCTGACTTAGAGATAATCTTTCTTAAAAGAACTGTGGTGGTATGCTAATTCTCTGATCTTTATTAATTTTCCAGATTATATTGGATAGCCAAAGTATTCCCAAATAATCAAACTGATCTGGGGGGAGAAAGGGAGTTTAATAAAGCACTTTCCTTGTTAGATCCTAGTAAAAAAATTTAAACCGAAACAAAAAGGCTAATGGAACCCATAGCTTACAAAAAAATTCAAACAGCCCTAAAAGCATAGCCATTGAAAATAGCTAAAAATTTTATTGCCTACAAAACATTTCAACATTTAGAAACAGTAGTCTTGTAATCCTTCAGATTCATTGTTGTCTTTAGTGCTGCCCTGGGCATTCATCCCTTGACCTTTACGTCCTAAGTGAGGACTCCCACTGAACTGCATGCTCAGCCCTAACTCTCGACACTTCTCATAGTTAACTACCAACTGAATGACACCTAAAAAACAAGAAGCAATCTCTTGAAAAGTTACAATTCTAAACATTTGGACAATTTGAAGGTCAGTTTTATGCATGAATAAATGTTATTGGGCATTAAGAAAATTTTTCCCTGTTTTTGTTTTTTGGTTTTTCGAGACAGGGTTTCTCTGGGTAGCTTTGGAGGCTGCCCTGGAACTAGCTCTGGAGACCAGGCTGGCCTCGAACTCACAGAGATCCGCCTGCCTCTGCCTCCCATGTGCTGGGATTAAAGGCGTGCGCCAACAACGTCCAGCCTTTTTCCTGTTTTAAATTTCTTGCCTTTAGCTGTGTGGTGGTGAATGCCTTTAATGACAGTACCTGGGAGGCATAGGCAGTCAGGTCAGCTTGGTCTACAGAGTGAGTTCCAGGACATACTCCAAAGCTACAGAGAAACCCTGTCTCCAAAAACCAAAACAAAAAACTTCTCTTGCCTTTAAATTACCAGGACATTATTAAATTTATTAAATTCTTCGATTTTTTGTCATATTAACATTTGTATAGTTGAGGCAGTTCTGATCTCTTAATTGGAGGTGGTGTTATGAATCTACATGAGCTAACCTCCCAAAATTGCTTTGGAGATCACTTACAAAAGGTTCTTGAAGGCAAAGGACATCACTGCTGGTAAGGTTACCTGCTGCACAAGCTTAAGGACCCAGTGCAGTCCCTAGCACCTGCATAAAAGAGCCAAGCATGGCAGTGTATAGGTAACCCCATCACTGAGGCTCTTTAACCAGCCAGTCTAAGCTGAGCTTCCGTGAGAGGTCCTGTCTGTCTGATTTTTTTTTAAGACAAGAATTCTCTGTGTAGTCCTGGCTGTCCTGGAATTCCCTCTGTATACGAGGCTGGCCTTGAACTCAGAGATCTAGGATTAAAGGTATGTACTACTACACCTGGCTCTTGTGCTATGCTTTTAGATAGTTTAGAACTCATATGTGTGTCCTAGCTATTAGCTGTGTAAATTACAACTTGGTATTATGTATCTAATCTACTATTTTCATCTATTTTTTAATATCCCTGCTATGATCGCAGATGAGATTGTTATGTTTTTCCCCATTTCCACTTCATTCTGATTTTTATTGTTTAACTTCCTTGGTGTTTGACCTGTTAATATACTCTGTCAGCTTGTACTTCTGTCCTTTGACCTGTAAGTATAAGACATGAGGGTTGCAGCATTTTTTTTTTTAGATGTTTTTTATTTGAATTAGAAACAAGATTATTTTACATGACAATCCCAGTTCCCTTCTCCCTCCTGTCCTCCCCACCCCCCCAACTAAATCCCTCCCTATTACATATCCTTTCTTCTGTTCTTCCCCTGACTCAACCTTTTGGGTTGCAGCATTCTTAAATTACTTCACTTTCCTATTATGTGCTGATGTGTAACTTGCTTCTGTTTTATAGTCACAATCCACACTTTATTTTAGTCTTAAAGCCAAATGGATAAAGTGGTACTTCTTGTCCTTCACTGTTTGCTTGTTTTGTTTTGAAGATGAAGTTTTGCTCTGTAGCCCAGGCTAGACTTGGATTTGAAGAGATTCTCCTGCAGTTGTTAGCATGAACCCCTATTCCTGGCTGTTTACTTGTTATTTTTAAACGGTCCAAGTTGAGGCATGTTTATCTGTGTATGTTTAGTTAGCTGGATTATAAAGAACTAGTCTTCCCTCCTAGAAAGAGCATGGGAGTCAGTATTCATTTTCTTCTGGCAACTAATGTTGTGAAGACTTTTAAGTTCATCTTGATAAATATTTCTCCTTCATTGTTGCTTTCTGTGTGATGACCAAAAAACAAGGAAAAACCCAGATTTCTTTGAAGTCTTTTTAAGTTTGAGTATCTCTTATTGTTGATAGTTCTTGTCAGGACATGTCAGTTCACTTTAACTGTCTAGAAAATACCTTAAATTATTGTAAATTTTAAATCTCTTAGGTAAATAAGTATGTGTTAATTATTTTCCTTTCTTTTCATTTTCTCTTCAGTTCTTTTTAACTCCTCTGTTCAGTGCCATGCTATTTGCTTTCCAGCAGGATTCTATAAATACTGGTTTCAGTGTGGTCTTTACTGGTATTTATGTATACATGAGCACTCTTATCTCCATCTTATTCTCATTTTTATTTATTTTTTATGTATATTGGTGTTTTGTCTGCATGTATGTATATGCACCACATACACATTGCCTGGTACTCAAAATGGGGGGTGGGGGCTGGGGGCTGGATTCCCTAGAACTGAAGTTGTGAATATTGTGAACTACCACATGGATGATGGGATCTAAACTAAAGTCCTCTACAGGTACTATAAGTGATCTTAATCACTAAGTCAACGTTCAGGCTTCCTCCACCTTGATTTTTGTTTGGTTTGTTTGTTTTGGAGTTTTGTTTTTCTTTTTTTCTGCAGACAGGATTTCTCTTGTAGCTTTGAAGCCTGTCCTAGAACTTAATCTATAGATTAGGCTGGCCTTGTACTTGGGGAGATCCACCTGCCTCTGCCTCAGGAGTGCTGGTATTAAAGGCATCTGCCACCACCACCTGGTCCACCTTATTTTTTGAGATAGGGTCTCTTGGTGAACCTAGAACTCACTTTCACCTAGGCTGGCTAGAGAGAAATCCTCAGGGATCTTCATCTCTCCCCTACCCCAGCACTGGGATTATGAGCACAAACACCATGCCTCCTTTTTACATGAGTGTTAAGGAATTGCTCAGGTCCTCATGCTTGTGGGACAGTAACTTTCCCAACTGCCTCATGTGCCTAACTCCCTGATTTAACTTTTATTTATTTTTTTATTTTACATTTTCTTTCAACTCTATACAGACTCCTCCATTTCCTGGTGACTTAGCTGATTTCTGCTTCCAAGTCTGCTTTTTTTTTTTTTTTTTTTTTTTTTTGGTTTTTCTGTGTAGCTTTGGAGCCTATCCTGGCACTCGCTCTGGAGACTCGCTCTGGAGGCTAGCCTCGAACTCACAGAGATCCGCCTGTCTTTGCCTCTCCAGTGCTGGGATTAAAGGCACCACCAATGCCCCCCTCAAGTCTGCTTATTTTTGATGTCATTGTCTTTTTTTGTTTTGTCTTTAAATCATATATTTTTTAAAGATTTATTTATTGATTATGTATACAGTGTTCTGCCAGCATGCCACCACAGAACACCAGATCTCATTATAGATGGTCGTGAGCCACCATGTGATTGCTGGGAATTGAACTCTGGGACCTTTGGAAGAGCAGCAGTGCTCCTAACCCCTGAGTCATCTCTCCAGCCCTGTATATAAATGCATCCTTTTTTTTTTGGTTTGGTTTTTTGAGACAGGGTTTCTCTGTAGCTTTAGAGCTTGTCCTGGAAGTTGCTCAGTAGACCAGGCTGGCCTAGAACTCACAGAGATCTGCCTATCTCTGCCTCCCAAGTAAATTGTATGTCTTAATACTTTTCTGTGGTGACTTTTTTTTTTTCCTATTATTTCTTTCCTTTCCTGCTTTCCTGCTTCTTTTTCCTTTCCTCTTCATCCTTTAGTTTATTTTATAAGTTCTGTGTTGATAAGTTTTGAACTTACATATGAATGAGGCAGTTACTCTTGGGCCCACCCTTTTTAAGAGGATCCTGAGGGTGAGACCCTGAGGGTTTTTTAGACCAAGAAGAGCCCTCCCTGGACTGATTGGGGATGAACAAGTCTTTTCATCCTTTCTTTTTATTGTTTTGTTGAAGTATAAATTTTACTCCACTGAATAAATTGTTTTAATCTTTACTTCCTCTCTGGCCTCATGGAAACAGAAGCTTTAAGAGCAAAGCACACTTAACTCTTACCAACTGTAGACAAAAAAATATTTGAAAAAAGTGAATTGATGTAGCATGCTAACTCCTAGGTTGGAGTATAAAATGTGGCTGAAATGACTGAGAAACTGAGTAATTTCATTTCCTAAAGATTTGTTTAGTTTTGTTTTAGACCAGGCTGGCCTCAAGCTCACAGAGATCCATCTGTCTCTTCCTGGAATTAAAGGTGTGTACCACTACACCTGGCTTCTGGAGCTTTAAGTCTTTAAACGTCTATACTGTGGTTGTTTATATAAATTCTATAGCTCTGTTTGACGAGTGCTTGCTCTATTGGATAGCAGCCTCCTGTACTTCACATTTAAATATCATTCAGTAAGTGCTTCTTTGTTCTTTACTTGTGTAGTACTAGCAGTTGAATTTAGGACCCCATACACTGTACCACTGAGTTAGATCCCTTGGCTCTCTTACTTTTATTTTGAGATAGGGTGTTAATAAGTTATCTACGTTGGCCTTTAACCCACTCTGTAGCTCAGGAAAGCCTGAACTTGCAACTTTGCCGTAGCTGGGATTACAACCCTGTGTCAATAAACCCACCCTGGGCAGCTGCATATTAACTACTTGTTTTATGCCTCTGCTGTTGTAGGTGTGTGGCCTGTAGCAAAGGTCAAGGTAGTTTGGGTCTTTCCACCATGCATTTACAGGAGTGGCCTTGCTAGTAAACAGTACATAAACCCAGTAACCATAGATTATGCTTAGTACTGTAGGCAAACTGAAAGATAAGAATGTGACAAGAAAGGCACCACCAAATTTACTTTTTTAAAAAGATAATCATATGAACCAGGTGTGGTGGCACACAGCTTTAATCGAAGCACTTAGGAGACAGAGGCAGGTGGATCTCTTATGAGTTCTACAGCCAATTCCAGGACAGCCAGGGCTATAGAGAAGAGACCCTGTCTCAAAAATACAAAACAAAAAGATAATCAAACTATTTAAAATCTGGACAGATGACATTTTTACTTATTTTATTTATTTATTTATTTATTTATTTATTTATTTATTTAGGTTTTTCGAGACAGGGTTTCTCTGTGGCTTTGGAGGCTGTCCTAGAACTCACTCTGTAGACCAGGCTGGCCTTGAATTCACAGAGATCCGCCTGCCTTTGCCTCCCGAGTGCTGGGATTAAAGGCATGCGCCACCAACGCCCAGCTGACAGATGACATTTTTAAACCTCAACAATTTTGCCCAAATTCAGAATATCCGAAAGGAAGTCATCTAGACTGGTTGCTTTCTTCCCCTTCTGCTGTTGTCTGTCCTGTTTCCCCTCACAGGCATTCCTCAGTGCTGATCTGCCTTCTGCTCCATTATTCTACAGTAGTGCACACTTATCATTCACGCTGAGATTTCCTTAATTGCAGGCATTATTTGGTTTACCCTTTGCTTCTGCACTCCCACACCTCTGTGTGGACCAGAACTGTCTATAAAGAAAGTAAGCATTTATCTGTTCAGTTAAAATAGTGAGAAACAAAAGGGTTTAATTCTCCATCCTTTGCAGGAAGAAGTTCTAAAGGACTTTGAGGAATTGGCTGGAAAGCTCCCATGGTCTGACCCTTTAAAAGTCTGGCAAATTAACACCAGTTTCAAGAAGAAGAAAGCAAAACGCAGAAAGGCAAATCAGAGTGCAGGTAAAGAGAAGGACAACTGTGGACAAGGAGACAAAGCAGAAGAGAAAAGCAGTAAGACGCTTGTCAGCAACACTTCAGAATCACGGATCTTGGACTATTATGAAAATCCAGCCATCAAAGAAGAAGTATCAACTTTAGTGGGGGATGTCTTGGCATGTTGCAGAGATGAGACTGGTGAAAGTCTGAGAGAAGAAACTGAACCACAAGTACAAAAGTTTAGAGTCACCTGCAACAGAGCAGGAGAGAAACATTGCTTTACCTCAAATGAGGCTGCCAGGGATTTTGGGGGTTCTGTTCAAGAGTATTTTAAGTGGAAGGCTGATATGACCAACTTTGATGTAGAGGTGAGTATTAGCTTTGACTGATGATTAATGACTGGGATGGGGCTGGGAAGATGGCTCAGTGGGTGAAGTGCTTGCTGAGCAAGCATGAGAACCTGTGTTTGGATCCTTAGCGCCCACATGTAAGTTGGAAACAGATGTATGCATGTTAATCCTAGCAGTAATAGGTAGAGATAGGCAGTACCCTGGAGCTTGTTGGGCACTCCATCTGAAATAGCAAGACCCTGCCTCAAAAATAAGGTAGAACAGTAGAAAGACATTCAGTGTAAACTGGCTTCCTCATACTCATACACAAAAGAGAAAAAAGGTTCTCATACATTTGTAGAATTTCCAGGCTAACCTAGCAAAGGTGCAGTAAAACAATTGCCATAAAGCTAGGAGGATGTAGTTAGGAATAGCATGTCCTATGGAGATAGGTGGATAGATATAGATTGAATATTTTTTACTCTGAAGCTCTAGAATTGGACAATATTATCTCTGTTTCAAATGGAGTCAATAATAGTATATACCTTGAAAGTCTATACAATGTAAGGGAAATGAAATAATGGTTTAAATTGTTTGGATAGTATGTTGTTATATGCTGAGTGCTCAATGGGTAGATGCTGTCAGAACTCAGGTAATGGTGGCATGTCCCCTAATCCACTCAGGAGGCAAATGATCTTTTGTGAGTTTGAGGCAAGCCAGGCCTACATAGTGAGTTCTGGGACAGCTAGGATTATGTAGAGATCCTGTCTTGAGAAACCCTCAGGTATCCTCTGTCTCTGAACTTGGTATAACCATGTCCAGCAGAAGAAGATGAGTCCCTTTTTTAAATTGCAGTGCTGGACTCAGACCCAGAACCTTGTACATAGTAGACTCTACTTGTAAGCTATATCTACCCAGTCTTCTAATTTCTAATCTAGTATTTTTCTACATTATGTGGACTTCCAGGTTATAAATTTAAGAAACTTATTAAATCTTAGTTGCAGAGTTCTGCTACCAAACCATAGTGGAATCTAATTTTCAGACCTTCAAGTCCGGGTTTTAGGTCTCATCCTAGTCTAGAATCAGCTCTGCTCATTTTTAAAGATGGCTAGGTTCTTAAAACCAAATGCTTCCTGTCAGCTTGATTATCCTTTGGCTACTGGGTGACAAATGTGGATAATAGTAATTAGAGTTCCTTAAATTTCTGGTGGCTTATATAGGTCCCTAGCAGTTGACATTTTTACCAAGAAGTAAATTTCTGTTGCTTTTGGGATACTTAAATCTGGAGCATGCCATTTTCTTTGTAACTCTTCTTTAAAAAAAATGTCAGATAGTACAATTCCTCATATTCCCTTAGTACATATTCCTTTACACAGCTACTATGAGAGTGAATAGGCTAAAGAACAGCCATGTCCAGAAATTAGCAAGGTGACGCAGGACAAATCATGGAGCCACTGCCTTGTTAAATTGCAACTCAGGCACTTGTGTGAAGGGCATATGATCTGATATCTCTGTGTCCTAGGCTCAGAGTGGTTTATAGGAAGTGAGGCCATTCAAGTAAGATGTGTAGAGCAGGGCCTTGCATGTTAGAATGTCAGCTCTTGACTGCTTGCTGCCTTTGGTAAAGCCATGATGAGTCCATTCTGAGGGGAAGACTGGGGACAGTTTATCTTCTTAGCATATTTTTGAATTAGGAATACTAAGAAAACAGTAGTTGGTAAAGCAAATATGACACAGTGTCAACTCTGGAGGAAAGGTATGTTTGAGACTCTGCTGTGGAAGTGGGCTTGTTACACTTATGCATGTTTTAACTATTTTCCCCCAAAATGTAGTAATTTAAAAAATATATGTAGTCCAAGGATGGTGTGACACATGCCTTTGACTCAGGAGGCAGAGATGGCAGATCTCTGTTATTTGAAAGCCATCCTGGTCTATAATAGTGAGTTCAGGGCCAGCTAGAGTGCATAGTGAAACCCTGTCTGGTTTTGTTGTATTGTTCTTGTTTTTTTGACTTTTTGAGACATGGTTTCTCTTTGTAACACTGGCTATGCTAGAACTCATTCTGTACACCAGGCTGACCTCAAACTCAGAGATTGGCCTGCCTCTTCCTCCAGAGTGCTGGGATTAAAGGTGTATGCCACCACTGCCCTGTCTTAACAGTAAAACACACAGGTACTCTTACATTCATATTTTAAAGCCATGCCATCAAAGTATGTTAATATAATAAAAACTGGGAGATAATCTAGTGATATCCAGCTTGTATATGCAGTGAGTGAAAAGAATATAATATTTGAAAATTAAATAAAAATAGTTCATATACAAATATATACATATATTTCATTTTTGTGAAGTTCAAAAATGATGTAACTAATTTATAATAGTAGTAGTCAGATTAATGATCACTCTGCATGTTGACCAGGAAGGAAACAAAGGGAGCCTTCTAAAGGGTACTGTATATAGGTCAAAGATCACTGAAATATATATGTAGTTAAGGTTTACATACCTCTGGGCTCATGAAATGGCTCAGTGGATAGACAGACTTGCCACCAAGGCTGCTGACCTGAGTTCAGTTCCTAGGACACATGGTGGAAGTTGTCCTCTGATTTCCACACCCAGGCTACCTACACACACACACACACACACACACACACACACACACACACACACTCACTCACGAATAAATAAACATAAATTTTGTACACTTTACTGTATAGTAAGCATGCAAAGTGTAACAGTCAGAAAGTTTGTGTGGGCTGGAGAGATGGCTCAGTGGTTAAAAGAACTGGCTGCTCTTTCAGAGGGTACAGGTTTAATCCCAGCACCCACATGGCAGGCAGGTCACAACTGTCTGTAACTCCAGTTCCAGAGGATCTAACACCCTTTTCTGGTCTCCATGGATACCAAGTGTGCATGTGGTACACATTCAGGCAAAATACTCATACACATAAAAAAATAAAAATTTTCTAAAAAGAAAGTTTTTGTGCATTGTGGTTATATGTGTACAAGCCATGCCTGGCTTTTCTATGGGTACTGGGGAGCCAAATTCAGGTCTTCAGTACTTGTGAGTACTTTCTCCATTGAGTTATCTCCCCAGCCCTGATTAAGAAAGTTGTTTTGTTTTATCTTAAAAATTCAAAAAGTCTTACTAAGGCAGATATATATCTCCTATTTGTGATCCTAGCATTTAAGAGGCAAAGGCAGGAGGATTTTGAGTGTCAGTCCAGCTATCTACATAAGAAATTCAAGCCAATCTTGAGTCTAGAGCCCTGTTTTATTTTATTCTTTTACATTTATTTTGTTGTTTTGTTTTGTTTTGTTTTGAGTCAGGATCTCTTTATTTGATAGTCCTGGCTGTCCTGGAACTCACTATATAGCCCAGGCCGGCCTTGAGCTCACAGAGATCCACCCGCCTCTGCCTCATAAGTGCTGGGATTGAAGCACTTGGGAGCAGGCCCACACCCAGCTAAGGCAATGCTTTTTTTTGGAGGGGGGTTTGCATTTTTGAGATTGGGTCTCTGTATAGTCTTGGTTTCCAGGACTCACTATGTAGACCAGCCTGGCCTCAAACTCAAGAGATTCTCCTAAGGCCCTGCTTTTTAAAAAAAAAAAAAAAAAAAAAATCAATCTTGGTAATAAGTGCAGTTTGAATAACAATAACACCACTGTTTCTTTTGTCTGATTTGATGCAGGTTCTCTTGAACATCCATGATAATGAAGTCATTGTTGGCATTGCATTGACAGAGGAGAGTCTCCATCGCAGAAATATTACACATTTTGGACCTACAACTCTTAGGTCAACTCTTGCCTATGGGATGCTCAGGTAACAGAAGGGATTTTCTGTCCAGATTGCAATGGACACTTTGCTCTGAATCTTGCTTTAAAATACTAATTTTCTAAAAAAAAATCTTTCTTGGTTAGAATTACAAAGTTACCTATTTCCTCTTCGGTGTTCAGTGTTGTGGGCTTAGATGATGTATTAGTATTCTTGATTATAAAGTGAGGGTGGTAGTGCCATGTATATCTTCAGTGGATTGGCTGTTTCTATTGAGAAAGGATATCCTTTTTTTAGGAGACAGCCAGAATTTGCTGGGCTTTATTTTTGTACAGTGAAGCAGACAAGAGAGATCCTTGCATTGTGTAAGTGAATACAGAATTTGTACATTGAGTGAAGGTGTTGCTATGCAGCACAGGCTAACCTGGATATCTTGAGTGCTGGGATCATAGTGCACACTATCACACCCACTTACTCATATTTGTAAATGTTACACTAGCAGCAGCCCAGGGATCATCATAGGACTTTCAGAAGTACAAAGGTTGCTACCCTTTGCTGTTGTCATTTTTGTTATTAGTGTCTCCTTTCTAGTTGTGTAGTGTTCCATATAAATACAAAAGAGAAAGAAGAAAAAATTTATTCATGCTGGAGAGGTAGCTCAGAGTTTTTTTTTTTGTTTGTTTGTTTGTTTGTTTGGTTTTTGGTTTTTCGAGACAGTGTTCCGCTGTAGCTTTGGAGCCTATCCTGGCACTCGCTCTGGAGACCAGGCTGGTCTTGAACGCACAGAGATCCACCTGCCTCTGGCTCCCGAGTGCTGGGATTAAAGGCATGCACCCCCAACCCCCGGCTACAACTGTCTTTAATTCTGGTTCCATACTCTCTTCTAGCCTCGATGGGTACCTGTACAGATGGGCATGTGCACATACATGTGTACATATACAGAGGGAGACAAAAATACACACACATTAGTAAAAATAAAGATATTTTGTTAAAATGTTTGTTCATGAAAACTGAATGCAGGAACATAGACAGATTGTCTTATTCTATACAGTGCCTGGCATGCCCTAATGAGTTATAGAAGTACATTTTCTTTCTAGTCCTTGATTCCTGTTTTATTCTGTCATGTGTGGGTTCAATTCCTAGCACCAATGTGGTGGCTCACAATTATTTATAACTCCAATCTAAAGGGATCTGATATCTCTTCTGGCTTCAACAGGCACTGTTATGCAGATATGCATGCAAGCAAAACCTCCATACACATAAAGGTTAAAAACTAAGAAGTGTAGAAACTAGATGGTAGAAAATTCAGGAGACTGCTTTTCTGTTTTTTGAAAGCTTATGGGCTTTGCTCAGCTCACCTTTGCTCATCGCTTCCCACCATTTAAATATATGTAGCTCTAGTAGCATGTGACTAGCTCACACAACCCAGGGTTTCTTGCTCTTTATTCCAAATTCCTAAGAGGATTTGAGTGACATATTTTGATCAAATGCCCAGTCCAGGCCCATTAGCAATGACTGATTTTACAGGCTTGCCTAAGAATCTGTCCTAGGAGGGAGATCATTAGCATGCATGGTGCAAGGTCTCAAACAACATGAAAAGATTAGAACAGACAAAGCTTAGTGACCTAAGGATTGGCACTACACAGGGGAGGTAAGTAACACATGAAGTTATTCACAGTGACCTGTAGCCCTGACTGTCACCTCTGTTTTAGGTTCTAGGAAAAATGTTTCTTTGCATGTTTATCTGTTAAATGGTAATGGGGTTGTTAGAAGGATTAATGTTATAGCAGTTATTTTATGTTAAAGATGTTATCTCTACAGTTAAGCACAAAATGAAAGGATACTGAATGTCTGGTTGTCAGCAAATGTCCACCAAAAAATCTTCCCAGCTCAGCTTCCTGAGTTCTGGGATAACAATTCTTTCTTTTTCTTTCTTTCTTTCTTTCTTTCTTTCTTTCTTTCTTTCTTCCTTCCTTTCTTTTTTTCTTTCTTTTTTTTTCTTTTCCAGCATTGAGTCTGAATCCCAAAGCCTTGTACACATAGGTGAGCACTACCAGTCCCAGGCTGACTTTCAGACTGTATCATGCCTATGTCCCTAACCTTTAGGAATCTCTATTGTGGAAGGAAGCCTCAGCTTTTGGTTGATCTCACATGTGCTGATTTGTTTTCTCCCTCCAGGCTCTGTGAACCTGAACCTACTGATGTAATAGTGGATCCAATGTGTGGAACAGGGGCAATACCAATAGAGGTAATAACACCTCTTTATTTTTACATAAGCAAGTAATAAATCATTTATTTCAAACAGCCAAGTGCCATATAACTAGATAGTGACATTTGTTTTCTGGATCCCAGAGGAGCTGAAAATGACAAACTGATAAACCCTTTTCTTTGATAAATGGATGAGTCACTAGATTGAATAGCAGAGGGTTAACTGAAGGTATCATAAACTGGAGGAAGTTGGTTTTCATCTCCATATGGTTCCTGAAGCTAACAAGTTCAGTTATGAAAAGGAGAAACCACAGTGGTGTAGCTCATTGCTGGGGTACTTGCCTGGGATGCCAGAATTCCTGGACTTGATTTCTATCTAGCACTACAAAACAAAACTGGAAACAAAACCCACCACTTATGAGCATTCTTTATATTTGTTTGTTTTGAGACAGGGTCTTATTAGGTAGCCCTGGTTGGCATTGAACTCGCAGAGATTTCCCTATCTTTTCAAGGTTACAAACTACCATATTCAGTCTTTTTACCTGTTTTCTTTTTTGTTTGTATTTTTACATGGAAAGGAAGTTTTATTGGAGGAAGGGAAAGGGAGTGGGGGAAGGGAAAGGGAGTGGGGGAAGGGAAGGGACTGGGGAGAGAAGAGACAGAGATCTGTCTGCCTCAGAGAAATGGCAGAAAAAGCTTTCTTTTTTAAAAAATTTCTTTACATGATTTAGGAAATCTGACAAATCTACATACCCAGTGACCTTAAATAATTTTCAGAATTACTACCTCATTCATAAAAACTAAAGAAGCCACTGGGCAGTGGTGGCCCATGCCTTTGATCCTAGCACTTGGGAGACAGAAGCAGGTAGATCTCTGAGTTAGAGGCTCGCCCTGGTCTACAGAGTGGTCTAGGACAGTCAGGGCTACACAGAGAAACCCTGTCTCAAAAAACCAAACAAAACAAAAATACAGAAGGCAAAACAAGGATTGGGAAGATTTTTTAAATTTTATTTCATTTTAACCTTTTTTAGGTAGGGTCTTGCTATGTAGCACAGGCTGGCCCTGAATTCATGGCAGTCCTCCTGCCTCAGCCTCTCCAAATGCTGGTATTACAGACATGAGCCACCACACACAGTGGAAAAGGGATCTTGTAGGTAGAGAACTGTTGGGATTGAGTGGATTACATCACCTATATGTCTGTAATTGACTGATAGGCAGGAGCTCACAGTAAAATCACTTTGTTTTGTGTGAAACATAGTGAAATATTCCAGACTATATCAAAAGCCAGTAAAAAGAAACTGCACAGAAGTACCACAGATTGTGTTGAGTGGGGAGAAATGGGACAGATGAGCAAGCCCAAAGCAACCCACAAAGGGAAAATTAATCTAGAGTGTAATAGGAAAATCTATGGTCTGACTTTGATCAGGAGTTAAGATCCAAGAGGAAACCACATAGTCTGCACATTCCACTAGTGATGGCTGGGGAGTGACTACTGCTTGAGATCTGAACCAGAGAGCTTAGTTACAGTCAGGAGTTCTGGAAACAAAGCTGTAGTTTTCCAGCATTAAACCATGACTTTTCTATGAAATGCCAGGTAAAGTTACCATGTGTCCAGAAAGCATGCAACCGAAATAGACACCAGAGTAAAAGGGGAGAAAAAAGCACTCTGAGCCATTTCCATGTAAAAATTGGCATGAGAGAACCATTGTAGAAACGTTAGCTGAGAAATGGAAATTGTGAAGAGTTGCTAGATATCTGTGAACACATGTGTCCACTAAAGTATCAAATACGTGGCCTGGAATGCTCTGAGATTTAGAAGTGATGAGACCTGAGGTAGGAAATCCAAATTGGATTAAAAGTTTAAAAGAAAAAATGGGTGGCAAAGATTGTTACCCAATTGAGCCCCAAGTCCAGTGGGTGAGAATCACCTGAGACTTTTTACTCTGGGTTTCTTCTGTATCCCTGCCCACCCACTTTTGGCATACAGTAACATTGCTTTTGTTTGCAGTCACTGTAGAATAATAGCTAGAATATGTCAGCACCCTCAAGGGTCTGGACAAAATACAGTGATGAAGTGCTGTATTCATGCATACATGTCTTCATGGCAAAAGCTGTACCATAGAATGTTGTGTCACCTCATTTCACAAGCATCTCACTGCTTGGCATTTATATTATGCTAAATTTTTTTTTTTAAACTACAAAATCCTCTCAGATATATGGTGGTAATCTTTTAAAAGCTAAACTCTCAGCTGGGCATTTGAGGCACATGCCTTTAATCCCAGCACTCTGGAGGCAGAGGCAGGTAGATCTCTGTGAATTCTAGACCATCCTGGTCTACAAGAGCTAGTTCCAGGACAGCCTCCAAAGCCGCAGAGAAACCCTGTCTCGAAAAACCAAAAAAAAAAAAAAAGCTAAACTCACAATCCAAGAGTATAGGTATGGTCAGTTTGCTTATTTGGTAGGGGAGGTGCTTTGTTTTGTTTCTCTGAGACAAGGTTTCTCTATATAACAGTTCTGGCTGTCCTGGCACTTGCTTTGTAAACCAGGCTGGCCTCAAAGTCACAGAGATCTGCCTGCCTCTGCCTCCTGAATGTTGAGATTAAAGGCATGCACCATCACTGCCCCCGAAGTTTGGTTAATTTTTTTAAAATCTTGTTTATTTAGGGGATGTAGTCTCTTGATGTTGATGTCACAGTAGATGGCATTGGAGCCACATCTCCAGTGAGTGAAAATTCACCAGGCAGAAAAAGAACAGGGAGGTCATTTCTGTTAAAGAAATAAATGGCACAGGGCAACATGTTGTTGAAAATTGACCATAATGACTTACTTTTAATTGTCTCTTGTGGCATATTTAACTAACATTCTTGTTTCATAGGGGGCTACTGAGTGGTCTCACTGTTATCATATTGCTGGGGACAACAACCCCCTGGCAGTGAACAGAGCAGCAAACAACATCCTATCTCTATTGACTAAGAGCCAGATTAAAGATGGGTAAGTTTAACTTCAAGACTGCATTGTATTTTTGCAAGTCACTTTCCATACATCTTTATAACCAAACGAGCAGTGTAAAGACACCATCCAGCTTACTGGAAATCATTTATAATTTATAATTAAACTGCAATTTTCATGCTTATTGCAATTTTATTTCTATTTTTTGTTCATTATTCATGCGTCCTTTCCCCAAACAGTATGGTATAGTATAGGTTTATTTATTTTGAAAAGGCCATATCCTATAACTGGGTCTCACCTTGAACTCACTGTATTGTGCAGCTGACCTCAGGCTCACAGTGATTTTTCTGCCTGCCTTCACATCCCAAGACTGGGACTGTAGACATGAGCTACCAGATTCAACTGTTTACATTTGCCGTACATGGCTAGATTCATTTTAATGCCGAAAACTTGAAAATACTTTAAATATTTTTACATATTTACATGCAATAATTCACACAGCATTCCATCATGCAGAACTACTACTATTTACTTATTTAGCTCTTTTCTAAAATGATGTGCGTTGAGCTAGGGTGTGGTGACACACGCCTTTATTCCCAGCACTTGGGAGGCAGAGGCGGGTGGATCTGTGACTTCCGAGGCTAGCCTGGTCTACAGAGTGAGTACCAGGAGAGCAGGACTACAGAGAAAACCTGTCTGGAAAATAAAATAAAATGAAAATGTGACTTGAAAGAAGCATGAAAGCCATCCCTGTAAATTCTAAATTACCAGTGTTCTTGACTTGGGGCCCTGGCCTGTGAAATCCTCAGATCACTTTGCCTCTGAAGCCATTTGGATTGGTCTTTTAGTTTATTTGTTTATGTGTATGGGCTTGAGATTGTCATGAAGCTGTGCTATGTTGTGGAAGTCAGACATAACTTGTGGAACGTTGTTCTGTTCTTCCTCCTGTGGGTCCGGGAATCAAACTTCCATTTGTTGGGCTTAGTGGCTGATACCTTTGCCAGCTAGGCCATTCCTTTGGCCTTTTAAACATTTTTTTTTAACATGTAAATTCATTTCCCCTGCTGCTTTTTAAAATTGTGTAAAACCATACATCCCTTGAAAACCAATCTTTGTTTTTTTAAAATTTACTTTTTTTTAATGTTTTTGTTGTTTTTTGAGACAAGGTTTCTCTGTGTATCAAACAGACCTGGTTGTCCTGGAACTCGCTCCATAGACCAGGCTGGCCTTGAGCTCACAGAGATCCCTCTGCCTCCTAGGTGCTGGGATCAAAGGCATGTGCCACCACTGCCCGGCTTGAGAACCAATCTCAACCATATAAAAAATTTGTTTTCCAGTTATGGCAATATTTCTTTTTAAATTAACCTAACATTTCTTTTTGGAAAAAATGATCTTTAAAAATTAATACTGCAGAATGTTTTTTGTTTTGTTTTTTTACATTTATTTGTGGGTGGGCACAAGAGTGGGAAGTTAGAGGTCAAACTGAAGGATTTAGTTCTCTTCTTCAACCATGTGGGCCCCAGGAATCAAGTTCAGGTCGTCAGGCTTAATGGCAAGTGCCTTTATCTGCTATGCCATCTCAATAGCCTGGGAGAATATATTGAAGTATCTTTCCTTTGTTTCCACAGAAAAACATCCTGGGGGTTGCCTATTGATGCTGTTCAGTGGGATATCTGCAACCTCCCACTGAGAACTGCTTCTGTGGATATTATTGTAACAGATATGCCTTTTGGAAAAAGGTAGAATTGATTTTTTTCTCTTTTAAATGGAGTTTGTTTTCTCAGTTAGAAAGTTGTACCATAATCCATTTCATCCTTTGTGCCATTACGTTTTCATGATCCTAGTCTACATTATAGGCTGAGGAGCACTTGCTTCTTAGGCCAGATTTCTCTACTCAGTGGTTTGGCTCATGTAATTTGCTTGTTGTCTTCATTGAGGTTAAGTTATAGGTGTAAAAAAAGAACAAAGTGTGCTTGGGAAGCAGAGGCAGGTGGATCTGGAGTTTGAGGACAGCCTGGTCTACAAAGTGAGTTCCAGGACCAGAGCTGTTTGACAGAGAAACCTTGTCTCAAAAACCAAAAAATGTTTTGATAGAAAACTGTGAACACTTGACTAACATAGCTTCCTTTATTGGCATAGAATTCAAAACTCTGGTCTCTAAAAGATAACTTCTTCATCCATTGGATTTTGTTTTTGTCTCATGCAAGAAACTACCTACTCACCTTTTGCAACAGTTTTATACTTGACCTTCTTTTGTAGGATGGGCTCCAAGAAGAGAAACTGGAATCTATATCCAGCCTCCCTTCGGGAAATGGGCCGTGTCTGTAGACCAGGGACGGGCAGAGCTGTACTGCTTACTCAGGACAAGAAATGTTTTACCAAGGTACTGAACATGAGAGTTAAAATCTCAGCTTAAGGCAACTTGAAGATTCTTAAAAGAAGGCTTGGGCCCTAGTGCCAGGGGGGTAGGGGCACAGCTAGCCGGGCATATAGGTGGAGTTCCAGAGCTTTGCTGGTCAGCCATTGTAGCCATCCAGTGAGTTTCTGGGTTCAATGAAACCCTTCCTTACTTTACACACACACACTCACCTGCCTGTATGTGCAACACATTGTGCCTGTTGCCCTCACAGGACAGAAGAGGGTATTGTATGGACCCCCTAGGATCAGAGCTATAGATAGTTGTAAGCTATCATGAGGGTGCCATAAACTGAATCCAGATCCTCTGGAAGAACAGCAGTGCTCTTAACTTCTGAGCCAACTCTCCAATCCACCACCCATAACATTTCTAAAGTGGCAGATTCCAGGTTGGTTTAAAAGCAGACTGGCAGCCTAATGACTTTTGCCTTTTGTGTACCAGGCATTATCTGGAATGGGACATGTGTGGCGAAAAGTCCATACAGTCTGGGTGAACATCGGGGGCCTTCATGCTGCAGTTTATCTTCTAAAACGCACGTCTCAAGCCTTTGTTCATCCTTCAGAACAAGATGGAGGAAGACACCCTCCTTGGTAAAGCAAAGAATGAAAAGAACTATAGTATTTGTAGATGCTAACACTGGACATGTCAGCATAAAGAACTTGCTTTTGGGAGGAAAATAGCAGAAAAGTAACTTAGTATTGCAGTCTACCCTGCTAACTACTCCAGCATATGTTATTGTTAGCAAGGTGACTTATGGTATTTCCTCAGAAGCTTCATTGCTTGGCTTCTAGGTTTGGGAACACTACAGGCCACGTTCTGTCACTGTTCAGTAGCCTAAGTTCTTTCCATCACCCACAGAAACTAAAGCATCCCTCGAGATCTATAGCTTACCATCTGCCTTAAAATACACACCAAAACAGGGCAAATATGCTTTGTGTGACTATTAGTAATAGGACATTACTAAGTAGTAGAAGCATCAGTAGATGAGGTATGGGACCAACAAGCCAAATTAAAGGAATTTTTCTTTTAGTATGTGTGTTACTTTTCAAAGTCCAATAAACAAATATTAAAAAAAAAAAAGAATACTGTCTTTGTGGGGAGCTAATATATCTTTAAATGAAACACTGACCCTGGAGGCCTGTTATTCCTGTCTACCTCATTGTTCAGTTCTCTAGCTGTACTAAATCCTTCCTCAGATAGTACTATGGGAAATGAAATAACCTCAGTACTCATCAGTTCCTTAATAGTGCTTCCTAAAGCGAGCACTGCTCGAGCTTTGATGGGAAGTTATTTTGCAGAGTCTGGCTTCATTCAGCTTAGATTTTCACTGTGACGTTTCTATTTAGAATAAAGGACACAGTACTTCCTTTCTTTGAAAACAGAATCCACATTGACAGCATAGTCAGGAGCCAGTGGCTTCTTGGAACTACTCAGTGGAGAATGAACTGGGATTAGGAAATTTATAAAGGTTTTATACTCTAGATGGGCATTTTTGCAGTTGTCAAAATATATTAATGATTGAACATAAAATTTTCACCATTGACAAAAACCATTTGTATCTCAAAGCTGGTCAGAGCCAGAATGTGCAAGGATAGTTGTCTGATTTTATCATCATTTACCAATTTCCTGACAGTATTTATTTGCCAGTGAGCATTTAATATGTCCTCAACAAATTAACTATTACTTTTTATGCTAAGTTCTCAAGCTAATGCAGGTTTTTGCTTGCTTCCTCACAGATCTAATTCTACTACATATATGAAAAAAAAATGGCTGGATGGTGATGGCACATGCTTTTAGTCCCAATACTCGGGAGGCAGAGGCAGGTGGATCTCTGAGTTTGAGGCCAGCCTGGTCTACAAGAGTTAGTTTCAGGGCAGCTTCCAAAGCCACAGAGAAACCCTGTCTCCAACACCCCCCCCCCAAAAAAAAAAAAACCAGACTTAAGACACTGCAAATATAATGGGCACTATGTCATCTTCATTTCTGGCTGGTAAATTGCTAACCTGGTTAGTAGAATAAGAAATGACCTATGAGCAGTTTTTTTCTCCTCTAGATAAGGTTTTGCCACATAGCCCTGGCTGGCTTCTGCCTCTCAGGTAAAGTCTTATGTTTTTTGAGACAGGGTTTCTCTGTGGCTTTGGAAGCTTGTCCTGGAACTCAATTCTTGTAGACCAGGCCGGTCTCAAACTCAGAGGTGCACCTCCTGAGTGCTGGGATTAAAGGCATGCATCATCACCATCACCACCACCTGGCAAGTCTTATTTTTAAATTGTGTTTGTGTGCAGGTGCCTGTGGAGGCTAGAAGCTGGAGTTAACAGGCAGTCTGATATGCCTAGTGTGGGAGATGCTGTCTGGGCTCCATTGTTACCCTTTCTTTTCGAAGTTCTTGCTAATCAGTTGTGAAGATGTAGCCATTTAAGATGCCAGTTCAGTTTAGGCTCAAGTTCTTAACTTCCTGTCTTCTGTGACCCACTTAAAGCAATACACACCTTTCTCCACTAAAACCTGCCAGTCCAGTGTACCCAGTACCAGCCTTCTAGGCTTTTTAGGAGTCATTGTTTACCATGTTCATCTTTCTAGAGAAGCCATTTCTCAAAATTTAAAACCTAATTCTCACCCATTCTTAAAATTTTGAAACACTGTAGCATATGGTTTGTGTGTGTGTGTGTGTGTGTGTGTGTGTGTGTGTGTGTGTGTTGGGGGTGGTCAGCTGTTTTCAAGACTGGGCTGGGGATGAGAACACTAAGTTTGCAACTTTGAATGTCTGGGTTAATAAGAGGACCAGATGGTTTTTATCTCCTGCATTCAATTGTTAGAGGATAGGTATTGGCTAGTTGGAAAGCACTCATTATATGTACAAGCTTCCCCAATTCTGGGTTTTACCTCAAAGTTAGGGCCCCCTTTGGTTTATACCACAAATGAGTGGCAATGAACAGTATGTGCTAAGGCACTGCAGCCCTACCCACTTTGTTTTTCACCATTAGGACAAATGTCAACATAGTTGTTCCAGATAAGCCATGAGATTAAAAGTCATTCCACACTTTGACTATTTTAGGACATAGGTTTATTGCCAAGTTTTCACATAAATACAAGCACAGTAACAAGCCCAACCATGCTTGTAGCTTCATCCATTTATAAAGTGTTACATATACACCTACGAATTATGGATTAGAGTTTGTATCTGTGGAAAAATCTTTGTAACAAGCTACTATAGTGCTCAAAAGAACCACTGCAAGCACTTCTTTTCACCTGGTTGATACTCAGTAATGTCAACTGTATGGTCTCTAAATTTTCTTAACAAGTCCTTCTGAAATACCTCAGGTTTTCAATTTTTAGTTTGAAGCTTGACAGTTTTGCTTTGTGGAACACCAAAAATCTGCATTTAAAATATTCAGTAGCATTCAAAACAATCCAATACTCACTGGAATGACTCCTTTCAAAATGACTCCACAACATAGCTGGTGCCAAAACTACTCAAAGTTAGTGTGTTGCAAAAGACATGCCAAGTCAAATGATCTCTAAAGGCAGTACACATTTCACTTTATAAAAGTTTCTTGACCAATTCTTCCATGTTAGTTTTATATAACACCTTAAAACACAAATGAGATTAGTAGAACAATCATCCTCCTAAAATAAATTCTAAAATAGGAATTTTATAATTTGGAACTTTGGAGAAATGTTTAAAACATTATGCCAATATGTTTATCCTTTATCCTTATGTACAAAGCTACAAGAGTTAAAATGCATGACACACTGCATGGATTATGGAAGGCACAACCTAGAAAGAGTTAATTCATAAACATATACTCCATACCTTAACTACATTAAAAAAAAATCCAAACTGTACAGCAGTATTTAGCATAGTGACAGTATTGTCATCGAGAATCACGTGCCTCTGCTTGCTTCTGAGAATGTAAAAGGCAACATCTTGGGATTAGGAAAATGTGTTGATCTCGAAGACCTGATTCTGCTTAGGTGGCAGGGATACAGCCTTAAACTGTCCCATCCTTAAGGAACAATCTAAGGAGGAAAAACAATAATCACACAATTATCATTCTTAATTAGATTTTAAGAGCCACAACATTCAAGTAGGACCAAATGTGGATAGGTTCCTTGAGATGTTCTGAAACCACTTCAACACTTGGTCAACTTTTTAAATTTTTTCCCTCAGAGAAGCCCAGTAGTCTAGTAGTTACTGTTTTCAAGTTTCTGTAAGTCCATCGCCACCTTATAGTATACTGTATCTAGATTTCCTAAAACATTTCAATCAAAGCAAGGTAGTAAAAATCTGATAGGAACACCAAAAGCTAGACCAATTTCTATCCTTGGCCCCTATCTGCTAGCATATCCACTGGAAGTTGCTAAGTCTCACAGAGCTTTAGTTTCCTCTACTGTACACAGGCTGGTACCAAGACCTGTTATGGTGAGTAGTACTTCATTTGGGATTTTAGTGAAGGGTAAATAAAGACCATCAAGTCTGAGTGAATTAAAAATTCCCCCAGTAGAGGTAGGATTAATTAGGTAACAAAATAATTTTATAAATATACCTGAAAAATGTTACTGTTGCCAAAAGGAAGACCCAAACTTAAAACTTTCTTTAAATAAACTAACACCTAGAAAACAAAGGGTGAAAAAATATCAGGTCAAAATAAAAGGGCCAGTGATTACTATGAAAAGTAGGAAAAATGAGTTTAGGACATCAGAGAAACACAACTCCAATTCAAGCCTAAAGACCACATAATGCTTACTAATCCACTCAAGAATGGAGTCATGAGTATCTTCTGGATAAGTACCCCCTTCAACATATAAACTGGAACACACTATACCATACTACACTACACAAAACCAAGGTCTCAACTTTCAAGGTCAAATGATTGACTCCTAGAGTTGTGACCAGCAAAGTGTTGTATAGTTAGGGGTCTCACCAGTCAAACTAGTCTTTTTCTTGGGATGTTCAACTTCAAACCACAATTATACAGTTACACCAAATATAAGACGTGTAAAAAAAGGCTAGCTCAAAATTGGAAAATTAAAAATAAAACCCACAAACCCTCACCTAACTTGAACATTAAGCACAAATGTTTAACATATACAGCAAGTAAGTATATGAAATCATAAGGCACTACCTGACAAGGAACTAAGTTTACCTAAACCACCAGCCCAAGGCATGCCTAATACAAGAACAGGATAGCTGCAGTGGATACTTCGGGGAAACCCAAAGAAGTGCTTGTTAGTACAGGCAGGGAGGCCTCAGCTTCCTCCATGAAAAAAAGTATTAAGACACCTCAGTTAAGTATTGGATTCCTGCACAATAGGAGCTTTGTCCTATAGTTCATGGACTTTTATCAATTTAACAAATCATAAATCCACATTTGTTTGGTTCCCAACTCTGCTTACTCACTGAAAAACTCCCCATGTCCTTGAAGAATGCAATTTGATGGGAGAAACATAGTATTAGATAAAAGTTGAAGGAAACATGAGGGTGTGAAATTCAACTCTGACTGTAGTTTCTTAGTTGCTTTCTGCCTTGTTTTTTGAGATCTCACCAGTGAAGAGCCTGCCAAGTAACTAAGCTTTTGTGTCCAGTAGGTCCTAGGGATACCTCAGGCATGCCCTAACATGCCCATTTTGTTTTGTTTTGTTTTTTTAATGCGGGCTGCTTACAATACAAACACTTTACTAATTACCATTCAAGCCTCCTTAATATTCCCTTTAAAAGAATCTGACCTGCATTTTGCTTTTCCTTTTCACTCAAGGTTATTTTTTTTTAAGGCGAATTTCTTTTATTGTCTGCATAACAAGATCAGCTTAGAACTGGAACACTTGGCCCTTTCTCTTATTACCTCCTAGTTCAAAATGCTTGTATTTCTTAATAGCCAGCATCCTCTTAGATCTGCAGTTGGGCTCAACACACTCAAGCCTGAGCACAATCTTCTTTGTAGTTCTAGCCTTTTTTCAGAAAATTGACTTACAAGTCTGCCCACCACAGCCACTCTGTTTCCTGTCATAACACCGATTTCTCTGGACATACAAAGAGTCCTTGCCCTTCTTGTACTGTGTCACTTTATGGGGCTGGTACTTGCCACATATCTTTCAGAACGTCTGGTGGGTCTTAGGAATGTTCACCATGTTAGCAGGAGCCATATTGGCACAGAAAGCTTTTGGTTGTTTTTTTAAGAGGGAAGAAAAAACAGCTCAGGCCAGGGACACACTGGTTACTTTTAACCCCAGCGCTCAGGAGGCAAAAGCAGGCAGAATTCTTTAAGTTTAAGGCTAGTCTAATCTATAAATACTGAGTTGTAGGCCAGCCAGAGATAAATATTGTGTGAGACTCTGTGTCTCAGGAAAGCCTTTAAAGCTATCATTTTTATATTTACAGTAAGCAAATAAACATGAAAGGACAGAATTTTAATATGGCCTTGACTGCCCAGAATTTAAATGTGGGCATGAGATTAGGAAATCTGAATCAAACAGCAAGGCAACAGTCTACTAACAGTCACACCAAAGTCCAGATCCCTGTCCTAAACATATCACACATACTTAAAGAAATGTTAAATAGAAAACAAAGCCTTAAGTCTTTTAGAGGACAGGGGCTCATTTAATAATAGTCCCACCTCAGTCCTCATGACACTACTTATAATACACTCCCCATCTTTTAGTTTTTTTTTTTTTTTTTTTAAGGTCAATTTTAAAGTTTGAAAGAATTCCCAACCCCACCCTCAGAAGCCAGGCTGCAAATCTCAGCAGCTGCCCTTAGAAGGTAAAAAGCCATGCCATTTAAACCAGCATGGAAAGTCAGTCATATGGCAGACAAGAAGCAACATGGTAGAAAGGAGGCTTTAAAGAAAGAGTAAGGAAGCCCAAAGTCTGTCTCTGATTCAGACAGACACACACACAGGTTGACCAGTAGCAGAGACAGCCAAATCCCATGGTGGTTCCTAGGGACTGGCTCAATTATGATTTAATGAAATCTTAGCTTCCTTAATTTTGTTTTTTGAAAGGGTTTTTCTGTGTAGCTCTGGTTGTCTTGGAACTCACTCTGCAGACCAAGCTGGCCTCGAACTCAGAACCACCTGCCGCTGCCTCTTGAGTTCTGGCATCAAAGGCAAACAGTAACACTGCCCAGCTAAACTATGGCTCTAAGTTTCTGAAATCCTCATTAATCGGTACTTGCTTTCCTATTAAGAAATGGTTTGTAGGTTTAGCTTTCAGCTTAGTATAGATGAAGCACAAAACCAAAAATCTTTATTTCTTGATTGCTTAAAGTTCAATTTAGTCTTCTGTACCCCACAAGTTTGCTGCTATGGTTCCCCTGTCCACAGTTACACTCCAAATAAAAATTGGTAACAAGCGGGGCATTGGTGGCACATGTCTTTACTCCCAGCACTTGGGAGCCAGAGGCAGGTGGGTTTCCGTCAGTTCGAGGCCAGCCTGGTACAAAAACTAGTGCCAGGACAACCTCCAAAGCAATACAGAGAAAGGCTGTCTCAGAAAAACAAACAAACAAAAAAAAGGTAACATTGTCAGTGCTTAAAGAGTCATTTGATTATTGGCTACTGTACTGGAACAACACAAATACTGCCTATCCACGTCACTGCAGTAACTTCTCCTGGACAGTAATCTTATAGAGCACACACACAACATCGAACCTAAAACCAAGTTTAAAAAGTATTTATGTTGCTCACTACATTTTACTTGTATATTGCTACAAATCAAGCAATATAATAGGGAATTAGAACAGGACTCAGTAAGACGGTTCGGAAGCAGCTCAGCAAAACCACATTTGAACCAGCAATAACCTGAGTGACATGAATCAAGCCAGAGGCCCAGGAGAAAGCACTGCTTAAATAGGAAAATACAGGCTCACAGGACCTTAGGCCAGGAGAGACAACATCCGACCTAAACAACCTGCATTCCAAAAGGAACCACCTTCTACAGATATGTACAGTGACAACATGTGAGCAAGCAGTAATCAATTCCATGTGACTTAAGAGATAATTGTGTACGTAGAAAATAATGAAATGAAAAAGTTGTCATTAGCCCATTAAGTCTTCTGCATTGTACTAAAGTATTAAAGAGTCAGTAAATTTCATGTCAATTCGTGTACCTTTTAATACAATCAGCCTGACAATATGTTAAGACACATCAGGTGATATTGGAGGAGGAGATACCCATCTGGAAGCCATTAATAAGAAACAGCTCTGTCTATTAATGGTGAAAAAGGAGACAGGCATTCATGGGAGTGAAAAGCAGCTCAACTTTAGATCTATTGCAGCAGAGCTCCCGAAGGGGATAGAAAATGAAAATCAAGGCAAACAGTCAACAAAATGTACTAAGGAGGCATAAAAGAACTGCAGGGTAAGGCCCCAGCTACAGCCTCAATTTGTGGTGTAACTAATCTGTCTGGTTTCATGACTCATCAGGCTTCTAAGATCATGAGGGGAAGAATGCCAGTGCTCTGTCTAGGGATTGGGTGAGCCAGTACTAACAAATGAAAAGGGGACTCAAATGAGAGTGCTAAAATATCTTTTGGTAGGGCTGCAGAGGGAGCAGGAGGGAAAGAGTGAAGTGCAGGGCCCTGTAG
Source organism: Cricetulus griseus (assembly GCF_003668045.3). Classification (NCBI taxonomy): domain Eukaryota; kingdom Metazoa; phylum Chordata; class Mammalia; order Rodentia; family Cricetidae; genus Cricetulus; species Cricetulus griseus. The sequence goes on along the minus strand of NC_048601.1, from coordinate 31,728,602 downwards.
AAAACACTAAAATTCTGTTTATGTATTCTAACTTGCGACACTATAATTTCATGATATAGCAAGGATCTCAAGCGTGAGCATAAAACTCGGGTGAGCATGACCTTAATCCAACTCGATGAAAAATACTCCAAGGCTTATTAATAATAACCTGTAGTTTTGCTGCACAAAACCCCAGGCGAGCACCTAGTCTCCCATTTCCCTCCTTTGCCCCTATTACAATCACCTCCCGACACAAACGAAAATCCGTGGGAATTCTCACCCTTCCAATTTTACACCAGTTCAATTCCCCTGCAGGACAACGCCCACGCACCAGGTTAGCCCTCAAGCCTGCCCAGAAGACTCCCGCCCATCTCCCAGAAAGCCTCGACTTGCAGATCACGAGGGGAAAGGGGGAAGGGATCCTTCCAGTCCCGGGGCGGTCTTTAGAAGACAGGAGGCAGCAGAGAACTCCCAGAAAGGTATTGCGGCACTCCCCTCCCCCAGCCGAGTAGGGTGCGGCCTTCTCCCCGCCTACTCCACTGCGGCTCCCTTATTGACTGCTGCTCCCAGCCTCCAAACCGGCCCGGCTGAGCCCCCACTTCCTTCCTCCACTCCCAAGAGTGCGCGAGGCAGGCCCGGCTCATCTTGCCCCTCGTGAGGCAACAACTCTAGAAGAAACCGCGCTCGCCCCCGCCCCGCCGCTCAGGCCGCCCGCCCGCCCCCAGCCCCCGCCCCCAGCGCGCGCTTCCTGCCACGTTGCGCAGGGGCGCGGGGCCAGCCTCTGCGGCGCGGGGCCTCGGGGAGGGCCGGAACCTGCGAGCGCCTCCCCGCCGCCCCCGCCGGCCCGCGTATGGACTCAACTTGCATGAACGCGGGCCAATTGCATGGGCCAGTTTTCCGGGCCCCGGGAGCCAATCAGATGAGGCCAGGCCGGCGGCGGCGGGTAAACCGACTCCCCCAGAGGAAGGGGAGGGTGGGAGGCCGACTGGGCGCCAGCCACTTTCGCTGACCCTCCCTCCTCCCCTCCCCCGCCCCAGGCCGGCCGCGCCCGCACGTCCAGCTCTCCTCACCCCACCTACCTCCCGCCCCACCCAGTGGGCACAGCAAGGCAGCCGGCGGCGGCTGCGCACACCGGCACTCGTTAACTGACAGGCGCTCCACTCCAACCAAAACACGCCATTTGTGTTTTCACACACGGCGGGAGGAGAAGAGGCCAATCAGCGACGAGACGTGAGCCGGAAGCGCTCCTCCGGCCCCCCCGTGGGAGCCACGGCCGCGTCCGGTGGAGATTTTTTTTTTTCCGCTCCCTTCTCCCTCCCCCTCCGGTTGCTGCAGGGCGGACCGTAGTGCTGAGCACCACCCGCCGGCCCCTTCCAGCGTACGAATCGTACCCAGCGGCCCCACGAGGCGGTCCCACCATCCTCGGGGGGCCCACCGCAACCGCCCGTCCCCGCCAACGCGCCGAGCCACCCTCCCGCCAGAGTCCCGATCCCCTACCTAAGCCGAGGCTCTCTGAGGAGCCGGAGCCCCAGAGCACAGCCTCTTCTTTAGGCGGCCCCCGGCAGCCTCCGCTGATTGGCGGCGAGCTGGCCAATAAGTGTGGGGCGGTGGGCGGAGAGGCCAATGGCGCGGCGGGAGGGGGCGTGTCCCGCGTGCCCCTGGCGCCGGCACTGGGAATCCCCGTGCGGTCAGTGGCGTTTCCGCTCGGGCAGCGGGCTGAGTGAGCTGCCGCTGCCGCCGCGCTGCCGCCGCCGGGGGAGGGGCGGCCGCCGCCGCCCGCCTGCGCTCAGAGACTCACGCAGCCCTAGTCCCGCCAGTCCGCCAACACAGTAGTGCCGGCCCCCCTCCGCCCCTGGCCCTCCCCCTCCCCGCCTTGGGCTCGCTCCGCCTTTCTGCCCCCCACCCCCACCTCACGGGTACGGGCCATTCCCGGCCAGGAAACGCCGTGGCGCCGCGTTGGGCCTAACTCGAGTCTCGCTGCCTCCCGGGAGTGCCGTGCGCCGCAGCCCGGGCCCAGGCCCCGGCAGCGCCTGGGTCAAGGTAAGGGTCTAACAGAAAAGAGACACCGAACCACACGACCGGTCCCCGGGGGAAGAAGGGTCACCTCAGTCTCCCCGCGTTCCTTCTCCTCGGGGTCGCGGGCCTGGGCCTCCCCAGGCTGGTAGCAGGCGGATACTGTCCTTCCCATCTTCTCGGCCACCCTTACACACCATTGCACCTCTCTTGCCTAGGGAGAAAGGCTCTTGTTAATCCAGTCGACCCCACTACCCTTTTAATGTCTTCCCTGGGTCAGAACTCTTCCCCTCCCCCTACTCTGGTCTCCCCCCTTTTTTTTTCCTGGGCACTGCCTACTCCACGTTTATACCCTTTCCAGGAGAGGCCTCTCGCAACCCTGCTCTCAAAATACACAGGCATACTTTTTTTTTTTTCCTGTCCCTGAGCCCCCACCTCCACCCCCTGTTCTTGCGGCCTTGTGACAACTCTCATCGCTTGGGGGCCCGGTCCTCCCCTCCATAATCTTCCTGAATGCCTCCCTCGGGTTCTCGAATCCCTATCTCAGATGGCTGCTGTTTTTCCCATGCCAAAGACATTTACCTTCACCACCCCCACCTCACATTCTTGGACTCCCTGTGGCGTATGCCCCAGTATCTCTGCGATATCCCTGTTGAATTTGTAGGGTTCCATTCTGGAATTGAGCCAGATTTCGTCGTGTTCCGTGCCTAGGGCGTGGAGAGCGATCTTTTAAGAACGACTTTAAAGACGGGGGAAAAATGTGCCCCTTATGAATTCTCTTCCCTTACGCGTGCGAGCAGCGATGTGAGGAGAACGGCAGTGGGCAAGAGCCCTGGTTTTAGTAGGTGAATCGCGTTGAGGGAAAGTTTTAACTGCTGGGAAAGCCCCTTCTATGCTAATTTATTCTATAGAGCGCCTTTGCCTGTTTCATTCTTGGGAATAAGGGCTCTTTCTCCTGTGTACTGATGTGCAGCCCGCTCTACTGGTCTGGGTCAGGGGTGCGTGTATGACCTGCATTTTCTGCTTTCTCATGTTACTTGTGTAATGTGTTCACCAGCAACTCATTTCTTGCCCAGAGCTGTGGGCTCTGCTGGGTTTTGTCTATACCTGAGTTTCTTTTTCCAATTTTTCTTGTGCTTAGAATACTTAGATTCAGCTTCTCTGATTTCCTCCATACTTGGACTAAATAAACTGTTTTTAGATGACATATTTGTGACCAAGGTCATGTTTACATTACTTCCTTGGGCATATGTTAAAGTAGCCTATACTTTTGATTGGGGAAGAAAGATCCTGATGATTATTTTGAGTTTTTTCAGGAGTACTTTTGTGTGCAATGTATTGAGGGGAAAGTGCTTCTGATGGTTAATTTTATATTAGTAATGGTTTAAGGTCCCTAGGAGGAAGCTGTAAGGGATAGTTTTAGATTTGTGTGCAGTCTGACCTAGGACTAAAGCAGAGAATACTGACATAATCAGAGATTTCTGAGCTTGGAGGACACAGGAATTTTTTTTCCCCTTGGAGTTCTTCCAGTTTTCTCAAGAGGACCATATAGTTCTCTGGCCAAAATTTGTGGCCAGTTATGGGATTAGAGCCTTTAAGGTTATTCAGATTGTCTTGTGTAGAATGTTGAATTATGTCCTTCAGTAGGACATGACCCAAGGCTCTTGTTCCTAGCTGTAAATTTAAATTTGATTGCTGAATGTTTAGAAAATTGGCCTTCTAAAAACCACAGCTTAATGCTTACTCCGAAATTGCTGGTTTAATTAAAAACGAATATTTGGAATTTGGTACATGTTCATTTTTCTAATCAGAGATCTCAATTTAAAACTGACCTTAGGATTGTTTCTAAAAGCATACTTCCAGCTCTTCCAGTGTGGAGAGCTGATCCAAAAAAAAAAAAAAAAAAAGTGTGTTAAGAAGTGGGGGTGGGGTAAAGAGAAGGTGGCTCCTGTGTTGGATCACAGGAGTGAGTATACAAGGCGGCAGCAGCTGCTGGCTCTGGAGCTCTGGTTGCTACGTGAGAAGCTTGAGTAGTGCTGGCTGCTGTCTCCAGGGAAGGACAGCAGTGCAGCGTCCATTAATGCTGTTGGCTGCAGGGAACTGCACTTAGGCGATGGCTGCTCAGGACTGGAAAGAAACCTTGCTTGCTTTCCTGGGATAATGCACTGCCGAGCTGGTTTGCTTTTTGTTAGTGAAGAGACCAGAATTAGCAATTCATTACTGTATCCATTTATGGATATCACTATCTGAAAACTGGATCAAAGTTAAAGAGTTTGGGTTTTTGTTTGAGAAGAGGTTGGCAGCTTTTTGAGGTTTTATACTTACATGGGACTAAAAAAGTTCATTGGTGTTTTGATCTTTTTTAATCCTTTTGAAGACTAAAATAGTAAAAAGATTTCCCTGAGTACCAGAACAGGGTGAGGAGGATCTTTGTTTTGTTTTTACAATGCAACTGATATGTTTGTTTTCCTCTATCTCTTAATTGCTTAAGTCACTTCTGATTTGTAAATGCCTCTCCATATTAGGCCATCTTTGCCCTTGTGAATAGATGTTATGCTAAACATCTAAATATAATTAGAAGCTTAAACTAAAAAGAGCTACTTTTGGATTAATATTTAATTTTTGCTCTTATTTTCTTATTATTCTGTAGGCCTCTACAAATTAGACATGTTTGACCTATAAATTGGATTAATTGTGTGTGTGTTGGATTGTAGTCTTTCCACTGAACAAAGATGTATCTTGACGGTAATCCATCAGAAATGCAGGAAAAAACAGAAGGAATATTAAGAAATTGAGTAAGTTTAGTTCAGGGTAGTAAGAAGTCAGCAAGAATCCTTTCTAAGTTTTGATATCCACCCCCAACGTAACAGAACCAGGATGATCTCTGATTAAGCCCAATAGTTTGTCTGACAGTCACCCAAGCATGTGCAACCGTGAATTGTTTTTTTCCCCTTTAAGATTATTACTGCAACCAATACCTGTTCAAGATTCTGTTTGTCCAGTTTTGTACCAATGTATTTAAATCCCACAAACATCTATTATTTGTAGTATGGCTATAGCATTTGTGGCAAGGAACCAAGAAACAATGGTGAGCATTTTGTCATTCACATATATGGTTCATATTGTTTTTCCAGTGCTAAAAGCAGGTCTATAAAACAAAACTCTCTTAATGATTGTTTCAGGTGGTTTTAATACAATTACATAGGTAAAATGCTATATCCCATCAAAGTGATTTCACTTATACTGAACATTTAATATAGTACAAAATGCTTACCGTTAAAATGCAAGTGTTCTTCCGGGCGGTGATGGCGAATGCCTTTAATCCCAGCACTCGGGAGGCAGAGGCAGGTGGATCTCTTGTGAGTTCGAGACCAGTCTGGTCTCCAGCGCGAGTGCCAGGATAGGCTCCAAAACTACACGGAGAAACCCTGTCTTGAAAAACCAAAAAAAAAAAAAAATGTTCTTAGGTTAATTATAATATGAAACTTTCCTTAGAAAATAATTCCTACTACTTTTTTTTCCTGTTATTTGGAACTGGTTGTAGTCTCGATGTCACTCTCTGGAGGATCAAGAGGCTTTTTTCTTAGAAGGATTACCTGGAGTGGCACGCTTAAAAATGTTTACATCTTCTGTTACGGTTCAGTATCTAGGAGCCTGCATACCAAAATTATTGTGACCCTTTTGACAAGGGTGGCTGTGTCAACTTTGCCTTTGGATAGGAAAATAAAATCTTCATATTGAAATAACTTAGAAACATTAGGTCATAGCAATCAGTAATTGTTGAGTACATATCAAAGAGAAATTAGATCATAAGTAAAATAAAATTTTACTATAACTTTCAACTAGACTCTAGTGACTTTTCAGTTTATTTTGAAATTAAGAGGCCTAGCCAGCTAGGAAAAACTTAAACTGCAAAGTGCCTTTGAAAATGTGTATATAATAATACAACTGGTAGTCATTTATAATTTGATTTAAAATGTTCTTTCAGACAGACTTCTTAGAAAAGTAATTCATCTATGTTATAGGTACTCTGAACTCCAGAGGTGCTAACATGTCTACTAAATGACATGACCTTCCCTTGGTATTGTATTTATTTTCTCTAGTGGCTAGAGTTCAGGGAAGGTTGCAAAAGGTAGAGAGAATAGCCTTTCTTTCATTTACCATACTTTGTTAAATCACGTAAACTTAAGGAAATTGTCCTATTCTGTGTTTAATTATAAATTGGGTAGAGATGCCAGTAACTCTGACTGGAGATTTTGTTAGCAAAAAATCACTTGGGGAGTATTCTTATTCAGCACTTAAGGAAGGGAGCTGTGAGGTAACTAAAGGGACAGTGGTGCTAAGTTCAGCACGGGTGTGTGTGTGTGTGTGTGTGTGTGTGTGTGTGTGTGTGTGTGTGTGTGTGTGTGTGTGTTGCTTCTGAGTAAGGGGGTCTCAGACCCTATCCTGCCCCACTCTGTTCCATTATATTGATTTTTTTTTTCAGAGTAACTGAGGAAATGCCATACTTAAAGTATCTTTGATATGAAGTTAGGAAAATCCTTGGTATTTTCAAAACCCTAAGACTATTGGTCAGTTTTGCTTGGGACATAAGTCTTCTGCTTCCATGTCTTTTCTATCTTTGTAGTATGAGACTTCCCTTAGTTTTCATGGCAAATTGAAGTGATAGTCATATATGTGTACACCCAGAGTTGAGAAAACCTTTTATCCTTAATGTTATGAGTTATAATCCAAAACAAATCAGGGCCTGTAGAAATTTCTGGCTAGGGAATCAAGTTTTTGATTTATGCTGCTGGATCAAAGGGAAATGCCAGTTCCTTGCTGCTCTGTTTGAGAAATAGGTGGAAGTATGGGAGGAGCCACAGACCTCTGCAGCAGGATTTGGTGTGAGTAGAAAAGGAAGATTTTTGTTTCAAATGGCCAGCTGCTTATGTCAGACTGACTCCCTTATTATGCTTCCAGTAGGCCTGTCAATATGGCCAAACAGCTAGATAAGTGCGGGGCAGGACAAAGGGCTCTTTGCACAGCAGGGAAGCAGGGTTGGTGGGGGAGGGGCAGGAGGTAGGAAAAGCGAAAGGAGGTTTTTTTCCCCCCAGGAGATTATTCACTTTGGTTTACAATTAAAGAAACTGTTTTTAGTTCTCACTTAAGCCTTGAATTTATGCCAAGCATATACTTTTAAGCCCAAATTCCGTATATTCTAGAAATCTGGGAAGAATCTGTCCTATCTTCCAAGGGAAAAAAACAAAAACCTCAAGCTTTGTGTGAATTAAAGTGAGTTCCATGTTCCACGTTCCCTGCCTTTCTAAATGTAAGTTGCCTCCTTAGTGGACCAGGTCTAGAGCATCTGTGAGCCAGATTTTAGTAAGGATTGAAATGGCATATTCTGTGTGAATTAAATTTGTATTTCAATAATGTGCAGTATGTTTAGTTGGGTTTAGATTCGACAAGGTGTCAAATACTGTTTCCCTTTGTTCAGTAATTGCATATTGTTAACTTTGATTTTATTTTAGTAAGAGAAAAAGCACAGTCCAGCATTCACATGTTTGCTCACTATCGTGTAAAATGTGCACTGAAAAAGGGTTTTTTTTTATAACTGCCTTGTAGCTCACATCTGTATGTCCTGTACTCAGGAAACTGAGTCAGGAGGCTCAGCCAAAGATTGAGGCTCTCTTGAGCTACAGAATAAGACTCTTGTCTCAAAAAAGAAAAATAACAACAAAACACACACACGCACACGCACGGAAAGCTGCCTTATTGTTTCAGCCTTCCTCCTACTTCCTGCACAATCTGATATGCTCTGGAGATTACTGCTGCCCCCATCTTTTAGTTTATACTCAATCCTATTAGTTTGTGCTTAGCTCTCAGTAAAAGGTGATTGCATCTAACTTGTTACTTAGTAAGAATTATGGTGTTAGAGGTGTGTAAGTTATATGTCTTACAGGCAAAACCATGAGATACTGCCAAGTTTAGGTTCCTGTTGAAATTGTCATTAAAATGTTCAGTCTGTCCTGAATCATTTCAGCTACTTTTAAAGTAAATGTCAAATGTTACATGCACGAGTTCTTTTTAAAAATTACATTCACAAATTAGTAGTTACTTAGATTACAAAAGGATTCCTCCTTATAAAGTAGTATATGACAGTTCATTTTCATGAGCAGTTTAAGAGAATTTAAATTTTAGAAATCCTTGAATCCTTTTCCTAGAGCACATCTGTTGCTTGTGGGAGATGAAGAAAACTGGAATGCTGATTTCTTTTTATGGATTGGCAAAGAATACATGGTTTTAGGCTAACATAACCACAATGTTGTATGTAATGTACGTTGATCAAGTTTTGTGTCGTTTCTCTCTTTTGTTAAAGAAATACAAATGTGTTGCCCATGTAATATTTTGAGTGTGACAGTCTTGGCAGTTACAACACATAGAATATTTTGATCTGAAAAGGGAAATTTGAGAGGCTGGTGGGAAGGCTCGGTTGATGAGGTGTTTGTAAAAAGAGGACTTGAATTCAGTTCCCCAAGCCCGAGTAAAAAAGCCATGTAAAAAAAGCCATGTGCGTGGTGGATAATGGATGCTTGTAATCCCAGCTCCAGGCAGGCAGAGACAGATCCCTGGGGCTCAATCAGCAGTCAGTCTGGCCTACTTGACCAGTTTAGGCCAGTTTAGGCTAGTAAGAGACCCTGTCTGAGTGTTGGGGGGAAAACATTGCCTAAGAAATGAAATGAGGGTTTTCCTCTGGCCTGAATAGCATGCCCATGCACACACATGCCCAAACAAGAAAGTAAATTTGTGTCACCATCACTGCTATGAGAAGTTTCTCATCAGCAAAATAACACTATTAATATGAACTTTAGTGAGGTGTATTATACATTACTGTAGAAATTTAAATGGTCATTTCTTCTCTTTACAGTCAATTAACATGGATTATTTCCATAAATTTGTGGGACTAAAAGGAAGATAGTTCTAGCTTCATACTCCCTACCAAATAGCTATTGCTAGCATAATATAGTTCCCTTCGAAAATACTGGAAATCTCTAAAAATGTAGCTTTTATTGCTATTGTTAAACTGAATCTGACTAGAGACCCAAAGCAGATCCTAACAAAAGTGAGAAAGTAGGAAACTACATCTTGATCCCAGTAATGTTTATAACTCAACAGCATCCCAAACAGCTAATTTCATTTTCGTAAGACTGAGGCAGCAGTAGGCCAACATGGAGGTGAAACACACATACACACAGCACCTCATCTTGCCGTGCAGCTGCTCCACCTTACTTCCTGCTATTATTATCCCACTACGCCTCTTCCAGCAAAAAAAGAAACTAGGACAAAGAGGGGAATTGAATGGGCTACTGTAGTTTATATTATGGTAGGTTGTGGATTTGTTTAAATGTTCTAAAGCTAATGCTTAAAAGTCTAGTGGCAGATAACTTATGTCCTCCACTCTTTTCAAATCTGTTTCAGATTCTTAGCTTACAGAAAGGTTTTAAAGCACATAATTTCATTGGCCATTCATAGATATCACTACCAGATGCCACTCTATTATAAGGTGAAAACCATTATGTATTTGCAGTTTGTAGTGGATTTTACCAATTTATACAGCTTGAGTTTATGACTAGAATTAAGATTTTTAAAGTTAAACCTTTATATCGTTTGACCTCTTTACCTAATTAAATAGCTGTTTGAATATAAAATTTTCATGCCTGAGTTTAAGCTTTTCCCAACCCTGCTCAAAATGAAAATTTAGTTTTTATCATTTTTATTGTTGTATTCTGGTGCTGAGATCCCCTCTTTTATTTCTGAAATGTGAAGACTTAGATCCCCCCCCATAATTTAAAATAATTTAATAAGGCATGTGTGATGCTGTTACAGTAAGAATGGAAACTTTGTAATTCTTAGACATTATGATCTGGTTTAGATTTTCCAGGATTGTGCTAGCATAGTTAATGTAGTGTCAGTCCACAGGGATTTCATTGTTTTATGTTTGCCTTCATTGTCAATTTGTATTAAGGAGTTGTTTTCTCTCCCAGTGTACATGACTTTAAATTTTTTTTTATTCCTGTCTTGCTTTGATCTTTATCCCATATTGAAAAATTCTATTTCCTACCACCAACCATAGCATGTAGTTTTGTGCCTTCATGGCGTTTGTGAAGGAGGGTGATCTGCATTTAACAGTCAATTGAAGATTCTTGGTATCCAAGCAAGGTTTTACTTATGAAGAACCTTGAAGGACATGTTAGCTATTAGTTTTCCTTTGCATGTATTTATATTAAAATATCCTTTACTTAGGGACTGTTGAGAGTTGGCTTATTTTTAGAGGAAAAAACAGTTACATTTATTTCAAAAATAAATGTGGTTATTGTGACATTTGAGATATATCAAAAGAGTACTTTTTTGCAGTTTTGAGAATTGAACCCAGGACCTTTCGTGTGTTTGCAAGTACTATCTATATATAAGACCAAAAGGACAGTTAGAAAAAAAAAAACCAAAACATTATTTTCATTCTAAGTATTAATTTACTAAAACAGAACAAATGGGCTTTTAAGGCAATCAGATTGACTACACAGTGAGTGTAACATTAGATTGCTGTATGACTGCATTAATTTTATTTTCTCAATTCTGTGGGCACAAACTACTATAGCCATGGAAATAAATTTGTTTCTGTGCCCACAGCTTGAAAAATGTTAGTTAGAATTCCTTTTTTTTTTTTTTTTTAAGAACAGATCTGGAAAAAAATTGTAGTCTAGTCTAAACTAGTCTAAAATTGAAGTTTCTTTTAAAATATTTTTGTTCTTTCTAAACAACTTTAGTTTTATTTATATCAAATAGAACTTTAACTCGTAGCCCAGCAAAAAAAGTACAAAATGAGGAGAGGTTGATAATGTCAAAGTACATTTAAAAATTAGGCTAAAAATATATAAAATTGTTGATTTTTGTATTTGGGCTACTTGTATTGAAAGTGTGTATTTAAAATCTTCAAAACAAGAGGGCTGGAGAGATGGCTCAGTAGTTAAGAGCAGTGGCTGCTCTTCTAGAGGAAGGACCTGGGTTCTAGTACCACCACCCACATGGCAGCTCACACCTGTGACTCCAGTTCCTGAGGATCTGGTATCCTTACACCAATGCACATAAAATAAAGTTAAATAAAGTATTTTTTAAAAATCTTCAAAGCAAAATAACAAAATCGCCACAGTTTAAAAAATTACTTTTTGACTACACAGTAAATAAGCAGAAGAAATTCAAATACTTTTTAAGAGTCAAAACAAGTAAACAGTGCTAACATCAGCTATAGTGCTCCAAAGTTACTGTTGCTATATAGCAGGTAGAACAAATAAGAAGCTAACTCCTGGCTAGAGAGTTGGTGCTTAAGAGCATTGGCTGCCCTTCCAGAGGATCCTGGTTCAGTTCCCAGTACCCACATGGCAGCTCACATGTCTATATAACTCCAGTTCCAGGGGAACTGACACCTTCACACCAATGCACACAAAATAAGTTAAATAAATTATTAAAGAAAGAAAGCTAACTGCAAGGCACTTTTACTTTGGAATTTTGGGTTCAATTGGCCTGAACCCAAATGTTTTTACTTAACGCATAGACTTGATGATTAGGTCATTAGGCTGTATAGTATTGTTAGTCATAATGTATTAGTTCATGATTTCAGTTGTATCTAGCTAGACCATGTATGGTGTTCCTGGAAAGACATGCATTTTTTCAGAAATATGGGCCTGGGTAGGTGTAACCTTCCTCTTATAGTTTATTATGAACTGTTAGTATGAAAAGGAATGGCTGGAAATTTGCATAGTATACAGAGCAGCAAGCAGTAGGTATAAATCGTAAGGATGAGAGCTGGACAGTTTGGAATAAAGAGCACTTGCTTCTAGAGTGGTGCTCATCCTTCCTAATGCTGCAACCCTTTAATACAGTTCCTCATGTTGTGGTGACCCCAACTATAAGATTATTTCCATTGCTACTTCATAACTGTAATTTTGCTACTGTTACTAATTGTAACATAAATGTCTGTGTTTTCTGATGGTCTTAGGTAACCACTGTGAAAGAGTTGCTTGACAACCCCCCAGGAGTCTGAACCCACAGGTTGAGAACCACTGTTGTAGAGGATCCCTGTTTGATTCTTAGTACACTGAAGCTCAGGGGGAGCTGATAGTCTCTTCTTGTGTCCAAGGGCACATAATTTAAAAAAAAATGAATCTTATACAAAATAGCAATGTGTATGAGTGGCAGTCCAGCCTGGTCTACAAGAGCTAGTTCCAGGACAGTCTCCAGAGAAACCCTGTCTCGAAAAACCAAAGAAAAAAAAAAAAAGCAATGTGCTAACCAAGAGAGGTGAAAGGTAATTTTTTGGTGGAATGCCTTAGTTTTTCCTAAATAGTAATGCATTTCTGTGGCAATGCTAATTCAGCTAATTTTTAAAGAATCCTATTTATTTTCTGTGTATGGGTGTTTTGTCTGCATCTGTTTGCACCATGTGCATGCATGATACCCAAGGAGACCAAAGAAGGTATCAGATCCTCTGGTGTTTATAAATGGTTGTGAGCCACCATTTGGGTTCTTGGAATTGAACTCTGGTCCTCTGTAAGAACAGCCAGTGCTCTTAACCACTGAGCCATCATCCCTCCAGCACCTCAGCTGATTATCTTTTTTTGAGAATAATGACAGGAAAGGCAAATATTCTATACAGCTACACACCCTACCCCTGAAATAATTTTTCTTAAGCTTTTATGAGGAAGCTCATAAAAGCTTAAGCTTTTATGCTACATCTTAGTTTCCCTAGGACAATCCCAGCTTAGTTTACAAAGTGAGTTTCAGGGCTACACAGTGAGACCCTGCCCCAAAACAACAACAATAGCCTGTTGAGGGATCCAAGGTATAGCTCAGTAGTAGAACATGTGTCTAGGATACACAAGGATTCTCCCAGCATTCCTTATTCGAATCCACTCGATTAAGATAAGGGCCATAATGAAACTGGAGAGATGACTCAGCAGTTAAAAGTACTTGCTGCTTTTGCAGAGGACCTGGGTTGGGTTCCCAGCTTCTGGATGGTAGCTCACAACCCTTTGTAACTCCAGTCCCATAGGATCTGACACCCTCTTCTGGACTCCACAGTCACCAGGCACACATGTGATTCAGATACATAAATGCTGACAGAACACTTCATATACATGAAAATAACTTTCTAAGATCAGGACCATATGTTGCACTTGATTGGTTTAAGTCTATGTGTTTTCCCTCTCTCTTTTTGTGTCTTGTGTATATTTTTTTAAAATACTGTTTTTATAAATTTTCCAATTTTTGAATTTTAAAGGCTAGGTTGTCATTAATACATTTTACTGTGAGGTGTCCTGCTACCTACATTTCATATAAATAAGTGATTAGGTAGATTTGTTGCATAGTTTATAATGATACTGTGTACTTTTGAGTTTCTTAGCATTTGCCTGTTATATGATCTTATGCAACTGTTGATATTTGTGGCCTAGATTAACAACCCTCCAACTTTAAGGTGTTAAAAACTGAAGTTCCCAAAAAACCTGAGTTCTTTTCACTCACTTAATATTTGAAGTTAAAACCAAGATTAATTCTGGAGAGATGGCGTAGTGATTCAGAGCACATGCTGCTCTTCCAGAGGACCCATGTTCAGTTCCAGGCAGTTATGTCAGGTGGCTCACAGATACCTTCTGACCTCCTTGGGCATACACACATATACACATATAAAAGATAAATCTTTAAAATTTTTAATTACTAATAAGATTTTTTTAAATGACATTGGTTGGTTGGTAGGTTTTTTTGGTTGGTTGGTTTTTGAGTTTGTTGTTTTGGTATTTATTTATTTATTTATTTGAGATAGGGTTTCTCTGTGTAGCCCTGCCTGTCCTGGATCTCCCTCTGTAGACCAGGGTGGCCTTGAACTCAGAGATCCACCTGCTTCTGCCTCCCAGGTGCTGAGATTAAAGGCATGAGATTTTTAATGAACAGGAACTCTATTTTTTAATGACATTGTTTTAACATTTTGGCAAATCTCTTTAGTATCTATCTTTATAAAAGTCACCGTTTTTTCAAAAGTGATTCTGCCATTAATTTGTTGTAATAAGCTGAAAATACTGGACCTTCATTTTTGTGCCTCATATGGATATAGTCAGAGAAGGGAAGAGCTCAACCTGCCTCTTAAGGGAGTCTAGCAGATTTCAGGAGCTCTTTCAGCTAAGCTCGGAATCACGGGCCTAGAGCCATTTTTCTTTCTTTATGCTTTTGAAATGGTGATATTCTATCACCTCTTATTGTTTAGTCTGAAATAATCCCTCTTGTGTATTATTGGACGAAGTTACAGTTGAATACAAAAGGCAAGATAAGTACTTGTTTTTCATCACCCCTATTTATTGGTTTTCAAAATAATGGATTGGTAACTTAGCAACCTCAGGAGGTGATCAGTGAAGTATTGCTATTTTGTGCTCATGGTTTTGAATATGTTTAATGTGTTAGTCTCTTGTTTCTATTTTTGACATTCAGATTGTATGTATGTACTATTGGCCAAGTAAATCCTTTAAATTCATTCTTAGTAGTTTCCTCGATTTCTAGGTCTAGTATGACCAAATGTTTTAGGACAATTTTACCATTTTTCATCCCAAAACAGTTTCTGGTATGTGTGTGGGGGGGGGGGCGGGTAGTAGTTTGCTTTCTTTGCTTTTGTGATAGGGTCCTGAGATATATAGCACAGACTTAACCTGGAACTCAGAAGTCTGTCTTCCTTTTTCAGGTGTCTCACTTGGCCTTAGTTTGTTTTAATGGGAATTGATCCTTAGAGACTAGGAATGTTCATTGTTCTTGAATTGATGCTGTTTATAAATCTTTTAAATAAACAAGGTTTTAAAAATGCTCTTATTTTTAAAACACCTAATCACAGGTATTTCAAATTCGGTAGCACATACTTAACATAAACGGATCTCCTTTTTTTTCTGTGCCCAGCTCCCAATTTCTGGTGATACCAACATATTTCTTCACTTTTTGCCACAGTATACTAAACCAGTTTTAGGTTAGTAGAACAATATGATTACTAAAAGGTGGGTGGTTTGTTTTCTTTTGTTTCCTCTTTTTCCTTAAAGCAGATCCCTTCAGACACAATCAATTAAATTACAGTATTTTAAAATCTCTTGGAGTGTTCTCTGTGTGGTGTGCTATCAGCTTGATACTCAGTGAAGTTAATTCTTATTTTTTAGGAATTACCTTCTGCTTGACAAATAAATGAAAATACCAGTTACTGTGTAAAGTTTACAAAGCTATGTATGGTCAAAAATATCTTGCTTCTATCCCCAATGTCTTCCCTGTCTTTTCTGTCTCATACTCAAGACTCCACCTATTCTTAATGAACATCACAGTGTTTTTTGCATTTGCATTTATTTATGGGTAGGCATGCACATCTGCATGTGTGAAGTCAGAAGTCAAATTATGAGTCAGTTTTCTCTTCATATGCATTCTGTGGATCAAAGTCAGCTCTGTCGGGTTTTTTTTCTGGTGAACCATCTTGCTGGCCCTCAAGGTGGTATTTTCTCAGGATGCATCTTTTAATGGAAGAAATACTTACTTAGATTAATGGAAGAAGTACTTACCTACATTAAAGTTTATATAAAAATAAATATCTCCTTTTAGATATGTCTTGAAATGCTAGATTATGTTTGTTTCTGTTGGTTCAGGTATATTTAAGATGCTGCGGTTCTAGTTGTTCCTCAGCAGACATTTCTTGAAGAGTTCACCATTAGGCTTGAAATTCAGGTGCTGTTTAGAAGTGCCTGTTTTACATTATCACTTCCATTCCAAATAAATTCAAAGGTTTTTAAATTGGTTAAATGTTCAATTTTTGATCCTGGGAGTTACAGTCTCACATTTTAGCACTATCAAGTTCTAATAAGTAGACTAACTGTATTAAGTCATAATAGGTGAGACAGGGATAGTAATTAGAATGTGAAGGTTCTGAAAGGGAAATGAGGGTGTGAGAGGAATATGATGAAAATATTGAATATACATTATGCATTTGTGTGTACAAATTTAAATTATAAAGAAAGGAAATAAGTACACTTTGAGATTGATTTGTGGCCCTTTCCCCTAACTCCCACAAAAAAAAGATGGGGGTCTCTGGAATTGGATAGACCTTAATTATTGCTCTGGTTCTATCTTTATCAAGGTGTGTACACATATTTCGGGTGCTTGAGAAGGCAAGAAGAAGATAAGGGATCCCACAGAAGTATTAGTTATAAGTTGTGGACTGCCCCACATCAGTGCTGGGAACTGAACTTGGGTCTTCTGCAAGAGCAATGTGTATCCTTAACTGCTGAGCCATCTTTTCAGCCCCAGATTCTAATTTTGAATTGAAGTTTCTTGGCAAGTTTAATTCTTTGGCCTAATAGAAATAGTACCTTCATCAGAGCTGTTACTAACATTACTAAACATTACAGGAGGTAATACATAAAAATGGTGTATAGAAATAGTGGCTGGTACAGAATAGTCAGTAAACAGTAGCTTTTAATTTGAAAGTTGGTGTTACTTTTAGGGTTATTTAATTGGTTTTCTAAACTCTGAATCAGACTTACTTAGGATTACGTTCATGTGTTATAAATAGCATCTGATTTTCATTATTCTGTTGATTATATGAAAATAACTAGTGTTAATGAGGGAGTAATAGGTACCTAGCTGAAATTTGAAGCTTCTGGTTTAATTTGTTTATAGTGCTGTAGTCAAACCCAAGGCCTTGCATGTGCTTGGCAGTTGTTTTGACTCGGGGCTGTGTCCCTGGTCCTTCTTTGATAGTTAAGTCTCTGTAGCTCAAATTGACCTTTAACTTGTGAATCCAACTGCCTCCAACTCATAAGTGGGACTAGACTACATGCCTTCACCACTGTAGGCAGGTCTCTCGTTGTATAAATATGCCAGTGCTTACTTCAGAGATGTAATCACCTGGTGGCCCATCAGGTGAAAAATTCTTGCTGTGCTAGCCCTACTAGAGTTCACTCCCCGGAACTCATTTAAATTTGGAGCAAGAAAACCAGATCCTCACACAATAAATTTTTTTTAAAATTTAATAGAAGGGCTGGAGAGATGACTCAGAGGTTACAAGTATTTGCTGCTCTTCCAGAAGTCCTAAGTTCAATTCCCAGCAACCTCATGGTGACTCACAACCATCTGTAATGAGATCTGGTGCCCTCTTCTGGCTTGCGGGCATAAATGCAGACAGAACACTGTACATGATAAATAAATCTTTACAAAATAGAAAAAAAGAAATATTTTAATAGAAAAGGGTGCTTTAAGGACAGCTGAACCTTAGGAATTAGAGTCCTCAGAGTAACTATAGGGTACCATGTGTGATGACCAGTTGTAGGGTTCATTCTTTACCCTACTGGGAATGTCTGCCAGTGAAGCACGAGTGCACAGGCTCATGGACATGGAGACACACACACACACACACACACACACACACACACACACACACACACACACTTTTTAAAAATAGCCCTTGAGATAAACTCTCAGTTAAGTCCCCCTTGAACTAACAGTGTAGCTCAGGCATTGTGCGATTCTCCTGCTTCAACCTCCTAAGTAGCTGGTTCAGGTATTCCTTAACCATAAAAATTTAACATTTGCTCTTTAAAAAGTACTTTTAGATAAAAACGCATTCAGCAGGTTATTAATGAATTCGGTCCCTTTTTTATATAAATAATTTTGAGGTTGGAAACCGAAGAATATTAAAATTTGTATTTATTAGATGACAGCATTTTAGATAGAGGGAATTGTATGAAAGGACAAAATGGCAAACCAAAGTCCTCCTTCAAGCAGAAAAGGTCTTAAGCATCTTTATCTTTTAAAAATACCTCCTGAAATATTATTTATGAAATGATGGGTTATCTAGGATTTGCTTTGGAATGAAAAGACAGTAAAGGAAGCAAAATCAGTGGTAGATATTTGTTGAAACTGGATAATGACTAGATGGAGTCCTCTATACCATTTTAGTTTTGGGCTTACTTGAAATTCTTCATCAAAAAACATTTTAAATTTAAAATAGAAATATTCATAGAATTGGCCATGGTGGGACCTGGTCAAGTAGACAATAGTAGTAATTAACAGAACCAATGGATATACCTATAATCGGAATATGGCTTTTTGTTTTAGAGACAGGATTTCTCTATGTAGTCCTGGCTGCCCTGGAACTCACTTCATAGACTAAACTGAGATATGTTGTGATTTTTAAACTTCTAAAGATGTCTACTAAGTTTTGAAGGCTGCCTTGACCAGTAGATTGGGGAAGCAAATTTGTTAATTGTTACTAGTATGTTCAATATATACTAGATCTTTATGAGTTGATTTTTTGTTGTTGTTGTTGTTCGAGGCAGGGTTTCTCTGTAGCTTTGGAGCCTGTCCTGGAACTTGCTCTGTAGACCAGGCTTACCTCAAACTCATCGAAATCTGCCTGCCTCTGCCTCCTGGGTGCCAGGATTAAAGGCATGTACCACCACTGCCTGACCCTATAAGTTGAATTTTTGTAAAGCATTTCCATGCCAAATGTTCAAGACTTACCCAAGAAAATTGACCTGATAGTTAAATATGCCTGCATATTATTCAAGCATTAACATCATTAATGACATGGAACAAAACTCAGTTTCTTCGCCTCCACTTGAAACAGTTGACTTAGAAGCAGGAATGGAGTTCCTTTTTTGTTTTCATCCAAATTCCTGTTTTGTTCCTTCCTAGTATTGGAAAGCTTCATACCAAAATTTGGGTCCTATAATGTGCTTAGTTCTCAGAACCATGCGTTGAGGTGGATTGCAAACATTTAGTTAGAGTGACCACAGAGCTAAATAATACAATATGCCAAATCTGTTGATTTTAAGATCTTTTCATTGTACTATATCATCCTGATTTCTGGAACCTTTGTCTCTACTGATAAAATCTGCACTTCTCTCCATCTGTTGTTTAGAATATGTTTTGATCTTCCCTTATTTAGGATTCTTTATCAGGATTGCAAAGGGCTTCTGCATCATAGAATATGACTAGAGAGGAAATGAATGGGAAGTTATTGAGTGTTATCCTTTATTATACTTATTGCAAATTCTTATTTCCTTGGTAATGGGAAACAGGCCTCTTCCAAATACCTATACATTATCAGTCATTTTTGAGCCTCCTTTGTCCAGGCTAGTTGCAGTTCAGAAAAGGGTATACAGAACAAAAGCTTGTGAGTTTCTAGACATTGTAGATCATATTTTTTTCTCTGTTTTTCTGAGGAAAAGTTTTATAGTATTCATCAGATTCTTGTGAATGTCAGTGATCATTTCTTAAAATAGTTAAGAACTGCAGGTACCCTAGAATCCGATTGCTAAGAGAGCAACATATACCAAACTCAGTAAGTTTTTTGGCCTGAAAGGGGACAGGCCATGAAGCCTATGAAGCCCACCTATAAAGCAGTTATTGTCTAAGCAAATTTGTGAATTCAGTTCTTGTTTTTGAAAATTCAAATAATGGCTACTAGACATTGGAGGCTGCTTGGTTTTATTTGTATTAAGAGACTATTTGCTCTTGATAAGCTTTTAAATGAATACTTTTTGGAAAGAATTAGTAAAAGGTCTGGAAGTCATAAAAGACTTCCTAAATTTGTGTTTCAGGAGAATAAGGAATGGAGGCAGCACCTAAATGTTTGTCTTTGCCTTTTTTGTTTTATAGTATTTAGAATGCAGGAGGCTTATAGTCAAAGTAAGGACCAATATTATCTCCTTTAAGCAGATCACTAAAGTAGGATCAACAGGAATTTGTGAGTATATATAGTCGAGTCATGGCTAAAATTGTATTGTTTGAAAGTTGGTAGAAAAACAAGCTAGGTAACATTCAGAAATTAAAGTTGTTTGAATAATGCACTAAAGCAAATGGAGAGCCAGTGTGTTTGTTTCCTCTAAGAGTTGGAATTTATAATATGAAAAGCAGTCTTGAAAATTAGAAATCCTAAATTTATGGAAGAATCAAGTTAATTTTGCCATTCTTTGTGGCAAGTGGTAATTAAGCAGTGTATAAATTGCTAGTGGTCTGTGAGGACCGAAAATAAAGTATCCTATGCAAATGTATTGCTAGTTTTCCATAGCATAGTTTTGGAGTGTTTCTAATCAGTAGGAATAGTTTTTGTATTTTTGTTTTGTATTTTGAGACGAGTCTCTCTGTGTACCCTGGCTGCTCTGGAACTCTGTGTAGACCTAGGCAACCTTTAACTCACAGGAGATCTGCCTATCTCTGCCCACTTTAGTGTTGAAATCAAAGGCATGTATCACCAAACTGGCCAATTTTTACACTTTCAAGGATTCCCCCCCACCTTGAAGCCTGCTTTTTAGTTATTAATGTTGATTTATAAGAGATCTGTTGAAATCAGGAACATGTAATTTTGTTGTTGTTGTGTGAATGTGTGCATTTGCACTGTGGGTATGAGTTGGATTTCCATGTGGAGGTCAGAAGACAACTTTCTGGGGTTGGTTCTCTTCTACTATGTGGGTCCAGGGGATTGAACTCAGATCATCATACTTTTCAGTAAATGTCCTTACTCTCCCTGGAACATGAACTTTTGTTTAAGCGAATTTTTAGCTTCTGTTGTGGTGATGATGCTTCACTTAGGAGGTGATAATGGCAGGACAGTCAAGAATTCAAGATCATCTTTAGCCACCATATCATATTCAAATTCAGCAAAATAAAATCAAATCTGAGGTTTTAAGTTAGTTACAAAGTAGTGGCAAAGCATTCATTTGAAAATAATTCACATTTGAACATAAATAAGCAGTCTCGTAGTTGTTGGCTTACATAAGCTTATTCATCTGAACCTTGTAGAAGAGTGATGATCCTGATTCCCTCCACAACTTTATTCTTAAGATAGGTAGGCCTTTCATATATTATCATTAGTTACGTTAAGTAAGGTACAACTGCACTCAGATATAATGTGCACAATTTGTTTTTGGAACTTGCTATAGGAACTTGTTATAAAGATAATACTGGGATTAAATAACATTTAGCTGTTATTTACCAATGTCTGTAGGAATGTAAAGTGACTCTTAATTTTTGGACGATGATTTCTTAAGTCTATGAAACATGTTCATACTATCTTAGCAGTTCCACTTAGGACAGTTTGTCCTAAGGACTTGTGTGCATTATGTGTGAAGAAAGTTCTCAGTAAAAACATGTATGGATGTTCAGTACAGCACTGCAGAACACCAAAAATAAGTAACAGTGTGAGCATCTACTTTCAGAGGACTCATTTAAATTGTAATGAATCAATAGAAGTGTGCTGTGGTATCACTGAAGAAGTACATATTTACACAAAGGTATGTCTTGTTAAGTAAAACCACCTTACAGAGCTGGTCAGGCTATTTTCTTTTTCTTTCGAGACAGGGTTTCTCTGTATAACAGTCCTAGCTGTCCTGGAACTTTGTAGAATAGGCTGGCCTCGAACTCATTGAGATCCACCTGCCTCTGCCTCTGCCTATGCCTCCCAAGTGCTGGATTAAAGGCATATGTGCCACCACTGCCCGGCTACTTTTCTATGAGGGTCTGGGTCTTTTGGTTTGTTTGATTTTTAGTGCTCTTTTAATGTTGGGTTTCTTTGAGATATGGTGTCACTGTGGTGGCCCTAGCCAACCTGAAACTTGCTGTGCATACTAACCTTAAACTCAAAGTAAGTAGTTCACCTGCCTTTGCCTCCTCCTGTTCTAGGATTACAGCCATGTGCCACCACACCCAGATTATGTTTGTATATTTTTATAAGCACCTTTGTAACAACTTAATTATAAGGATCTTTATTGATAGAGCCAGCCAACTTCAGTGAGGAAGCCTCTTGTACACATCAGAGCACTGAGCTTTAGGTTTCTTTAATGTTTTATTCTTAGCTACTTTGTCAGGAATTCATAACATGCATGGTCAAGCCCATTTCTTCTATATTCTAAGAAATCTTCCTGCTGTACTTACCTTTATTCTTAAGAAAAATTTTTGTGTTTTCTCTAAATAGCATAAAATCTCCCTAGTAAACAATGTAGTGGATTGATTTAAGCAGTCGGGAGGGTTACTTTTCTTTCAGAATTAGACTCAGTTACAGAAAGAAACATACAAGGTTTGAGGTTGGTTTTTGTTTTTTTTAAATGTGGTTGTGAAAATGTAATACTTGTCAATAGATAAGCCTAAAGAGTTAAGAAACATCTTTAGGGATCAGTTAAGGTGATGCCACACCTTAAATCCAGCATTTGGGAGGTAGAGGCAAGATCTCTGAGTTTGATGAGGAGTTCTGGGACAGCCAGAGCTACATAGTTGAGAGCCTCTCTCAAAAAAAAAAAAAAAAAAAAAAAAAAAAAGGAAGGAAGGAAGAGAAAAAGGTGAAGGAAGGAACATCATCAAGGCTGAAGATGTGGCTCAGCTTGTAAGAGTGCTTGCCTACCATGTACAAAACCCTAGATTTTATTCCAAGCACCACATAAAACCAGGTGTTTTGGCACATGCCTATAATGCTAGCATGCAGGAGGTAGAGACAGGTGGATTGGAGTTTGTGATCAGCCTGCAGAATACCTAAGCCCATGTAGGAAGTCACATCTTCAAATAGCTTTTATGTTTATAGTATTTTTTGTTGTTGTTGAATCAATGATGAATAAAGGGAAAAGTGCAAAATATGCATAATGCAAAACCCAAGGTAAATCCACATAATATAAATTCATTCCAAAGACCTGGGAATTTTATTCTGGGCTTGTTTAATGTAGTGCTATTTAATAAACACACTTATTTAGATATTGCTATCCAAAGTAGTGATTAATTGCTTTAATTAATAAATAAAGGCTACACGTTAAAATCTTAGTTTTCTTTTGAACTCTACTGCCATACGTGTGACTTTCTTGTTAGTAAAATTTCCCCCTTTCATTGTTAATCATCCAACCTTGGGCTTGTTGAATGCTAGGCAAGCACTGTACCACTCAGCTACACCCCTAGTCCCATAAGTTAATCTTTTTGGTTTTTTGAGGCAGGGTTTCTCTGTGGCTTTGGAGGCTGTCCTGGAACTAGCTCTTGAAGACCAGGGTGGTCTTGAACTCACAGAGATCCACCTGCTTCTGTCTCCTGAGTGCTGGGATTAAAGGCGTGCACCACCAACGCCCGGCCCATAAGTTAATCTTTTTATAATTCTGTTTTTGTCTATAAAATAATGAAGGCTGGAAGATGTCTCATTGATTAAAAGTACTTGGCTTACAAGTGTGAGGGCTGAGTTTGAGTGGATTCCTCAGAACCCATGAAAGGCCCAACACAACTCAGACCTGTTAACTCAGACATAGAAAGGCAAAGGCAGGAAAATCCCTAGCAATAGGGGGCTAGCTAGCACTGTATACACAATAGTGAACAGAAGACCCTGACTTAAACAAGGACAATAACTTTGGATATCCGTTAAACTCTGACCTGCAAACTCATAGTTATACATATGAATGAATATGTGTTCACACACAAAAATCATAAAATATTTTAAGTCCTATTTTTGTGAAGTAGAAGAGTTTGTCTAAATCAGTACAAGTATGGGGTTAGTAAATATGTGCAAATAACTCCATCTAGAAAAGATAAACTTGTCTATATCTCTGGGTTTGACGATCAAAAAGTTCTGAATTTGTTAAAAGGAGGCAAGTATATATGAGTGTGAGATTCTCCTGCCTACTGAAGTACACTGCTGGTATGAAAGAGTTCTTAAATAGCATCTGATGGTAAGAACACAGTAGGACAGAACCTCAGAAGTCTTTTTTTTGGGGGGGGGGGTGTTCATTGGTTTGGTTTGGGATTTTTGAGATGGGTCTCACTATTCAGCCTTTGGCTGACTTGGAACTCCACTTTGTAGACCAGACTAGTCTTGAACTCATAGAGCTCTTTGTCTGCTTCTACCTCTTAACTGCTTACAGGTGTGCACCACCCTACCAGGCTCAGAAGTCTTGAGCATAGAATTCAGTCTAAATTCCTTGAGGACAAGATCTCTATTTGATTATTAGGAGCCTTGCATTTTCTCACTTTTTTTCTTCATTTCTCTGAGAAAATTTTATTGACCTTTAGAATAAAATCTAATTGCCAGGCAGGACGATCCCATCATTCTTCTTTTTGCTAATTCTGTTTGGTCCCAACACAATCTGTCCTGTGATACTGAAACTTGACCTACCTAGCACCACAAAGATGTCCAGGCCATAGATCCCAATGTTCAGGTCATATCTAATGCCCAGTTCAAGGTGTTCTTGAATCCCAGTATTGTTCCAATACCTGAGAAGTTATTTTTTCATAACTCATAATCAGACCTTTTCCCAGCATTTCTTCTGCTTGTCTGGATGGACTATGAAGCGAACAGCAATCTTTTCATTTCTCCTTATGCCAAAAGACCTAACGGTGTATCTGGCTTTGGAAAGTATAGGTGTCTGGTCTATGAGCTGTCTGTGGTCAGGGTCAGTATGTCTCCACTCTTCTCCATGCAGATACTGAGACAAAGCTTATGGATGTGAAGTTCTCACATGGGTTCTTCTTCTCAACTTGATCTTGAACCATGATAAGAGAACAAGAGGAGGATATTCTTGACAATATTAGGACACAAAGTTCTTAAAGAGTCTTGCTAATTTAAGATGATGTTTATTTTTGTTGTCATGGTGTATGGTCTTACACTACTACATTCCCTACTCTTCTTTTGCTACATACAGCTCAGCCTCATTCAAATAGCCATTATAAGTAGGAGTTTCTTTTTATTTGGTTTTAAATGGCTTCATAGTAAGTAAAGCTTTATGGACATTGGCTTATACCAACTCCAGAAATCTCCAGGAGAGAATGTATTAAGAGATGAAAGGGTAGCTAGGCAATGGTGGCACACACCTTTAATCCACCTTAAACTCAGGAGGCAGAGGCAGGTGGATCTCTGAGTTCGAGACCACCCTAGTCTACAAGAGCTAGTTCCAGGACAGCCTCCAATGCCACAGAGAAACCCTTTTCTCAAAAAACCAGAGAGAGAGAGAGAGAGAGAGAGAGAGAGAGAGAGAGAGAGAGAGAGAGAGAGAGAGAGAGAGAGATGAAAAGGTAAACTGGTGTTACTGGAGAAGAACTAGGAGAAAAGGAAATTTTAACTTGGCTTGAATTAGTAAATCATGTATCTGCAGTCTCTGTCTTTTTTACGTTTTTCCCTAACTCATGGATCTTTTGCCTATAGTCACTATCTTCAGAGTTAAGCCCAACTTTATATTATCTAAGTTAGTTTAACTTCTCACCAGATCTCTGAATATTCTTAAAAGTTTATATAATGCTTATCCTTTCTCTCCCTTTTGCTGTTTATGTGTTGGGTTTTATTTTGAGACAGGGTCTTACTATCTAACACATGTTGACCTTGGACTCACAGAGCTCTCCTTCCAAGAACTGAAATTAAAAGTTTTTACCACCATGCCCAGCCTGTACTTTTTGTTTGGGTTTTATTGTGGGATTGTTTAATTCTTTGTCATGTTTTCCACATTTTATTTATTTATTTTTGTGGCAGAATCGAAATACAGTTTGGGAAAAGTGAAAGCTGTTTTTGGCCACGTTCAGGTTATTAATGATAGTTCCTCTATCTTCATAGATTCTGACCTAACTACAGAGCTGTGTAAACATGCTGCTGCAAATTCTTCTCCATGTGCATCTTAAGAGTCAGCCAGACAGTATTCTTTCTGTTGGACTGACTTGAGACATTATATAAATTGCCAAGCCAGATGAGAGTATGCCAGGATTCACAGAAATTTGAAGCAGGAAAAAAGAATATGAGTATTTCATTTTGAGACCTTGTAGAATTCATCCTGTGTAATACAATGTTTCTGAAGTCATCAAACTAAATTGTGGGCTACATTACAAATTTTCTGGCTCCTTATGTAATCCTTTTTCATATCATCCTTTTCTCCGAAGGTAAAAAGTAATGTTATGGTGTTGGTAGTTTTTCCTTGGAATACGTGGGATTTGGCTAGAAAATGGATAAACATAATTCAAATAGTATATGAGTTCTGCAAAAAGCTGATTGCATAGGTAAAACTTGCATTTTGAACTGTTCTGTGATCTAAAAAACTAAGTATAGAATTAAAAACAAAAGTAGAAATTGTTGAGGGTAAAAGTCATTTAAAAGTCCTACTATAAAACAGGTGGTGATGGCATGCTCCTTTAATCCCAGCACTCAGAGGCAGAGGGGCAGAGTTTGAGGCCAGCCTGGTCTACAGAACCAGTTCTAGGATAATAGCCAAGGCTACAGAAAGAAATCCTCTCTCAACCCCCCCATCCTAATAGAAAATTTCCTGATTCTTTTTTTAAAATTTATAGTCTTAAGAAAAACTAATTTAAGAAAAAAAATCAGTTTACATTTACAGCATTTTAGATAACCAGATTAAATTGTAAAATTACCAGTTTTTCCCCCCCTTTTTCAGCTCTTGTTGCAATTTTTCTGGAGGTAATTCTCTCACTCTCTCTCTCTCTCTCTTTTTTTTTTTTTTTTTTTAAAGATAGGGTCTCGCCGGGCGTTGATGGCGCACGCCTTTAATCCCAGCACTCGGGAGGCAGAGACAGGCGGATCTCTGTGAGTTCGAGGCCAGCCTGGTCTACAAAAGCTAGTTCCAGGACAGCCTCCAAAGCCACAGAGAGACCCTGTCTCGAAAAACTAAAAAAAAAAAAAAAATCTCTTAAATTATTCATTAGCCTACTAAAGATTTTTCAGAGCGTGCATAATCATGTAAACATGAGGATGAATATAATGATTTCAGGGTATTTCTTAGATACCTGAGTTTTAAGTTTATATTCACCCCAGTTTAAGAGGGTTGTTTTAAAAGGAAATTTGGTTTGTGGCTTCTAGCTAGCTGTAGTTCATTAGGTCTTTAACAAGGTAAGAAACAGTATTATGTATGAAAAATCTGGTACTGAAACTGAAAAAGAAATTGGGCCTAAGATGACAATGCTAGGGATGATTTTTACATTGAGTGTAAGTTGGAGTCTAAGTTAATAGAGTGTAAACATTGACTCTTGTAAGAGCTGAAGTCATATTGTAATTCTACCCCTTAGAAAAGTGAGCATTGTGAATAACACTGTAAAGATTCCATTAACTGTCTTTTATGTTGGCCTAAGCAAGAGTAGATTTTCTCCCTTTTCTCTACTAGATGACATTATTTTATGTACTGAGTTCCATATAATTCCAGAAATACAAGATATTTACCTCTCTGCCCCTAGATTAAGTTAAATATTTATTTTTAATTTTCTAGCTCATAATTGGATACCAGGTTTCATAGCAGTTTTCATACTTCATGAGTCCACTGTGTTCCAGTTTTCTTAGACTGAGGAAGATAATGATAATAAATATGCTATCATTAATGTGTTGAAAGAATTCTGTTCATCCAAATAAAATTGTTCTTGGTGTTTCATTTTACATTTAGTCATGAGTAGTAGACACTGTAAACCCAAACAAATTAAAAGAATGTGAGGAAAGACAAAGGAACATTCTTAAAGGGGCGGGGAGGTTGGTGTATGTGGGGTGGGATATTCCCTTCATTTTAACAGAAACTGAAATTGGAGAAATTTGACATTCTGGTGGCTTATGGAAAACTGATCAGAGATTGCTTCTTGGCTGAGTTGCTGTCTGCAAAGGCTGCTAACAATCGTTTGTCTGGCAGCAGATCTTGTTCATTAGGATTGCATCATCTCTGGGAGAGTGGCCAAGGTCCACAGCCTCAGTACAAAGACGGTCTGAAGCCTGCTCTCTTTCTGAAGCAGCACTCCTTCCTGCCAGTCCTCTTCACAGGATGGCTAAAGCAGACTTGTTCTGTGTTTCTTTGATTGGGTTGGCTGTTCATTGGACTCTTGTCTCCCAGCTGCTTCCGCCTCACCTGTCTGATGTATTTCTTTTGAAATCTCTTAAAACTATAGAAACTACATATAAATGGTGACTCTCAAAAGAAGACAAACTAGGTTTGTTTGTAGACCCCATATTCTATAGAGGTTGTTAATTGATAGGAGGGTGAAATTATATTTTTACTTTGCCTCTGTCCTTTTTTCTTACTTGCTGCTGCTGCTGAAGATTTGGCCTACTTTATTTTTTTTACTCTCACCATCATACCTTTTCACCTTTTAATTCTGAGTAGGCTTTTGAAAATATTTTTCTAAAGAGTAGTTTGTTTTCCAGGTTTTTAAGAAATGGAAATCCACAAAAAGAAAAGAAGTAGAATGCCCTTTAATGGTTGGTGACTCATGAACAGCTCTCTTTCTGTATTTATGACCCATTAATATTTCAGGTATGGAGAGCTCATTCTGGCCAATACTATATTTGACTTTGTGGAGAAAATACTGGCATTTAAGAAATACTGGTCACCTCTTCCCTTTCTTCCTCCTCTTTTCCCCCAAATCTTACAGGCTACTTGTTTTCCTTTCCTTTGGGGAATGTAGAAAATTGGAGTTGACCCACAGTTAGAACTGATTAACTCTCCCCTTCCCACCCCCAAACGTGCCCCAACCCATTGTCAAGAATGGAATGAGGGAGAAGAAAGGAGTCATGATTCAATGTTTTTGCTAGGCCCTTGTCCAGAGTAAATCTGGTGGAGGATTTAATCTGATGGAAAGAGGTCTGTGCCAGATGTGGTGGCAGATGCTTATGATAGCATTTGGGAGGTTGGGCCAGCAGGATTCATATTCAAGCCTGATTTGGGCTACAGATACTTTTCAAAATAAGGAAAAGCTACTTACTGAGTTTGGGGGAGAAACACCCCCCTCCCCAAAGGAAAGAGGGGTGGAAACAGGTTTGAGGATCCATTGGGAAACAGCAGAGTTTTTATTTGAAGGGAAGAGATACAGCCTATGATAGTATCTCATCACCTTGGAAGTCAAGGCCATTTCCTTCCTGCCCTTAGTTTATTTTGTGCACAGTGGGGTATGCAAGTTAGAAGATTAGGCTTGGTGCTAAATGGAAACTAAAGTGATTAATAAGGCAGTACAGCAAACAAAATTATCATTAATCTGTAGGATTCCACTTTGCACTTTGTAAGCCCATCCATTTTTCTTCATATACTAATTTGTGTCTAAGCCTTTTCTAGGTCTTCAGGGCTACTGGCAGATAATTGGGGGGACCTCAAAGGTGACTGACCCAAATCTTTACAATTGATGTATTTTGAATTTTAGTAAATGCAGATCTTGGTTACCATGATGAGTTCTCTTAATGTTTTCTTGATCCTTGTTGATGTGTTAGACATAGTATTTAGCCAGTGGAACTATAGCAGTGGGTAAAAATGTTTTTGTA
Source organism: Cricetulus griseus (assembly GCF_003668045.3). Classification (NCBI taxonomy): domain Eukaryota; kingdom Metazoa; phylum Chordata; class Mammalia; order Rodentia; family Cricetidae; genus Cricetulus; species Cricetulus griseus. The sequence continues at coordinate 31,699,318 of NC_048601.1, read as the reverse complement.
AGACTCCCTGCCATTTTTTGTGTTTTAGTGATAAGTATTTGAGTAATGAAGTAAATGATATCTTGAAATTATTTCTGTCTAGAGAGTTCTTACACTCTTTTCAGGGCAAACTATGAGATTAAATGAATAGTTACTCTTAACTATAGACTTGACAAACCAGAGTAAATATCTCATTTCTTACACAAGGTAGTGTTATAATAAAAGATTGTGTGTATATATGATCTAGAAAAAGTTCAATTAACATCTAAATGGCCACATTTCACACCATATTTCAGGGAAGGGACTATATAAAGAGAATATTTGTATTATCAGAATTTGGATTAAGAAACCTCATCATGGAGTCTGGGGAAATGGCCCAGCAGTTAAGAGCTTTGGCTGCTCTTTCAGAAGCTCTGAGTTCAATTCCCAGAACCTACAACTTTCTGTAACTGTAGTCCTATGGGAGATGATGCCCCCTCTTTTGGTGTGCAGGTATACATGTAGATGAAACAGCCATAGACATGAATAAATAAACTTTAAAAAAGAAACCTCACTATTATGGAAGCATAATTTAGAACAATATGGTCAAGCTGGCCAATTACAGTTGCCTTCATCAGAACAGTAGCAGTAGTATAGTTATATGAAGCTACACAAGAGGAAAAAAATTTATGAAGAGAAATTAAGAGGCTAAAGATTGTATATCAACTGTCCAAATAGCTGGTGTAACATTTCACCACTGCATTGGAGACATGGTCTGACTATGTAGTTCAGCCTGGCCCCTCTTGATCCTTCTGCCTGTTGAATGCTGGGATTACAAGTATATGCCACCACACTCAGTCATTGTGTTAGGATTTCATTAGGTTATATAGAAATAATTTATTCTTTTGTTGTTGTTGTTGTTGTTGTTGTTTGTTTTTTGAGACCGGATTTCTCTGTGTAGCCCTGCCTGTACTGGAACTCATTTTGTAGACCAGACTGACCTCGAACTCACAAGATCTGACTGCCTCTGCCTCTCGAGTATTGGGATTAAAAGTGTGCGACACCATGCCCGACTAATTTGTTCATTATTAAAAGGAGGTACTACCTGAAGTAACTTTTAATATTTTTCCTTGTATTGTATCTTTTTCAAGTTATACTGTCAGAGGGGAAAGAAACTAGCTAACAGCCTAGATATATGTCTGCCGATGGGTGGTTGCATGGATATTTATTTTTATGAATGCATGTTAGTGGTGGCTATAGCAAAGGATTGTTAATAATGTTGAGTCATTATTTTTTCCCTCCAAGACAGGTTTCTCTGTGTAGCTTTGGAGCCTGTCCTGGCACTTTGTAGACCAGGCTGACCTCGAACTTAAGTACTCTGCCTACCAAGTGGTGGCATTAAAGGCATGTGCCACCACCACCCAGATGAGTCATTTCTTTTTTTAAAGGCCTTTTCTGAAAAAGAACACATGATTTGGATTCCTTTGACTAATCAGAGGTTATGATCATCAGATGGATTTCTGGCTATCTGGTCAAACGACTTCTAGGCTTTGCTTAATGAAAATTATCTAACAGTGCTAAAATTAGAAAGAATATCAACTCTGTAGTATGCCCTTTGGGCTTATTTGTAGGTGGTCTCTTTGTTTTGTCATTTATAAATTTAGGACATTTTCCCAATGGCTTGTGTGTTTGAGAATTCTCGTTTGACTACTTGGGGTGGGTGTTTATTTGTAAGTTGGTCCAAAAACAGCAAGAGGACCAGTCGCATCTATCATGAATTATGACAAGTTAATAGGAAAGTTAACTTCATTTGCATTTCAGTTTCAGTCTAACATTGTCACCCTGAATTGGATGAAAAAATGGGTATTTTGCCATACCCTATTTGTAGAGACCCAGGTCCTACAGAAAACCATTTTAGTTTATAGCAGTGATAGTTTTCTGAACTAATGGTGCAAAAGTATAGGTAGTCTTAAATCCTTAAATCCTTAAATTCTTAGCCACATTAATTTGTGTCATTTATAAAAATAAAATTCACATCTCAAAATCTCCATTAATTCCTAGATTGGTTCAACCAGTATCTTATGCTTTTCATTTTATTTAGCTATTTTTAAACAGCATTGATAATTATTTGACTTTTTTGTTTTTTTTTTTTTTTTGAGACAGGGTTTCTCTGTGTTGCCCTGGTTGTCCTAGAACTCACCTGTAGACCAGGCTGGCCTCCCAAGTGCTGGGATTAAAGGCATGTGCCACGACCACCTGGCTGATAATTATTTGACTTTCTGTTCTCTTAGCATAAATTCATGTATCAATCATGAGACCCTTTTTAGCCTCGGCCTTTGGCTTTATATTGACTTCTGAACACCCACATAAAATGCTTCTTGTTTGATGATGCTTTAGTGGCTCTTTTTACATGAATATGAAACCATTGATGTGAGTCATGCAGATTCTGCTTTTTGTTTTTTTTCCCCTATTCACTATTCAATGAAATTATTTCTTCATAAATAATACTGATTTATGGTTACCAAATCAGAGTATGATCATTGTTCTTTTTTTGTTTATTGTTTTTTATGCAAAAAAAATCTGTAATCTTTGTCAAGAAATGTTTAGAGTTTCTGTGGTATCAGAGAGAAGAAAGAGGAAAAAGTTCTCACTTATACTTTTTAAGTCACAGCAAAATTGAGCAGGAACTAACAGATTTCTGTATATCCTCTGCCCCCACATGATTAGCTTTCCCCTCTGGTTTATGTTTTTATTCATTCATATCTATCAGTATGTATTGCTGCCCAAATACAAGTCTTTGGATAATTATATCTTCTCCAAGACTAGTTAATACTATTCAAAAGAAATCAGAGAGGGGCTAGAGAGATGGCTCAGCAGTTCAAAACATTGGTTCTTCTGGAGTACCCTGAGTTCAATACCTAGCACCACATAGCAGCTCACAACTGTCTGAAACTCCAGTCTGAGGGGATCCAATGCCCTCTTTTGGCCTATGTGGGCACTGCATGCCTGTAGTATACAGACATAGCAGGCAAAACACCCATATGCATATGTATTTTTAAAAAACAAGTCAAAGCATAGAAATGGCTATCTGATCAAATATAAACAACTAATTTATCTCTATTGGGTTTACTTTAGAAGAAATAAATGAGTGTTGGTAAAGCTACATTTATTGATTGCCTAGGGAAAAGTTGAAATGGAAGTATTACGGAGTATACTAGGATACATCTGATAACTGTCCTGAATCTTAAAGCTCGTTTGGTATATCCTAGACTACTGGGAAACTCTGTTGGGCAATTAGAGGGGAACATGTGATTGTTAGTGAGCCAGGCAGGCTATTTTTTCTCTTTGGCAGAAAAGAAAATAATTAAAATAGAAATTTAAAAGTAAGCATAACTTTTTACTAACCTCAGTTGTAGAACATTAGTAAATTAGAGTGCATAGTAAACCTAGTTTATTCTTTAAAACCTTTCTCTAGCATCCATGTAAAAGACAGGAGGACTTGACTTCCCATACTTCTAATCAGTGTTTGTGAGAATAGAGACCAAGCCTGTTGGCCAGCCAAAATACTGAATAAGATCTGAGAGCCATAGAAGAAGATATCCAGAATCCTCCTGTGGTTTCCATATGCATATATAAATACTCTCAAGCCTACACACTTGGCATGCATACACTGTACACAACACCACAAACACACAAAAGACTTACAAAACAGTGGAAAAACACTGTACAACGTTTAAGATAAATTTGAAGAACTCTGGTCAGTGGTTTTTTTTTTTTTTTTCTTTTCTATGGCAGGATTCCTCATGTCCATAACATGTTGGCTGAGGCTCTGCAGCTCACCCCCACTCTCTGAGTGGTCAGTCTCCATTAATTGGACCCCGTGATTTCCACTCTCTGCTGTCTTGGACGTCATGAGCATTGCAATCCCTCTGGGAGTCACCACACCAGATACATCCTACTCAGATATGGCTGCTGGATCAGAGTAAGTGCTACTTCCTAGATAATAGGATTGCTTCAAGTTTGTGTGAGGATGGATTTCTTCTGGGCAGTTAATAAGCTATATGTAATATTTTCTTAATTCAAACCTATCCCACTTCAGAAAACATTAGGTTTGCCCTTCCCCCATCCCAAGCTGGAGGGCCAAAGGAATTAGGAGGGGGAGGAAAGGAACTCTAAAGGAGGTATTTCTGGGTAAATAATAAATATAATCAAAGTTGCCAAGCAATGGTTACATTTTCTTGTTTTATGGGTGGGGAAGATTGAAATGAAGTAGGTGTACCACCTCCTAAAGAGTTAATGATTCTGATAAGAAAGATAGGAGGTTTTCTTTCCAACTGATTTTCTTTGAAGGCCTCTTCCTATGTACTTGTCATTATTCTAGAGTAAAGGGGCTGATACTATATGGGCAGTCTGCTTAACCAGCTCACTCTGGGGTAGAAGACATGGAGAGCTGTATCATCTGTTTTTACAATATTTGTTGCCTAGAAAGAGGACCTTCAAAGTCAGTGGTACCAAACTTGTTTTTCAGCTAAGAGCAGCATTAGGAATTCAGAATTTGTCGAAAAGCCCAATCCCTAAAATAGACTCAGTTCTTGAAGAATTTAAATGCCAAATGACAATGAAGGTAGGCCTTCATTATACAATTTTATATATTACTCAGTTTAAAATTTTTTAGCCTTTTGTATCCCTTCTCTTTTAAGTTGTCCAAGATTGCCCCAGCTCACAGATTCCCCCTCTTGTCCTTTTACCTCCCTTGTACCCAATCTTCCTTGCTTACAGAAAGGAAGTGGAAGCCCCCTACCTTTCAAGACGAAGTGGCACTACACCAGGATGTGAAAGTCCAGCGAAAGAGACCCAAGGGGCCTAGGGGGCAGCACACCCCCAGAAGCCAAGTCTATTCCAGGCAGTACCAGGGATTAGGGTCTGGGCTGGAAAAATCCTGGTGTTTTGAATATGTTCAGGTCCAGTTCAGACTCTTGATCCCACAGCCACTTCTTGAGTGAGGTGGGTGTTGCTCTAATTCCCGTTTCTCTTGCCATTTTCAGTCCCTGGGAATTCTTTCCCCTTCAGCAAAGCAAAGCAACTGTTCCAGAATTCTGGGTTGAATGGCATCCCATGTTCATAGTGGTTTCCTTAAAACTGAGGATATTATTAAAGAGCATGTATATTTCTTCATAAAGCTGCCTACTGTTGACTGTTTATTGGGTTCCTTAAAGAGGAAGACATGAAACTACCCTAGGAAGTAATATGTATGGTATTCTGGGGTAGTCTGGAATTGAAAGATGTTTTTTAAGCTTCTTACCATATAACAATGGGAGGGGGGGCGGACATAGGAAAGACGGTTGTCTTTATTGTAGAGGTTTTGTGTTTTGTTGTTATTGCTTGGGGGTTTTTGGTTTGGTTTGGTTCTTTGGGTTTTGTTTTTTGTTTCTCTGGGCTTTGTTTTGTTTTTTTTTTTTTTTGCATGCCAACAAGACTTAGTTATATCTGAGACTTCAATTGTGTAACTCCCAAAACAAAGTACTTAAAAGTCTTCCTGTGTTACTGGATAGCCAACTCAATTGTATAGTGGTTGTAGGCCTTAATCAGATAATAAACTACTGCAATATTAACATATGATGGATAAATAGACCTTATTAATATTTATGAGAAATAAAGAAGTTAAATGAATAAGTTTGGAATTGATAGATAAGGAAAAGACCCAAAGCAGTCATTCTTAGAACTAGTATTTCCCTCAAAGTATAATAATAGCTATGCCTGTGTACTGGGAAATCCAGGAATAATGCAAGAGTGAAAGCAGTCTGGTCTGTATTATGACTGTAGTGCCATATCCTAGGACTTCCTGAGCGCTTTAATTAAGTGTCTCCCAAGTTCTTATACTATCTATGGTCACAACCAATTTCACTTTTTCTTGTTGAGCAGTTTTACAAAGGGCATTGATGTCAATTGGTTAGCTTATGTGCTAGTCTATTAATTATTATTGATATGTGTTCTTCATCATGCCTAGCCATTGTTCTAAGCACTGTTAAGATTAAACTCTGGTATTAAAGGCAACAAACATATCTAACCAAGAAAGATATCTGTACCTTGCCTCCTGAGATTATTAACTCTGTACCAATTTACATTCTACAGTATATACACACACACTTATAGGAAAACTTCTAGATGTAACATAACAAAAAAAAATCTTTGCATCTCTTGTATGACAGAATTTCAGTTATTTTCTAAGAGGTGTCATAGTAGCAAGCTGCATATTGTTCATTGAACATAATTGATAGACTGTCTGTGTGAGCTCAATTTCTCTGTGTATGCCCCAACTGCTAGAACATTTTAGTCAAAGAAGAAAGAAATATAATTATTTGCACAAAGTGGTTGTCTACTAAAGACATGCAATCCGTGTGTGTGTGTGTGTGTGTGTGTGTGTGTGTGTGTGTGTGTGTGTGTGTGTTGTATTTTATGGTCCTGAGGCTTGAACACAGGTCCTCAAACAGACTAGATAAGCAAGCACTCTACCACTGAGCTACATCCCCAGATCTTCATACTGTAAATTTTCAATCTGTATTTTAAAATATAAATAAAAATCAGTGTGTATATCAATGTGTAACTGTTTAATCCCTAACCAATGTAGACATTGTAAAGTTTCCTCATTAAAGATGTGTTTAAATTTTAGATTAGACATGCATAGCAATATTTTAAATGCTGTGCTTGACTACATACTACTGAACAGTAGGGTGGCCTGTTAACCTCCACAATATAAGTTTTATTTTTATTCCCTAGACTTGCACATGAAGTGCATATGTACATATTTACCCAGTTTGGAGATGGGTAAGATATAACCAACATAGCTCCATCTCCATGGCCATCTTTTATTTCATGCAACTTTTATTTTTCCTGTCCCACAAAAAAAAATTCATTTCTAATAAAAATGTCTTATTTCACCCCATGTGTTTAATGGTATAAAATCTCCTACCTAAAAACATGTACAACCCTTTGGATTATTTATCTAGTAACTTACATAATCAATAACAGTGTATAAATTCATTACTTTCTTTTAACTATCCATCATAGAAACTAAATTCTACCTTCATTTTATTAATGCTTGTCTGCCTTTGGTTTCATTTAGGAAACCCTACCTGTTTCCTAATACTCAGCCAGTTGCCTCAGTGACCCATGTTCAGATCATCCTTTTCTCAAGAATACTGACCTGCATTCTTGATTATTTCCCTCCCAGCCACCCCCACTGCCAGTTCCCATTTTGAAGACCCTGTCAATTACTAAAGTGCATGCACCTCACTAACAGAGAATACTTTCCTCTGTCTAAGTTCCTCACCTAGAAATGACCTTTGCTGTTATTAATAAGACCCCTTCTCACAGTTGTGGAGCGTAAAACTAGGTGAGTTTGATACATGTCTCAGAATTTTACTTTATCCCTCACTTGTCAGTGAATGTGCTACATTGAATTGCACGCTTTACTCCTGCTCAGAGTTGTGCATTTTGTATATCTTGAAGCAGGAACATGGTTATTTGAAGCAAGCTAAATTATTAGATTCCCTAAAACCCTTCAATCTCTGGAGTTGCATTAACACCGATCCTTGGAGTTGCTAATGGGTGAATCTTTGCTCTGAATAATACACATTACAGATAATCCATTTTCACTTTCGCCAAGTCATACAGTTTCATTCCTTAATTATTCTTCAAAAGTCCATAAAACCTAACCAAGTAACAAAGTTGAAGAAAACAGACAAAAACCTATTTTATCTTTCCCTAAAACCCATTTTATCCTTCACTAAGGATGCCTTTTTATTATCAAGTAAAGCTTATGTTAAATTTATTGCATAGAATGTATTTGGTTCTTTAATTTTAAAAAAGTGCCTGGGCAGTGTATATTCTACTCACCCAGGATCAATACAAAACAAAACTAACTCAGGTTTCTCAATGAGCCTGGTTAGTAAAGCCTCAAATACAGTTGTTTTCAAGCAAGGCATAATGGGGAATGAAGAGGCTTTGGAGTCAGACATCTTTGTTTCAAATCCTGGCTCTATCAGCAAATGAACTTAGAAAAAATCATGTAATCTCACCACCTCAGCTTCACTTCCCTCTATAAAAAGGGAGTGCTGCTTACCATGTTTAGTAATCACAGATATTAAACGAGTTAATACATGTAGACCCAAGTAATAGATGATTCATAATGGTAGCTACAATTACTATTTAGCATAAAACAAATCTAACTTCCAAGTTCAGCTTTGATTATTTTGAAGTTCCATGTTATTATCATGCAGCTGTTAAACAATTGTGTCTTTGAATATGCTTGCATGTCCTTGGTGGATGAGAAATTCTAATATGTGAAAGGTATTTGGGGGTTCATCAAGATGAGAGGTGTGATAAATATAAGATGCCATTGTTTTTGCCTGTACTTTCTTCAGGGTATCCTGTCTTGGTAGTGAATGGAAGAGGGCCTGGTCCCTGGGGCAGTGCAGAAGGCACTTTCATCATCTCACTCACTGCAAATGTCATGTGAGGTTTCATGGAAGTATTAAGAGATCCAATTAAGAAGAATAGTTCTGAGTCTAAACCAGCCCAGAGTGGCTTCTCTAGGGGAAACTCCCCGCTCTGCTGGTACGTTTGTGTTTGTCATTAGGGACACCTTGTATCCCAGGTGCCTGCCTTGAGACATCTGCCTGTACTGGCTTCGTGTTACACACAAATCCACATTCAATAACACTATTATTTATAGGCTTAGTTATGTTGAATAGAGTTTCACTAAGTTCTTTCTTATTCTAGTGGCTGGTGGTTGTGGAAAGAGAAGGGGTTAGAATGGGAAGTGAACTGTTAGTTTAAGGGAAGAGTAGGTGTTATGCTATCATGCGTTGCTTTTCGCCTTTGTGCAGCCCTGAATCTGTGGAGGCTAGTCCAGCAGTTAATGAGAAGAGCGTGTATTCCACTCATAATTATGGGACCACTCAGAGGCATGGGTGTCGAGGACTGCCTTATGCTGTGAGTATGCACTTGTTTCTCTCCAGAGCAGTGATCTTCCTGGATTGTAATCCATTCTTATACATTGTGACTTTCTTGAAATGTTTATATGCAGCATGACGAAGTTGCCCCTTTTGCACTTCCCTGCCTCCAGCGGACGTCTAGCCCTGCATCATTGTTCTTGTTTTTATGTCCCAGTTGACCTTGGCATTTTGTTTTATCACTTTCCTGGTTGAAGCCAAAAAACAAAGGGTACTACTTTCTTCTTTCTTTCCATATGTACCATACTTTAGGGGAGAGAGGGGCCAGTGTTTGGACACTGTTGATTTAAAAAATCTTATTTTCAGGATCATAATTACGGAGCCCCTCCTCCTCCGACACCTCCTGCTTCTCCCCCTGTCCAGACGATCATCCCTCGTTCTGACCTGAATGGCCTGCCGTCGCCCGTAGAGGAACGCTGTGGAGACAGCCCGAACTCTGAAGGAGAGACTGTTCCTACCTGGTGTCCTTGTGGTCTTTCTCAGGATGGCTTCCTTCTCAACTGTGACAAGTGCAGGTAAGATCCTGTTCCACTTAAATTCAAATCTGGGTTGCTGGGATTAGGGTTTCTTATCAGTAGGGAAAAGCTCAAAGTATTCTTTCTTGTGTTTGTTAATGTAGATGATTCCTTAGTGCTCCTTGGCTCGAATTCTCTGCACTAGGTGAGAATTGCTGACAACAAGGAATGAGAGATTGATGTTAAAGCTATTGAATTTGATATGAAATTTAATGTCCTGGAAACATTTGGTAGGTGGGAGGGAGGGGGTAGTATATGCAGAGACACTTCTCCCATGTATGATGTGATGTGCTGCATGCTGCTGGAAGGACTACTTTAAGTTTATTTTCCCTCTTTAGGGGAATGAGCAGGGGGAAGGTTATTAGACTTCATCGGCGGAAGCAGGACAACATATCAGGTGAGCAGAAGGTGGGTTAAGCCCACGTTTTGATTAAATATTTTGTGATTTAAATTATCTCCTATAGTACATAACTGTCTTTACGTAAAGAAGTCCCCACAAAATCACTGTATAGCTCTAGTCAAATTGTTCTTTGTGAGTACCAAAAAGAAACAAATTCCTTTTTCTTTAAGTTATTCATTTATAGTTAAAACAATCGAATCTGGAGACTACTTTGAGTGGGAAAATAGATAGAATATGGAATAAACCTTACACTTCATGCAACAACAACAAAAATCTTGCTTCCAGAAGAAAGATGGGGTCTATGTTGATTTATAGATGTATAGTTATAAGAGAAGTGATGACTTACCAGATGTGCACATGGAAGGAAGGAAGTGATGTTAGTACCTGAACTCTGAAATCATCTTTTTTTCAGGTGGGGATAGCAGTGCAACAGAAAGCTGGGATGAGGAGCTTTCTCCTTCCACTGTGTTGTACACAGCAACACAGCACACACCTACAAGCATCACCTTAACTGTTAGAAGAACCAAACCCAAGAAGCGGAAAAAGAGTCCAGAAAAGGGTCGTGCAGCACCAAAGACGAAGAAGATCAAGGTATACATTATAAAGATACGTTGAATAGAAGTATGTCTGAAATAGCTCAAATTGTTTGAGCAAGAATACACATATTTTTTTGATGAAATTTGATGCCAGTGTTTGGCCACTGTTTTTTTCTCAAAAATCAGCTGATCTATGTTATGTACAAACAGACCAAACTCTTCTAACCTACCTCAGCATCACCATAGGCTCAGCTTCTTCTACTCCAACCACCATCCCAGGTACGGAATTTCACCCCTACCTGGTATAATCCTGTATCAGTTGCAGCCTCAAGTCTAGGCTTCCACTATCCTTAGAGCATCTCCCTACTTCTGCCCCAAAGTAATCTGAAGTTCTTTTCTTGGTTACATGGCTGGCCCCATGTCATTAGGTTGATTGATTGTCCTTGTATCTAGACAAAACAGCAACAAAACTCAGAAAACATCTCTTGAATGGTCAAGGTTTCTTTAGTGTCTTGGTCACTTTCCTATACACTTAAATAAAAGGTCTCCAGAAAAACTTGTGTTTTCTGTTCGTTCTTTCCCATCACAGCAACTTAGTTGCTCCCAGATCACTTGCCCACCTTTTGTAAAGGGGATTGGTCTTTGTTTCCTTCTTAATTTCAAGACTGATAATCTGCAATTTAAGGATTGTAATTACTTTCTGCTCGTATGTATAGTATTTAAGTGGTGCATGTCTTACCTATTAGTTGTCTGGTTCTAACAAAGTATTGGAATTTATATCTGTGTTCATTAGCCTTTGAACTGTCCTTTTTCTTGATCACAGTTTGAGGTATACCACTGTATTGGTTACACTGGGAAAATGAGACAGTATAGAGAACTAGTTAGTGCCTCAGTTTTAGTCTCGTGGATTTAACTGTCATTCTTGGTACCAAGTTTTGTTTTGTTCTACTTGTTTTCCTCTTTGGGATAGGCATTTCAAGAGGGATCCCGGAAGTCCTTGCAGATGAAGGTAAGGGGTAACCGTCCCTGATGCTGTGTTTTATGTATGATCTTGCATTTTGGTAGGCTTCTTTCCTGACAGTGATGATCTGAGAATCTTGGAGACTTCTTTTCATGAGTTTGTAATTGTTGCCATTTGGGTTTCATAGAGCTTTTCTCCAGAGTGGATTTTCATGGCTATTTTATGAAATATTTTCACATTTCTGTTTCATTAGCTGCCTTTGTGGTGGTGGGGTAAGTCAGAGGTGGTGGTGGTGGTGGTGGTCGTCGTCGTCGTCATCGTCGTCGTCCTCTTCCTCCTCTTCCTCCTCTTCCTCCTCCTCCTCCTCCTCCTCCTCTTCTTCTTCTTTTCTTCAAAAAAAAATGAGACTTGTGTGTTATATTCCTCTGATTGGACTCAATCTGAAGAGTGAGGTTTTTCTGCTGATGAGCCAGACTCTCTTGTAAACAGTCCCTGACAATATGTAGGCTTTGAATCACCATTAGGAAGGATAACTCCTTAGCAAGAAGTTGGTGTTGTTAATATGAATTTTTTTTTTTTTTTGGCATACCTGTTTGGTGAAGATTTATGTAATAGTTATCAAATAGTGAGGCTTTTGTGGCTTGATTATGAGGGAGAGAGAAAGCTTGGGTGGAGAATGGAGAAATAATGTACCTTTTAGATACTGGCTGATTTTGTTGTTTGTTGCACTGGTTGGTTTGTAAAAGTTAACAGAAAGGAGATTTGGTTGTACTTTCTTGTATCTTATTTTCCCTGTCCATTTATAATCTCTCACACCTCCTAAAAATTTAGTGTTCAAGATTTTTAGTTTGAATGTGTAGTGTAATTCTTTTAAGTATTCATATCCCTTTAAGTTGGCCGTTATGTAAACCGTGACCCCTTAAATTGGGATAAACTTCTTGGGGTTACTTTGTATTTATTTGGAGCACCAATTGATGTTATCAGTGATATCAAGTGGCATTTTACCTGAAAGTTGAAGGTCTGGTCTTTTATGTGAGTAGGAGACAACTTTCACAACCACAGAGCTTCAAGGGCCTGAGCTGTGTTTTGTAACACATTATAATCATTCTTTCTTGAATGAGATAGCTCTCTGTAAGTAGCCAAATTTATTTTAACTGCTCATTTCATTTTATCTCATTTACTAAGAAGGACCTTACATAAATTTGGGGGCTAACTGTAGACATCAACTGTAAAGCCTTTTTCTACTTTTAGCTAATTATTATTGAAACTTGACTCCTTAAAAGCCTTTAGAAAGCCATCAGTTGCTACTGTGACTTTGTTGTTTCAGTGTAGCCTCATAGGTATGTTAAAAAGCTAAATAGAATGTTTCACTGTAACTATTTTATAATTTTAAGTTGGGTTATTAAATTTTGTCCTTTTTTGGTGGGTTTTTTTTTTTTTTTTTTTTTTTTGAGGCAGGGTTTCTCTGTATTGCTTTGGATGTTTTAACTATAAATGAATAACTCACTGTGTAGACCAGGCTGACCTCAAACTCACAGAGATCCACTTGCCTCTTCCTCTCAAGTGTTGGGATTAAAGGCGTATGCCACCAGTGCCCAGCTTTGTCCTCATAGTTAATGAGAAATTTCCTAATTATCCAAGTATAAGATCTGAGAATGAATAGAAAAGAGCATTTGGATGTTTAATCTCAAAGACAAGTGATTTCCTACTAGACAACTCTTAGCCAGTAGATGTGGGACAGCAAGGTGACTGGCACTTTCTGTCCAGCCTGACAGCCTGACTTTGACCCTCGTGGCAGGAGAAAATTAACTTCCACAAGGTGTCCTCTTACCACCTCTAGAGTATTGTCGCACTTGAACACCAGTAAAATAAATACTAAAAATAAAACAATAACATTAACCAATGTTTCTTCAACACATTTGGATAAATCTGTATGACAGTACATTATTCAAACTGCATTTGGTAATGTTCTCAAATGGTAATTTTTACTGTGAGTGGTAAGATTATGAACTAGTATTACTAATGAAAATAATAGGTGACACAAAAAACAAAATCATTCTCCTAATACAAAGACAAGCCCTTTGTAATGCTATACAGCTGGATGTTAATCCATTTTGAAATTTTATGCCGTTTTGCCTTTTTATGAATTTTTTAAGTAATTTGATATAAATCTTGATAGGAAAATGATTTTTAGAACTTACAGTGGTCATGAAATCAGTAATGGGTGAAAATACTGGCTAGATTAATTTCTTAATTTATAAGTGGACAGACAAGTTTTCTCACTTGAAGTTGTCCAAGATCTCACAGTGTAACAGATTCATTGGTAACAGAATCCGGATCCCTTGATTCTCAGTCCATTGCTCTTACTGCGTACCAACTGCCAAATGAAAACAAGTATCCTGCTTATCCTGCTCCCTATATTCATGAATGGTCTCTTATTAATTCATTTGATCTTTGTTCTCTGCAGAATTCTCCCTCTGAAGCACAGAATCTAGATGAAAATACCACTGAGGGCTGGGAAAATCGGATAAGACTATGGACTGATCAGTATGAAGAAGCTTTCACTAATCAGTACAGTGCAGATGTACAGAATGCCCTTGAGCAACATCTACATTCTAACAAGGAATTTGTGGGCAAACCTGCTATGTTAGACACTATTAATAAGACTGAACTGGCCTGTAATAATACAGTAATTGGTTCCCAAATGCAGGTAAGAACTAAAACATTAAAGACACTAGAAGATTGAGATGTCTTCTAATACCCAATGAACAAGAATAGGTTGGAATCATAGCTCTTTACAGAATAACAAATGAACTACCTACCTGCTCATCATCTTTGACCAAAATCTGATTGCTGTAGCTAAACTGTCTGGGTACATATTTTAGAAATGTCTTTATTTAATAAATGGAGATGGAAGTTTCTAATGCAACCTAGATAGGAATTATAAAAGATTTACAGGAAGCTAATCTCATAGAGTAGACAGAGCTCCACTGACATTGGTGGGTTTTGGGGTTTTGTTTGTTTTTTTTATCTTGCCTTTTCTGGGATCACTAATTGAAACATGTTTCCTGGGAAAATTGAGCTATGTCAAAATGAAAGTTTTCTGATCTCCAAGCTATAACACACAGATAAAACCTAAAAATGTTGGTGCTATTTCAGCAGTTACAAAACATTGTAAAATATTTACCGCATTGCTATTGTTATTCTTAAATGTTAATGCTCTGTTTTTATTCAGTTACAGCTGGGGAGAGTCACTCGTGTTCAAAAGCACCGGAAAATCCTAAGGGCTGCAAGAGATTTGGCTTTGGACACTCTTATAATAGAGTATCGTGGGAAAGTCATGTTACGGCAGCAATTTGAGGTCAATGGGCATTTCTTCAAAAAGTAAGAACGTCATTCATTGAGCACTGAGGGCTTGCATGGTTCTGGCTGACCAGTCGGTATTGCTGAGAAAATCACCCTACTTGATGGGCTGCTTCTGAGGAAAGGCTAATGATTCAAATAAACTCATGTCTGTCTGCTATTGGTACAAAGGGCAAATAAATCTGCAAAATACTTAGTATATGAAGTGGTGATCACTCCTTACCAAGCCCAGCATTCCTTGCTTTGTGTTTATTCTATAATGAAAAGCAGACCAGTTTGTGGTGTTTTCTAGCTTAGGGGTTGCAAATGCCTCCTCCTTACTGTGTCAGCATATGATTCACAGTTGTAGTCATGGGGTGGCCTTTGTGTTTGTGTTGAGAATTACAGGAATTTTAATTGTATCCCTAGACCATATCCCTTTGTGCTCTTCTACTCAAAATTCAATGGTGTAGAGATGTGTGTGGATGCTCGTACTTTCGGTAATGATGCTCGGTTCATCAGAAGATCATGTACACCAAATGCAGAGGTAAGCAATCTTTAGCAACTTACCTTTCAATGGAACCACCAAAGGACACGTATACTGAAGAAAGAGTCTGAAAACTTCACTCAGATAAAGGTCTGTAGCTCTTAGTTGTATGATCTTTAAATGCAGAGGGGAAAAAACAGAAGTGTGGTGCATATGGAGATGGGATGAGTACATTTCTTTAGAGAGGACGAAATGAGAAAAGGCAAGTTACTATTTGCTAAGAAGTAAGACAAACTGGGTAAAAAGTTTATAAATTGGACTGGCAAAAAATAAAAAGGCCATGTGATAGTGGTAGTCATTAGGCCCAACTAAGCCATTTGTCTTGGTCTAAAGGATTGTGGAAAACAGTGTTATGAGAATTTCTATACATTTCTAAATCCTTTATTCAGTGCATTCACAGTAAGTGCAGAGAGATCAACAGAGCTTTGTTTTCAGGCTAAGGAATTGTAATTATCTAGCAGAATGCAGATAATCTTTAAGATTTAAAACAAATTTTCCCTGATTTCTAATGTTGGACTTTTTCTATTTTGAAGAATTCTTAATTGTCTGTTCGTTAATGTATAATAATTTCAAATTTAATGATGGAATTAAATAACAGACTACTCAAAATGGGCAGAAATTATTTGGCTCGCAAACTTTTCCTATTTGTGGAAAATTTGGTCTTAAAGGCAAATCTAATGATACCTTGTTCACGCAGGTGAGACACATGATTGCAGATGGGATGATTCACTTGTGTATATATGCTGTATCTGCTATCACCAAGGATGCTGAAGTCACCATTGCATTTGATTATGAATATAGTAACTGGTAAGACATGAGAAACTTCACCAGCATGAATGAATGACATTATTAAGATTTTAATGGAGCTGGGTGGTGGTGGTGCATGCCTTTAATTCCAGCATTCAGGAGGCAGAGGCAGCGGATCTCTATAAATTTACTCTGGTGTACATAAGGAGTTCCATGCCAGCCAGACCCTGCGTCAAAAAATAAATAAATGAATAAATAAGTAAAAGCTGTAAGGAGAGCTGATTTAGTGGTGGTTTGTTTTCTTTCCTCCCCTGTATGTAGGCTACAAGTAGAGATATACAGAGAGATAATATTTATTGAAAGTATACCTATTCTAAGTTGAGAAAATTATTATACTAATGTTTTAATAAAGTGAATGGATAATGTGTCATAATATTTTGTTTTCAAGAATATTGAGATACTTTTGGTTGTTTCTTTGGCATAGTAATTACAAAGTGGACTGTGCATGTCACAAGGGAAACCGGAACTGCCCTATACAGAAAAGAAATCCCAATGCTGCCGAATTGCCGCTCCCACCCCCTCCTAGCTTTCCCACCATTGGAGCAGAGACCAGACGTAGAAAAGCACGGCGGAAAGAGCTGGAAATGGAGCAACAAAATGAGGCTCCAGAAGAGAATCACAACCCGCAACCACAAGAAGTTTCAGAAAAAGTAACTGTTTCCAGTGAGCGTGAGGTAATCTCCCTGGCCAAATCAGGATATCTGAACTCAGGTTGCCGTGTGTTGTTTTAGAGACATTGTACTAAAACATTTAATGCTATTTACATCAACACAAATATAATTGTTTTGGCTTTCTTTTCACTTTATAATATTAAGAACCATGAGACCAAGCTGGGGCATGGTGGTGAACGCCTTTAATACCAACACTCAGGAGGCAGAGGCAGGTGGATCTCTATGAAGTCCAGGACAGCCAGGGCTGTTACACAGAGAAACCCTGTTTTGGAAAACAAAACAACAAAAACAAAACACAGGAGATATGTCTTAGAAGGAAAAAACAAAACAATAATAACAATAATAATCCTTTCAGGGCCTGGTATAGTGGTACACACATATAATCCCAGCACCTGTAAGGCTGAGGCTGGATGATTGTGAATTTGAGGCTAGCTTAGGTTGTATAAGACTATGTCTCAAGAAATGTACAAAGATAAAGCATCCATTGACTCATAGACCATCTGCTTAGCATGCATAAAGACCTGGAGCTTAATTCCCAGCAAAGCATGAGCATAGGAAAAGGTAGAGAAGTAATGATGCCAGAATATAGCAGGTTGATGTTGCTTGGAGCTTGAGTATGATCTAATAGTGCTTCTGTCTTAAAGGAAGTTGACAATCCAGAAGAAAAACCTGAAGAAGAAAAAGAAGAGGCTACAGATGACCAGGAGAACCCAGCTCATAGCAGGAGGGTAAGTAACATCTAGTGGCTGTCTCTGCATTTCTACCTCTGGTATTTTATCATAATAGGTTTTATTATAGTTTTTATTTTTCTACATGGTTTTTAAGATACTTCTTCTAACAATTGGATTTCCCTAAAACTTGTTGATAAAGATCAGAGTTTGTCCTATTAGGAGTTTTCTTCCTTTATGTTTTTATAATGAAAAACCAAAATCAAGTAGAACTGATGACATCAACGTTGTATAGCATTCACAAGGTCTTGTTCAGTCCCAAATTACTGGAAGGATGGGGAGAAAATCAACGTTGTTAGCCCTTTATCTTCATGAGAGAAACGCTTAAGAAAAACATCTTAAAGAAGGTCCAGTTTACTTGGGCTAAAGTTTCACAGGTTTGGAAAAAAGCAGAAATATGACAGTAGGAGTCCATTGCAAAGAAAAATTGCTTGCTTTGCCACTACCAGGAAGCAGAGGGGGGGAAAAAACAGTAAGGCACCAAAGACAGAATATGCCTCTCCAAGGTACACCCTTCGTGGCTTGTTTCATCCCAGTAGGTGCCAGTTCCTGGGGTTTCCACAACCTCCCATTAGTATTTACCATTTGAGTTCTAAGCCTTTGGGGCACATTTCATACCTAAGCCATAATACTTTTTCTGTCAAATGAATTAAATAAGTTTGTAAATTATGTTTATTTGTACTTAGAAAAAGTTTAATGACAATTTACTTTGTTTTTGAGCTCTGGAAATAAGACAGATTGGTTGTGGTTGCTTTTTGTACTAAAACATGTCAAGGTAGCTCAGCTATTTTTAAAATTTTTAGCTTTTGAATTTGCTTTATTTTACAACTGTTTCCTATATTTAAAATGGAATTTTAAAATTTTGTCTTATAGTTCAGTGATGCGTGTGCTATAATAATACATTGAATAAGTTGTTATAAATTCTACTAATGTTACTTCTAAAATAGCTGCACCTGCTTCTGGTTGAACATTCATTCTTTTTTTGTTCTAGACTCGGGAAGATAGGAAGGTTGAAGCCATCATGCATGCTTTTGAAAATTTAGAAAAAAGAAAGAAACGGCGGGATCAGCCTACAGAACAGAGCAACTCAGACATAGAGATTACAACCAGCAGTTCAGAGACAGCCATTGGAGAAGAGACAAAAACTCCAGCTCCTGAGTCTGAAGTTAGCAACCCTGTTTCAAATATTGCCATCCCAAGCACCCCACAGAGCACTGGTGTGAATACAAGGAGGTCTTCCCACACGGGGGTAAGAGGGAGGGCAAACTCTTACACTCTGTGTGTCTGCTGTCCTTTTTCTTTTCTTGTTTTTTTTTTAGAAGGGTAAAAGTTAATATTTTCAACATGGCTCTCTATCAGAATAAGTAAAGCCATTTTGATCTGAACAGCTGATTTGTGGGATGCAGGTGAAGTCAAAATTTGAATGACCAGGGCCCTCAGTACTAAACTGTCTCCCACATAAGCTGTGAGTTCATAGAATCATTTGGTTTGGGTACTGTGTTTGGTGTAGTTTAATATGAGAGTGTGTGCTGAACATGCAGAAGGCTTCACCTAGCTCAGTCTCCATCCCTAAGGGAAGAAAGCAAATTGTTGGGCTTCTCTTACAGACACTCTGAAATCATTGGGCTTCTCTTACGGACACTCTGAATAGCCCAGTTATGTGCTTGACCTTTCGGGGGCTTCTATGTGTTTCTTCCCTGACCTAGCAATGTCTAAGGCTTAACACAAAACTGCTGAGTATAGAAAATAAAAATTTCCTTTCCTACTAAGAAACTTTATATTAGGTAGCTGCCTTCAGCTGACTTCTGACCTATTTTTATTAGAAATAGAATTAACTAAGCTAGACATTTGTTGTGACAGGGTCTTGCTACATAGCCCTGGCTGGCCTGAAACTTGCTTTGTAGTCTAGAATGGCCTCAAATTCACAGAGAGCTGCCTGCCTCTGCCTCCTAAGTGCTAAGGTTAAAGATAGGTAACACCATGCCCAATTCAGATTTTTTTTGTTTTTATTTTTATGTGTGAATGGTTACATGTATGTGCACATGTGTGTGCCTGGTGTCCACAGAGGCCAGAAGATGGCATCCTAAAAATGGAGTTGGAGGTTGTGTGCTACTGTGTGGTGCTAGGAACTGAACCATGTCTTTGCTGTAAGACCTCTTAATTGCCCCAAAAATTTAAAATGACAGTAAATTCTTTTTCACCATTATTATCATTTAGATTGCTTTAAATAGATAAATAAACAGGTATGAAATTTCTGATGCCGGGTGAGAGGTGTCTTGTCTAATCCCATCAATTGGGAATCTAAGGCCAGAGGATTGTAAGCTAGAGGCCAACCTGGGAGATTCTGGCTGCAAAAGAAAAGAGAAATTTCTAGTAAAATTTGACCTGATATTGTTACAGGATGTAGCTGCAGAAAAACCAATCCCCAAACCACCTCCAGCTAAGCCGTCTAGACCCCGACCGAAGAGTCGAATTTCTCGGTACCGGACCAGTTCAGCCCAAAGACTAAAACGCCAGAAGCAGGCCATTGCACAACAGGCAGAGCTTTCACAAGCTGCCTTGGATGAGGGAGGAAGTAACAACTCAGTAACTCTTCCTGAAGCTGGAAATATAGACAGTTCAGGCGAGAACAGACAATTAACGGGGTCTGACCCAACTGTGGTATCAACTACTGGATCACATGTCATCCGTGCTGCATCTAAATACCCCAAAACCAAAAAGGTAAGTGACAATATAAATCTAGTAGCAAGGAGTGTCTTTGTAAAACAAGAGGTTTTGTAGTTCCCCATATTGAATGTTCTAGATAAGATTTATTTATACTGATAGCTAAAACCATCCTATGTATTTTTGTTCACTTGATTTTAGACAGAACTTAAATCACTGATAACTGAAAGTGATCTTTGTGAGCACAGAGAGGGTAAAGGAAAGATATCCTCTATCCTCACAATGGTTGCTGCATGTGTTCTAGTTTTTTAGATGATGTTTGTCTTTGTGAACTACACTACTGCTTCTGATGGCTGTTACATGCATTGTTAACTAATGATTTTTTTTTTTAACCTCAGTATCTAGTTACAGAATGGTTGAATGACAAAGCAGAGAAGCAAGAATGTCCTGTTGAGTGTCCTTTACGTATCACCACTGACCCAACTGTATTAGCAACAACTCTGAACATGCTACCGGGTCTTATTCATTCCCCGTTAATTTGTACCACCCCAAAACACTACATTCGCTTTGGCTCACCCTTTATGCCTGAGAGGCGTCGAAGGCCCCTTCTGCCTGATGGCACATTCAGCTCTTGTAAGAAGGTAGGTGTGTGCATGCGTGTGCTCGTACACTTCTTCCTGTGAATGAAAATGTGTTTTAACACTATAGGATTCGTATAGCTGTGACATGTTTTATGTAAGTGTCTAGACCCTCATAAATCTCTAGATAACTGTGTGAGTTTATATTGTGGTAGTTGTTAAACATGAACATTGACACCTCAAGAACCATGATGATTAAGGTTTGGAATGCGTGTTGCATTTTTGGCACTTAAATTTGTGCCTTCAATATTGTCTTACCTGGAAGCTTTTCAAGTTACTGAGTGAGAACACAAGGCATTTTGTAAATGGGTTTGTGGTACTGGTTAGTATGGTCATTTGTGATTATTGTGTGATATTGGGTCCTAAATACTTAGAGCACTGTTGTTTGCATAAAAATGAACAATATTGTGGTTGTAACTAATCAGTCACTATTACTTCTTGAAGACATTTAGGGGAAAAATTATCTCATAATTGATATAATTCCTGTTACTTGATCAGATAACAATGGTTAGACATTTTGTTCCCTAGAGTATATGGAACATGCTATAAATGACAGTCTGCCTTTCTGTGACACTCTAGTTGGGTCTGGTAACAGTAGTGCTTAGTAGTTATTTTGGGAATAAGCTTTATAAATTCCCACAAGTTGTACATAGTTTACAAAGGTGATTTGAGAATAGATTGTTCTTCAAACCTATAATACTTTTCAGAAGCATAGGGCGCACTTCATTAGCTCTTCCTTTAGGTAGAGTTCTGTTCCCTGGAATACCCTTTTCTCTAATCCTCAGATCTGGATTCAGGCTGCCTCCCTTAGTGTCTGCCATTGCCCTTCTCCAGTGGCATCATACATGAGGATGCTGCGTGTAGCTTATTTGATGTGATGAAGTCTCCAACTCCAGGCATGTCCTCTCTAGTTCCTCCAAACTTAAAGATTTTCTCTTACCCCAAGAACATCAGTCATTTCTTGGGAATCGAGAATATGAAGGAATAGCCAGAATAGCATGATATATCAAAGGAAGGAGTGCAGTGGGAGTCTGCATAAAGGAAAGGCAGTGTTGCTGAGTCAGTAGCACACGCTGCAGAAGTATTAATGACACATCCTACATAAGTATTGGAGTCTTTGCTTTGCGATTTGCTTTGCGTGGGAAAACCTTCCACGTAGAAGAAATTCTGAGACATTTGACCACAAGATCCTCCTCAAAGGGATTTTGCATGATGCAGTAGCATAAGTAACTTGGTGTCATAAATGGCAATAAGTTTTTCAAAAGCTGTTTTCTATAGGAGTTTTGTCTAGGTAATGAAGGAGAGTTGGGTCTGTGTGTGTGTGTGTGTGTGTGTGTGTGTGTGTGTGTGTGTGTGTGTGTGTGTATGTGTGTGTATGTGTGTCTTATTTGAGTTACAAACATGATTGAATTACATGATAATCCCAGTTCCCTTCTCCCTCCCCTCCTCCCCTACCACCCCCCACCCCCCACTAAAACCCTACCTATTACATATCCTTTCTTCTATTCTTCCCCGACTCAACCTTTCTGCTCCCTCATGCCCTCTGCATCTTTCCTCTTCTTCCCTTCTCATTATCATAGCTCCCTCCCCTCTTTTCCCATGCTCTCAAATTGCCCAGGGGTTCTTGACCCTTTCCCCTTCTCCAGGGGACAAAGTTTGTCTCTTTTAGGGTTCTTCTTGTTTACTAGTTTCTCTGGCAGTGTGGATTGTAGGCTGCTAATCCCTTACTCCATGTTTAAAATCCACATATGAGTGAGTACATATCATGTTTGAGAGTTGGGTCTCTAGAGAAGTGACTTATACCAAGTTACTTAGATCAACTAGCTTTTCTTGGATCTTGAAGAGAGTGTCTGAAAAAGAAAATGGTTTGTTGTACAAACCAGTGATCACCAGCTGTAGTAGTGCTTGCCTATTGTTCCATCATTCGGAGGCTGAGACAAGGTTATTGTATTCTCAAGGAAAAAAAAACAGAGAAATAAAAGAAAAACACCAACAGCAAAAAATAAAGCATGATTTACTGGCTATAGTGAGCAATAGAACTCCTAAGTGTAAAATGGCAAAACAGACCCAGTCTACCTACATTGTTTAATTCTTCATTAAGAGGAGGAGTTGATGTGATGGCTAAGTGGGCAAACATTGCACACAAGCCTAGTAACCTGAATTCCACCCCCAGAACCCACGTAACAGTGGAAGAAGAAAACTATTCTACAACATTGTCGTCTAACATCACATAGACATGAAGTCTGCCCCCATACACACAGTAATAATAATGACTTTGTTTGAATTTTTAATCTTTTGGTTTTGCAAGACAGGGTTTTTCTGTATAACAGCCCAGGCTGTCCTGGGAACTTGCTGTGTAGACCAGGCTGGCCTCAAACTCAGAGATCTGCCTGCCTCTTGCCTCCTAAGTGCTGGGATTAAAGGCACTCACTGCCACCTCCCTGTTTTAAAATTGTTGTTTTTAAGAACAGCAGACTCTTAACAGCTTTTATGAGGAGTATTGAAAATTAGAAAAGAAAGACCCTGTTTCTCTCTAAGGTTGTATACTCTGTTAATGGCTGGGGCAGTGTTTTCTTCAGTGGTAATAGGCATTTACAAGGTGCTCCT
Organism: Cricetulus griseus; assembly: GCF_003668045.3. Lineage (NCBI taxonomy): Eukaryota > Metazoa > Chordata > Mammalia > Rodentia > Cricetidae > Cricetulus > Cricetulus griseus. The sequence goes on along the minus strand of NC_048601.1, from coordinate 31,675,930 downwards.
ATAAACCACCCTAATTTGAAACTCTGCTTTAAAAATAAGTAAGAAAATAGGATTTACATTGGTAACAGAAAAGAAAGATCAGCAAGAGTGGGACGGGATAAGAAAGAGAATGGAAAGGGTATGTTCAAAATACACGTATGGAAAACTCATGAGACCTATTACTATATATAGGTAATCTATGCTAAGAAAAGCAACTTTTCTTTTTCCTTTTTTGGTTTTTCAAGACAGGGAAGAAAAACATTAAAAAAAAATTAGGGAGTGTATATAGTCTTTGAAGCATTTTCATTGAGACAGGCAGTAAAAGCTATTCTAGTGTTTAAGAAGAATTGATGGGGTCTTTCAAGAGATGGCTCAGCAGTTAAGAGCACTTGTTGCTCTTGTAGAAGACTCAGTTCTATTCCCAGCACCCACGTGTTTGTCCACACCTGTCTGTAGCCCCAGTTTCAGGAGATTGTAATGCCCTCTTCTGGCCTGCATGCATCAAACACACACATTTGGGCAAAACACTCACATAGAAAAAACTATGTTTTTATTTTAAGAAAGATTGATAATAATTCAGTAATGATTAATATAAAGATTGTTATAAATAATATAGACTAACTTTTGAAATGCCCTCTTGGGAATTACTATGCGGGATTGCAATCTTGTTCATATCTTGCTTTTCCAATGAGCAGAGGCCCAAGCAAACAAACAAAAAAGGTGTTTAAAACTATGACATATTCAATAGAAAATCCATTTGTTTGAGCTCCTGTTTTTGTTGCTTTATTACTGGGGAGGCAGTGCTCCCACCTTTATATTGAATTCAGGTCATTGGGTATTTGCAACAAACACTTTTACCCACTGAACCTTCTCACCAGCCATCTTTGAGCTCCTTTTATCTGGCTATGTTTCTAATCTTGTTTATTATTTATTTACTTTTAAAGACAGTATCAAAATAATTCTGGCTGTCCTGGAATTCTATGTAGAACAAACTAATTTTGAATTCAGGAAGATCTTCCTGCCTCTGCCTCTTGACTGCTTAATTAAAGGCATTAAAGGAATTAAATTAATTAAAGGAATTAAAGGCATGAACCACAATACCTAGCTTGGTTTAACATTGATATCTATCTTGTTTTTGTTTTAAAAGCAGGACTAGGGTCTATGAGTAAGAATACATATTGTTCTGTGTGCTGGAGGTGGCTCAGTTCTTTTACATGCTAGATAAGCACTTTACCACCAAGTTGTATCCCCAGCCCCATATCACTGTGTATAAAGAGACTATCATAGCAAGTCTGCTTCATTAAAGCTGAATTTTAAAATTATTTGTTCTGGTCAGTGATGTGGCTGTTGGATGAGTGTTTGCGTAGCATTCACAAAGGTTGTGGGAGTCTATCTCATAAACTGGGAGTGATGGAGGTACAGATTTATCATCATCGCACTTCAGAGAGGTGGAAGCAGAGGAATCATACAACCATCTTACCCTCCTGTCTTCCTAAAACACTTAAGTTTACATTGGAATTCAGTTTAAATTACCACTGTAATATTTTGTGGGGGGGGGGGGTTCAATACAGAGTTTCTCTGTGGCTTTGGAGACTGTCCTGGAAACTAGCTCTTGTAGACCAAGCTGGTCTCAAACTCACAGAGATACTCCTGCCTATGCCTCCTGAGTGCTGGTATTAAAGGCATGCGCCACCACCACTTGGCTGTTTTAATATTCTTGAATCCAGATTATATTATGCAGCAAACAAGTTTTTCAACTAAATTTTTTTTAAAGTTTATTTATTACATACATACATACATACATGCATACATACATACATACATACAAACAAACATACAAACATACTCTCCCCCCCTCTCTTCCCCCTCTCTCTGCCTTCAGGCCAGAAGAGGGCACCAGATCTCATTATGTGTCGTAAGCCATCATGTAGTTGCTGGGAATTGAACTCAGGACCTCTGGAAGAGCAGTCAGTGCTCTTAACCCCTGAACCATCTCTCCAGCCCCTAAACTAAACTATGTTTTATAAGCTAGAAATAGAAGTCTCCTTTTTCTTTTTATACAAGTGTTTTCCCTGCATATATGTAAGTGTACTGTGTGAATGCCTGCCTGGTATATTTGGACGCCAGAAAGTATTGAATCACCTTGAATTAGAGTTACAGGTGGTTGTAAACCTCTATATGAGTGTTGGGAACCAAAACCGGGTTGTCTGCAAGAGCATCATGTACTCTAAACCACTGAGCCATCTCCAACACATAGAACCTTATGTATTCTTACTCATAGATCCACTGCTTCATATATCATTAAAGTCAGTAGATCTCCTAAGTTAAAAAGCAGTATGTTTGTACCCATATTATTCATTTATGAGAACATTTATTAATGTCCTGGAGTGTCTAAATTCAGTTGAGTCCAGTTCCCCAAAAATAAAAAAAATTAATGTCTTTTTTTATTCTTTTATTATAATTAACATCATTGCCCATCTTGGTTCTACATAAAGTCATCTGGGCATATATAAAGGATATTTGGTCTCCTGGACTCTTTAGAAATTATGTTTTACATTGTTGTTTTATTGTATAGCCTTGAAGGATTGTTAATCTGTCCCTTTAACCATAAACATATTGTTGAAATTCGGAGAGGGGGCCAGCAGAGATAAGTGGATGAGTATATTTTTTTAAAAAATCCAGTCACTTGAATCACATTGAAAAAAGAAGTTGAAAATTTGGCATATTTCAAGTATTATGCTACTAGGTTTCTTTGCATATTTGATCTCATTTCACCATTTTAATAACCCTGTGGAATTGAGATTATTGCCCTCAGTTTATAAACACAGTAGTTTTGTCTCAGAACCAGTAGTGGATTCTGAAATTTGCCCAAAGTGAAGCATCTCTAGTAATTGGCAGAGCAGGTTTCAACCTAGGTCTTTACATCGTATGACTTAGTTACTTCAGTGTTCTTACTCCTTTTCAGACATGCCTCACCCATCTTTGGGCCTGCTAAAAACTTTCCATTTCAGTATTGTTTATAGAAAATAGAACTTTTTTTTCCGACTTCACTTAGTTTTAAGTAGAATTTGCATAGGTTGGCAGAATAAGAGTTTAAAAGTAATCTCTCCTCCATGGGGTAGTTAACTTGTGAGGTACAAAGAAATGGTCATATTCCTTTTTTTTACGATGGCAGTGGTTGTCTTTAACCTTAGAGGCAAACTTAGCAGCAGCTATCTTCTCTATGTCCCATCTGGTTTTATGCCCCCTTTTTTGTAGTCTTAAAATCTAGAATGTAAACTCTTAAATGGCTTCCTGACACTGGAAATATTTTTTAATAACCTTTTTTTTCTTTACTTATGGGGGGGTATAGGAATCTCAAATTTGAATTCTTGTCATCTGAGACATCTTGTCATCTTGTACATTTTTATGATGTACAGAAAATAACTTGAAGTAATTTCTATATAATATAAATAAATAAAAAACTTGTATATTTATAAGGAAGGAATTTTTACTTGTATTCTCAGGCTAGTTTTCTCCAGTCTATGAAAAAGAGCTTTAGACCAAGATGACTTCAGAGGTCTTCTCTGAATTCTAAGAAACTGTCCTTCTAATAGCCTGTGTGTGGGACTCTGTGAGAGAGCATGTCACACTTGGTCTTGGCTTTCATGTCCTAAAGCATTAATGTGATTCAAGTGGTTCTGGATTTTTTTTTTTTTTAATATGCCCATTCACTCATCTCCGTTTACTGTTGTTTTCAATTTGATAAACAACAAAGATATGTGACAGAGGATTTTCCCTGGGTTGTTTCACATTCTAAGAATCCAGCAACCACAGATCTTCTAGAACTTGTCTGTTGAAGAGAATATTTACTTACTGTGGCATAGCTTCTCTAAAGGTTTAAAATTATAATAGTTAGCCTTTTCCTGTTCAGAGATAGTCTGGCTGAAATTGATGCTTAATTGAAATTGCACAGGATATGTAGTTTGATCTTATACCTTCTGCAAGTTTTCTTCTGGCTTTACTTTTTCTCATCCATTCAGATTGCATATTAGTTTAATAAAAAAAAATAATTGGAAGGATCTTTATAATAGTGTTCCATTTTTGATTTCTTCAGAATCTAAACTATGATGGGGAAGAAGCTCATGCACACATTACTATTAAAGAATATACCTTTTCAAATGTCAGCCTATCTTTAAACAGTAATGCTTTCCTAGGTTTTTAATTGGTTGATAGGATCACATTATGTAATTCAGACTGTTTCAGTTTTGCTTAGTAGAAAAAAACTGACTTGACTGTGAGGGCTGAGAATGTAACTTGGCTGATAGACTGCTTCCCTTGGCTCAGTCCCTGGCACTACATAAACATGGTATAGTAGTGGAAGTCTGAAATTCTGGCTTAGAAAGTGAAGCACAGGATCGTAATTCAAGGTCATGTTTAACAAGTTTGAGGCCAGCCTAGGCTGCATGAGATTATTTCAAAAATAATCTTGATTAAACAGAAAGTAAAGAACAGCAAAAGCCACCCATGGTTGGATCCTGTCCAAAACCTGATATGAGATGATTCGGAGCCTGTAAGGTTAAGATACCTTTATTTAGGTAAATACCAGCCAAACGCAAGCCACAGTGTGCCAGGGGCAGCAAGGCAGGGAGGCCAGAGAGAAGGGGCTCCCATGTGCCTTGCAGCCCCTTAAAACCCTATCACAAGTCATCCTGACCTCACCTTGACCACGCCTGTCAGGCGTGGTCCAGGCATACCTGTAGCCAGCTTCTAGCAGGCTTACACTGTCCCCTACAAAAACCACTTGACCATAAAGCCATGTGAATGTATTGTGGTTGGTGCGTAGTGATCTGGTTAGTGTACTGAAAATAGATGTCCTAAATAGTTTTTTAAACAGTTTTTTAAAAATTCTCTGGGTTTTCCCCCCATTATAGCGCTGGATAAAGCAAGCCTTGGAAGAAGGGATGACTCAGACATCATCTGTGCCCCAAGAGACTAGAACACAGCACCTATACCAAAGTAATGAGAATAGTAATTCTTCTAGTATCTGTAAAGACAATGCAGGTATGTATCTGATCTTTTTCTAAATTTGACATGAACAGCCATCATTTGAGGTTCACAGTAAAAATTTCAGTGTTAGTACTCTGATATAAAAAGAAATAGTGTGTTCTCTAAATAGTTACTTTACATCTGTCTTTACAGAGGAAGAGAAAGATCTCGAGTCAGGGATCAGTTTTCCCAGGACGACAAAGAAGGCACTAGACAGTGTACAGATAACAGCAGAAATGGTTATAAAAAAGGTTAGATACGTTTAAAGTAGTAAGTTTAGGAAATCTTTATTTGTATTTTATAAGGGGAGGCAGTAGAAAGTGGTGGAAAATTAATGTTCAGGGAAAAAAATGGAAATGTTATATGGCTTGTTGTGTGGGATCTAGCCAAAGGGGCAGGAAATAATGAAATCATGAGGAATCGTTGATTTTTTTGTTTAAAGGACTTGCCCCCAAGAACTATAAAATTCCTGAGATGACATGGCTTTAAATCCTATGAAAAAATGATCTGATCCATTGTCTTTCGTGGTGTTTTATTGCAGGCTTCTACCTATGAAAGCACTGGTGCATTGACTTATGCTACCCTTTTTCTCTGTTCAGTGTAGGCTGGTATCAATATCATTCATCCTCCCCAGTACTCAAATTCATATATGTACCATATATCACCCTTGGTGATAATATCTTCACATACTGCCAAGTTTTGGGGGTTTTTTGTTTTGTTGATTAACTTTCTCCTTTTTCTCAAAATTATGCAATATCAGCATAATTAGTAGATCCTTGGGGTGAGAGGGTGTGGCTCAGTAGTAGAACATGTACTTTTAGCTTTTGTGGTGCCGTTGTTTCAGTCCCTGACCCAGACAAAGAAATAAATAAAATAAACCATTCTCTGTGATTTCCATAAGCTTACCTCTAAATCAGTTTTCTGAATATTATATAATCAAAACATAACATAGCCAAGTATGGTGATAATACCCTCCATTTGGAAGGCAAAATAAGATAAGAGGATTACTGCAAGTTCAAGGCCTGTCTGGTTTACATAGCAAGACCCTGACTCAACAGAAAACAAAAAAAACTACAAATTAGTTACTAAAACTCATGTTAAGGCTACAGCTAACATAGTACTTTAGGGTTTTATTTTATATTGTTTGGGGGTGGGTTTTGTTTTGGGATTTTTTTTGTATGGGAGGGGGTTGCTTTATTTAAACCACTACTTGTAGGCTTGCTGAGTGATTATTATAAAGTTGAATGTAATTAAAAGAATTTTACTCATAATTACTTTGTATTAAAATTCTACTTTCATGTACATTTTAATCTGTTCATCTACTGAGACTGATTCAGCTTTGAATAAACAAAATTTTTGAGGCAGATTTCCCTCAAATGTGTCAACTTTTAGGCAGTTTTTAGATTGTAGTTGGAGTGGCTCCTTCTATCTGGTGGGTATGTTGTATAGGTATATAGTTATTCTTGGAAAACAGAGACTATATAGCAGTTCATTTCCTGGCTTTTGCATACTTAGAGATAAATTGTCTTGTTACTACATGTCCTCGGTGGAATGGAATTAGCACTGTTAGTCACCAGCCTTGATTGCATTTCTACCCTCCACTCAAGTAAGCAATGAGAAACATTTTAAGAACACACCTTGCCCTTAAGGATCAGTATAAACAGAGGGAAGCATTACATAAAGAAATCAATCTATTGTCACCACTAAAATGTAGTGTGAATCATGAGGAATTATTTTGTTGTGTTTCAAAAGTTTTGTTTACAAGAATACTGAGGAAAGTGGATGATAACAGTGGAAAGAAATGAAACATCTTTGTTTGGGGAATGGTTCTCTATCCTTAAAACTGTGATGTACTAAATGTTTCTGACCATCTGTAAAGTGAGACTAGCAATGCCTGCTTTATGAGGCTATTGAGAAACTGAGTATTATATAAAGTGTTTGGTGTAGTATCAGACCCATAGTAAAAATTGCTGCTGTCATTCTACACAGAATACTCTTTGCTGTCAAATATGAACTACATAGATTAAAAATAATAAATTCTTCCTCTGGTGTAATTGTGCCTAATGTGTAATCCCAGTAATCTAGACTGGTGAGAAAATTTTGTTTTTGAGGACAGCATGGTCTGTATAGTAAGTCTATCCAAAGAAAAAGTCAAAGGATGCTAAAAGCTAAAATTGTATAAAAATAAGAGGGCCATAAGGAAGAGACGTGATATTCGCTTGTAAATAACATATGTCCCTAGGAATACCTTTATATAATAACTGAAAAGTTCAGAACTAATAACAGTTGAGTAAAATCTTTGATTAGAAGTAAATACCACTTAAATAGTAAGAAAATTAATGAAGACAGGCTTTTCATCCTCAAACTTAACAAAGCTAAGAAACAACCTAGGGATGATCATACTTGGATATATGATGCAAGCCATTATTGAGAAATACTTTTTAAGTTTGCGCATAAAGGAAATTCCATATTCTTTCTACACCAATAGATTCCAAGGAACCATCATTTGAAATTTTTATTCTAAGTTTATGTAAAACTTTTCCAATAAAACTTGAAAAGGAGTAATCAAGTGCTTTGCTAAAAATACACAATTCGCTTCCCTGTGACACTAAATGGCTAAAGTATCATAGCACAAGTGCAAGAGCAAATGGAACAGAGCGGCTAGACTAGGCTGTGAAATAGAGATATGGTAAATTGCTTTGGAGTTTTCAACTACTTGAGAGATGGTTAAATTATTGGATCCTTTGCCAGTGCAAATCTTAAGTGCATTTAAATATTTTCCTTACTATTTTGGGGTTCTTTGTGTTTGGGTTGGTTAGTTTTGATTTGTTTGGGTTTATATTTATGAGACAAAGTCTCACTAGGTAATCCTGGCTAGCCTCAACTTGCCACCTTCTGCCTTAGTGTCCTAATTGCTAGGGAGAGTTATGTACCACCTCACCCAATATGTTAATTCAAATAGTATTACACTTGTTTCTGTGGTCATGCTATCTTTGCGTTAATATAGTAATAAAAAGATTCAGTAAAAATGATAGAACAATATTCCAACTAACAGTCTGTTAAGAGCCAGGTAGTGGTTGCCCACACCTTTAATCCCAGTACTCAGGAGCAGGTCTCTGAGTTCTAGGACGTCCAGGACCACACAGACAAAATTTTTAAAAGCCCAAACTCCTACTGATGAAAGAGTAATAGAATTTGTCATTTGATCTGTATTTACCTAAGTGATCTTTATGAAATAATGTATGCCATTGACATTTTTAAAAATTTTTATTATGTGTGTGTGTGTGCATGCGCACTTGTGTGCATACATGCACTAATGCACTTAAAATTTCAGAGGTTGTCTTGCAAGAATCAGTTCTTCTACTTTGTGAGTCTTGAGAATTGAAAATCAAGTAATTGAAACTTTCCATGGCCATTTTAATTTTTATTCTTGGTTTGAGGTTGTTGCCCAGTGTTATTACTTGCCTAGCATGAGAAAAGCCTTTGGATTGATCTCTGGTACCACAATTTTTTAAATATTTTTTCCTTGATTGGTTTATCAAACTGATTTAACACCACAAGAAAGCATAGCATCACTTGTGAATTTTATTTACTTACCTCCTTAACTATGCAATAGATTTGATGGATGATGTATAGGGCCAGTTCTCTTAGGAATATAAAGTTGACTTGATATTTGTCCTTTAACATTTGAAATGTAAAAAGAGATGTAGCACAGCCACTCATAAATTTGATGACATATTTATGATTATTTAATGAATTTATCTAAAAAGATTTGCCAGCTGTATTTATTATGAAAACTAAACTTTAAGATGAGCTATTAAGCTGGGCATGTTGGTATAATCCTTTAATCATAGCACTCAGGGCAGAGACAGGCAGATCTCTGGGGTCAGAGGCCAGCCTGGTCTACAGAGCAAGTTCCAGAATAACCAGGACTACACAGAGAAACCCTGTCTCCGAGAGATAGGAGGGGTGAACTATCAAAACTGGGGAGATGGCTCAGTGGGCAAGAACTTTTTTTTTTTTTTTTTTTTGTGCAAGCAAGCATTGAAGTGTGAATTTAATTCCCAGCATCCATATAAAAAAGCCAGGCATGGGTGAGTGTTCCTATAATTACCACATTGGAAGTCAGAAACAGGCAGCTTTCCAGAGCTTGCTAGCTAGCCAGACTAGCCAAAACGATAAGGTTTGAGTCCAGTGAGAGACTGTCTCAGGGACAAGGTGGAGGAAGTAGAGTTAGACATGTTATCTTCTTGCTTCTACATGCAGGTGCACACACCCACCTACACAATGGCTTTGCACACATATGCTACACATACTACAACCCCCTCCAAAAAATATGAATTATCAAGTTAGCCCCACTATTTTGTTATTATTTAACATATTCTAGAATTTTTAGCTATAAACCTGTTCCAAAAGGAAAGGAGGTGTCATGTGCAAGTAATAGTTATATGCTTAGAAAGTCAAGAAAAATTAACTGAAAAACTAGTAGGCATTTATTGAGTGGCTAGATACAAAACCAGTATGTAAACATTTTCTTAAAACATTAAGATGGACAAATGGAGAAGTAGGTCCTATTTATAATAGGAATAGAAACTAGGCAGTAGTAGTGCACACCTTTAATCCCAGCACTTTGGAGGTAGAAGCGAGTGGATCTCTGTGAGTTTGAGGTCAGCCTGGTGTACAGAGCAAGTTCCAGGAGAAAAACAGAGAGAGAACATTGGAAACCAAGTCTCTCGATGAGGAAATCAAAATTTGAGTAGCTGAAAAGGATTATGAACTGTCATTAGTGTTGACTAGTTGTTGTATGATCAAACAAAATACTGAGTTGAGAGATTTTTTTTCTTATAATATGCACATGGTTGTCTAATTACTACAGTCTATTGACAAGAATATTATGCTAGTATTTCCAAGAATATCAGTACTGCTAGATGTGCTATGTGCTTAGAATCCTAGTACTAGAGAGGTTGAAAAAGAAAAATCCTAAGTTTGAGGCCAACCTTTACATTACAAGACCCTGTCTCAAAAAAGGGGGTGGGGAAATGTATATTAATATCATTTCCATATTGTATAGGAAATAGAATAATTTTCAGAAACAAGACCAGTATATTTAAAAGGCCAATAGAAATAAGCTACGGGAACAGTGTAGCTTAGTGGTAAAGTACTTGCCAGAAATATACAAGGACCAAAAATATGTATAATAAATCATAGTCTAATGAAAATAAATGTGTTCTTTTTTTTTTTAATTCAGTGTAGGAAGATTGTTGTTTTTCAATTACAAAACATTTGCAAAGAAGGAAAAATGGTAGTAGGCCTTTACCTACCAGAAAGGTGGAGTGGAAACCAACTCCCTAATCTTAATTATAAGTACTTCTTCCTTAAGAGTTTTAGTATAATTTAGGGTATCCAGGGTTTGGCTAAGTGATTAAAAGTGCCTGCTGCACAAGCAAGCCTGAAGACACAAATCCAGATTCCAGAACCTTGTAAAAAGCAGAATGCATGGGATGCACCTGTAAGCCCAGCACCCAATGTATGAGGTGAGGTTGTGGAGACAAGCCAGAAGAGCACAGGACAGTGAGCCTGGAGTATGCTGTGCTATAGCGGTCCTGCTTCAACAAGGTGAAAGGAGAGAGCAAATTCCAAAAATTACCTCTGGCTTCCACACATGTGTGGTACAAATGTGCACTTTTTTTTCTCTTAAGTATAAATTGGGGCAGGAATATAGCCAAAATGGTAGAGTGCTTACCCAGCATGTGTCGATGTCCCACAGTTGAACTCTCAGAACAAGATAGTATGGTGCTTCACACCTGTAATCCCAACACTTAGGAGACGGTGGCAGGAAAATTACCAACTGTAAGTTCCATCTCAGCCTAGACTACATGTTGGGCCACAGTGAGAGATCTGCTCTCAAACACACACATAAACATACTGAGTTATAGGCTGCTGGGCTATTTATTGTGAGACCTTTAAAAAAAAAATGGAGGCATGCTACTAAGGCTGACAACTTGGGCTCAATCCCTGAGACCACATGGTGAGAATCAGCTCCTAAAGTTGTCCTTTGACTTCAAAGTGCACAACATAGCATGCATGCATCCATACACATTTACAGATGTACATGAAATAAAATTTTTGAAAACAAAATAGGGATTAAAAATTAACCCTAAAGGTGGTAGGCCAATAGGTGGCGTTTTCATAGTTCAGGGATATAGAATTGCAAAGGCCTGATTGTAACAGGCAGAAGATAAATAAATGATAGATACATTTAGCTAATAAAAGCATTGTAACAAAAACAATAAAAACTTTTTAGATTAATTTCTTTTGTATATGAGTGTTTTGCCTGCACATACCATGTACATGCACCACATGAGTACTTGGTGCCCATGGAGTTCAGAAGAGGGCATTAGATCCCCTGAAACTGGGAGTTTTAGTTGGCTGTGAACTGCCATGTGGGTAGCTGCAAGAGTAGCCAGTGCTCTTAACCACTACCATCTCTATAGCCCCAGTAAATACATTTAAAAGCAAATAAACTAAAAAAGTATATTTGTAACATTTTTGACAGTCAACATCTTTATTTATAGGACCCTTATAAAACAAGAAAAAGACATGCATACTGATACAATGTAAGCTGAACATGGGCAGATAATTTACACAGGAATAAATACAAAGGAAGTAAGCATATGTAAACGTGTGGGTGTTCATGTGTGAAGACCAGAGGAGGCAGTCAGCTGTCCTGCTCTGTAGCTCTTCATACTGTTCCTTTGAAACATCGTCTCACTGAACCACCAAGCCCCGATAGTCTGGTCCACCACCTCCACCTCCCATATTAGGGTTACAGGCAAGCGTGCCACTATATCTTACTTTTCATATTAGTTTTGGGGATCCAAACTCACATTCTCAAGTTTGCATAGCTTCCAGTCCCATAGTCATTCTTGAGGGGGGGGAAAGACAACAAAAGCCCTATATTTATCCTAACAAATAACAAAACAAGTACAGAAGTAGAGAACAACATTTTTTTTTTTAAATCATTGGAGTACACTTATAATTGCAATAAAGGAAAAAATTTAGCACTGGTTAAATTTTGTTGATATTAATGTCACATACACATTATTAAAAGGTATTCATAAATCATACATGGTAGCACATATCTGTTTCCCAGCTTTTGGAAGACAGGAGAAGGATGCTAGTTTGAAGCCAGCCTGAACTTTAGGGCCAGTTCAAAGTAAGACCCTATTTCAAAAACCCACGTGACCCCCCCAAAGAACAAGACTCTCAAAAATTTTTTCAGTATTAGAGAATTCAGTATTATTTTAACTTACATGTGTGGGCTTAAATGCACGAATGTTTGTTCACATAACCTTAGGAAGTATTGAGTCAAAGTTTTTAAAAATATGTGTGTGACAGAGAAAGAGATAAAATTTGACAACTGTATACAAAAAGAAATAGGAAAACAGAGGGCAAAGACCTATCAATTCTGGCAGTCATTAGGTCTGTGTTCAGTGGATATCATTAAATGGATAGCAGTGGTGGTGCATACCTTTAATCCCAGCACTAGGGAGGCAGAGGCAGGTGGATCTCTCTGAGTTCGAAGCTAGAGTGGTCTACAAAGCTACACAGAAAAAAAACCTGTCTCGAAACTCAAAAAGAAAAAAAAAAAAATAGATAGCTCACTCATTAATTTTATGGCAGTTCCACCCAGTTCTTACCACAAAATGTCTGCAGTAGTTAACTCATTTGAACTCTCAATAGAGTTCTTAAAGATTGGGTTTGAATTAGAAATGTTTAAAAGTTACTGTGCAGATTAGTCTTGCATTACATGTTTGTTTTTGTATATAAGTACATTAAGGAGGATAAAATAACACATGCTATATAGACTGATTGGAAAAATACTCTTTCAGTGTAGGGAAATGAAACTCCTGAGAAAGCAGAACAATAAGTATCCTATCCATTTAAAAATAATCAGTGCCTCATACCTCTTTGTATTGGCTACCCTGTTAACTCCAGTGGTTTTGCTGTTCCAGTTCCATTATCACCAGAGAAATCTTCCTAAGCACATCTCTGATCCAAACTTTGCTTTGAAGGTCTGGTATAATTGTCATTGTTCCACCAAGCCATGGAGCTACAGTTTAGTATGCTTTTATTAAGAGTGTAGACAGGATGGCTAGAGGTGGAAGCTCTCTGTTTGGCAAAAGTACCTGTCTAGGGTATTCAAGGACCCAAATTTGATCTTCATCACCGCATGAGGTAGGGACCATTGACCAGGTGCTACAATGTCTAGTCTTTCTTTCAGTACCTCAGAGTCTTCGTCTTGGATACAGGGTGATGACAATAACAGAAATTCTAGGATTTATAGGCAGCTTAAACTTTCATGTCAAGCATACCATACAATGCCTGGTATACAAGAAACACTCAGATAATGACGTTCTTTTGTTTTCTGAGAGATGGAACCCATAGTGTTGTTCAGGCCTAGGCTAGCTTTCAACTCTTGGGCTCAAGCAGTTTTTCTACTTCAGCCACTTGAGTATCTGGGACTATAGTCCTTTGACACTCTATCTAACTTTACCTGCTTTGAAGGTTGTTTAAGTGTACATTTGTTGTAATTTTCATCATTACTGAGGGGCCACGGTATGCACAGTCAGTTCTCTCCACCTTTATGTGGGCTATTGGCATTGAACCCCAAGCACCTTTACTCAAGGCTCATTTTGTATCCCAGGCTGACCTAGAATTTGAGGCAATCCTGTCTCTGCCTCAAAAGTGGTGGGGTTACAGTCAAGCTTGATCATACTGACAATAAACTTAAGATATATATATATATATATATATATATATATATATATATATTAGATGTTTCTCTAAGCTCTTTGAAAATAGAATAAATGTATAATTCACCTAACTTTGCATGTAGTATATACTAACTAAATAAGTGATCTTTTAACTATAAGTGAGTAAAAGTATATTTTTGCTCTGAGCAATGTTTTGTCCTGAAGGTCCTCTTAAAAACAAGTAACTACACTATATCAAACACAAAACACGGTCACTAAAATAGTATAGTAACTTGCTTTTCTAGGTGGACCTAAGAATACAGTTAGTTTAATCATAAGGAGTCTTGGGCTGTTGTTTTTTAACAATTGAGAAATTTTTATAAGGACCATTTCTAGCTCTTAGTATTTGGCATTTGAACACTAGGAGCTAGATAAGGATCCAAGAATATGTGTGTCTCCTACTCAAGAGTGTTTGCTGAAAGAGCTGCTGGAAAAGTACACAGATATATAAGAAAAAATGAACATGGGTATGACAACCTAGCAGGTGGTAGTATAGAAGTAGAGAGTGGTTTAAATAATCATCTTGGCATTGATGGTTAAAATTGTTCAGCTTCGTGTGGGATTTCTCTAGGACATGGAATGCTTTAGAAGTTATATTAATTATAGTGATTAGAAGTATGCTTAGGTGTGGGGTTTGAGTAGAGGAGATCATTTAATGGGATGAGTCTCAAAAAGAGTTAGGACCCATTGCAGGTTAGTGGTCGGTGCCTTTGCTACTTAGCCTTACAGTAAGATATGATTCAGCTCTCATCCAAGCTTTGTGTTTCACAGACTTACTGAGCCCATTAAAGAAATGGAAGTCTCGATATCTGATGGAGCAGAATATCACCAAGTTGCTTCGGCCTCTGTCTCCAGTTACACCACCCCCTTCCAGCTCAGGCTCAAAGAGTCCCCAACTGTCCACACCTGGCCAGACTCACCCAGGAGAAGAGGAGTGTCGAAATGGATACAGCCTCATGTTCTCACCAATCACATCTCTTACTACTGCTAGTCGCTCCAACACTCCTCTGCAGTTTGAGGTGATTAGGGTTTGGTTGTTGGGAGTGATGAGTATAATACCACCCATCTGTTTATTGCTTAGGTATAATAATTATTATTTAAGGCCATATCTACTTCTCTCGTGTTTATTAATGTATTTTAACAGCTAGGAGTGTAGCTCACTTGGCTAACATTTGAAGGCCCTGGGTTTGATTTCCAATACTGTTAAAAATTAAAAAATAGTACTTTAAACCGGGCGTTGGTGGTGCATGCCTTTAATCCCAGCACTCGGGAGGCAGAGACAGGCGGATCTCTGTGAGTTTGAGGCCACCTTGGTCTACAGAGCAAGTTCCAGGACAGCCTCCAAAGCAATACAGAAAAAAACCTGTCTCGAAAAAACAAAAGAAAAGTTTTAAACAAGAAAACATGGAATTTAAAGACATGGGTCAGCAGTCAAGAGCTTGTTCTGTTGCCAGCAACCAAATCGGGTGGGTCACAACTACTCCAGCTCCAAGGGATGGAACTCCCTCATGTGTCTTCCTCGGGCATCTGCAATAACATGCACAAACACGTACACATTCACACATAATTTTTAAAAAGTTAAAATATTTCAGGGGTTTAAAAAACTGGTTCAGCAATTAAGAGTACTTGGTGCTCTTGCTGAGGACTGGGCTTTGACTACCCACATGGTAGCTCACAATCTTATAACTCCAGTTCCAGGGATCTGATGCCCTCTTCTACCTTCCACAGGCACATGCAAGTTTAGCACCTATACCTAATATATTTTTAAAAGTGGGGAAAAAATAGGTAATTATTCAGAAGATTATCAGGAAGGAAGGAAAGAAAATAAGTTGAATAGCAAACTTCAGGTGCATGATTATAAAGTTCTTATTTTAAAAGGCAGTGTCGCCATTCTCACTATTACAAAAACAACTCCATCCTACCAGTCTTTGTCATCATTCTGAGAGTGACAGTCTTTCCTATATTTGAGTACAGAAAGGTTGGTTTACAAGCTTTTATCATTGAAACTGTGACACAGAGAGTACGCCATACATCTATAATCCCTGCAGTTTGAAGGCACCATTAGTTTAAAAAGGAAACAATATACTGAAAGGTAATACAATATGAAACTTCTATATTGTTCTAATGTACAATTGTTATTTGGGAGAAGTA
Source organism: Cricetulus griseus (assembly GCF_003668045.3). Taxonomy (NCBI): domain Eukaryota; kingdom Metazoa; phylum Chordata; class Mammalia; order Rodentia; family Cricetidae; genus Cricetulus; species Cricetulus griseus. Next base: position 31,659,956 of record NC_048601.1, on the reverse strand, counting down.
GTGTTGAAATAAAATTTTCTGTTAAAACTTTTAAAAGTAACATAAAATGCACAGGCTAGAATGACCATAGTTAAGGGCTCTGGCTTTTCTTCCAGCAGACCCACATGGCTCTTCACAGATCTGTATTTCCCTGGGGATACAATGCCCTCTTCTGATCCTTCCAGGTTCTTCACAGACATGCAGGCAGGCAAACACAAACTAAAAAATAGAATCTCAAAGTTTTTTTGATTTTTTTTTTTAATATCAAAAAGGTGTCACAGATAAAAACCAACTTAAAGTGAAAAGGCAAAAACTTTGAATAGGAAACATAACATGACATATCTAGTTCTAAGGGGATGAGGTACACAGTGAAAGAGAATGATCCCTTCAGGAATGGAAAGAATCTAGAGGAAGAGTGAAAGCAACTTGAGAGAACACGCCCACTTAGCCTTGTCTTTCCCTTCTCATGTGCTCTCAGATCTATACTCTGTCTTACACAGGTTCTAGCACCATCCCCACTGAAAAACATTCACTATCCAAACCGTGTTTCCTCAAACAGCTCCATATATCCTATTATGGCATGGCATATGTCTGCTATCTGGGCCACAGTCACTGATAGTCTGTATATTGGGAATCTTCCTCCCTCCCCAGCCCATGGTACCCTGAGTCCTTGCCATAGCTGCCATCATTACTTTCCTGTTGCGGTTCATATCATCCATCAAGAATTTACTTTTGAGTCCCCAGGTATAGAGAGGTAGTGCCTTAGCTAAGTGTCCTATCCTGTGTATCCTATGTAGGTCACAGACATATATATATATATATATATGTATTTTTTGAGGGGGGTGTGGTTTTTGTGGTGGGTTTTGTTTTATTTTTTTGTTTGTTTTGTTGTGGCCCCTAAAATATAGTGGGTTCTAACTGCTAGAGATGCTCAAGTCATAGAGGAACTGGCCATCTTCCTCTTATGTTAATTCCTAGGTATTCCCCTGGATAACTGATAGACCTGAAACTAGTAAGAAAGTGAAGAAAGATAATGATTAGGGTAAAGGTAGATAAATGATAGAGGTAAAGGAACAGAGTTCCTCTTGGAAGAATAAGGGGTAGGCTGCTCTCCTCACCCCATAAGAAACACTAAGTCCTCAAAAAAAAAAAAAAAATTAACAATGTAACATTTCACCTCTTTCCTGAGTTCTACTTGAGGCATTTACTTACAGCTTGAAACATTATACCCAGTTTTCCTTAAGTGCTTTCCAAGACACCAGGAAGCATTTAGCAAATCACTTTGTCCTTGGAGATGAGTTCTACAGTTAACATTTCTCCTGTCCTTTCTTAACCACACCTACCCCCACCGCCAAAAAAAAAAGTAGTGGCTAATACCCATGCTTGCCTTTACTTTCTCTTATGTTTTGCTTCTCAACTTGGAGTAGATGCATAAGATGATGCTTTTTCCTCCCATAGAGCATATCCTCCCCTGAGGATTCCACTGTACATAAGCCTTAGTTCTGTCACCTGAGGTAGTTATCACACTATCTCAATCACACATGGAGGCTGAGAATGAGCAAGGTCCTGAATAAGTGGGGTGCTAGGCTGGAGGACAGCCACTCATTCACAGCAAGTAGAGTGAATCTTCTGTATAACTGGAAATAGACCAAGGAAATTTAAGTAGCTGTATATATGTTGTGGGATCGATTTTGTTGTCATTTGGGGGAAGCAGTAGCTGAAGAGTTTCATTAAAGAAGAAAATCTTCATGGGATACAAATTCTATGTGCTATCAGAGCCTTGGTCTGCTTGTTAACAAGGAAAGTGGAGTTGGTAGGCACTGTCTCAGTGTTCATCGTGCTATCAACATATTATTGAGGTTAAACCGGCAGCTCTGCATTGGGCTTTGGGTGATAGTTGAGCAGCTTCCTTGGGAATCCAACTTTCCTCAGCTTTATTTTCTCTGAAGCTCCTTACTGGGTGTAAATATTCAAGAAACCTTAAGCCCACACTCTGTCTTACAGGCTCTGTTCTGCAGTGGCTGGAATATTGTTGCTTTACAAGTGAATGACACCTCTAAGGCTATCAGTGGGTGCTTTTGAGTACTTTTCTTGGAAACTCTTCTGCTGTAAAGATCCTAAATTCAGATTTTAGCATTAACTTTGATTATAAACTTTAGGCAAATGTAGTAATTACTAACTATAAACTACATGGTACCTTTTCCTCTTAAAGTTATAATCTCTGTATCTTTTAGAAATTAATCTTTCATCCTACTCACTAAAATAATTAGGGCCCAACTCCCTGAGAATTAACCAAATTCTGAGTCCGTGGGATTTTCTGTAGATCATTAAGAAACTGAAAAGATTGTATTCCACTAGTTTACTGCTGATTTCCTGAGTGTTATGAGTCCATCTTGTTGGAAAAGTATAGGTTATTCTGTTCTGGATTATTAAAGATTCCTATAGAGCAGGAATTTGATATTTGATGTGGTATTTGGGTTTCTGATACTTTCTTTGTAGGCAGTTGACCTAGTGGAGGAAACCTTGATGTTAAGAGATAAGGATAAGCAATAGTAGGTGAGTTTTATCACCGGTGCTCTTCAGTGGTAGTCATTGCAGTCCTTTGATACATTGGTAGACAGCAGAGGACACAAAAGAATTGAACAAACATAATTGAGAAACATAATTCAAGGTGTAAGTTAATGAAGAACACGTTGATTGTTATCTTTAAGGCCACTCTCCTACTGAACCAGTAATTGACATGCTTGGCTTTTCAGCTATGTTCTACTTCTGCACCTTCCTTCACCATCCTTCCATTGATACTAATTTAGTAATACATAATACTAGAAACCAGCAATTTAAAACTTTCCTGTATTGTGCATGGGGCTCAGATATTCCCCTGACGATGCTGCCAGCCCCCAAGTGTGCTGTCAGCTGAGCATCAGTCTGATGAAGGCTGAGCAGACAGAGTAGTCATGTTGTCCAGTTGCCTGGTGCCAGCTTTCCCAATGTTCTCATGCACAAACACTGAGGCTCCTTAGTAGTCTGGTGGGTTGACACTTTGTTTGCGTAATGGACTTTACACATGTTAAGGAGTCTCTCTCTTCTGCTTCCATCCCTCTCCTTGTACACCTGTGTCCCTTTACTTCCCTTCTGTCCATTGGCTTTTCCCTTTCTACCATGTCACATATCTCTGTTGATTTTTTTTATCCTTTCAGCTTTGTCACCGAAAAGACCTGGATTTGACAAAAGTGGGATACCCAGACTCCAGCACTCACAGCTGTGCTGATAGGCCTTCCCTGCTCAACTGCAGTCATCCTGACCTGGCTTCTCATCCGCCTGTTGCTCCAACCTCAGAGGCTGGCTTCCCAAGCAGGAGTGGAGATGGCCCTCAGACATTGTTGAGAAACTCAGACCAGGCGTTTAGGACAGAGTTCAACTTGATGTACGCCTACTCCCCTTTGAACGCTATGCCTCGAGCGGATGGACTTTATAGGGGGTCCCCCTTGGTGGGGGACAGGAAGCCTTTACATTTAGATGGAGGATATTGTTCCCCTGCAGAAGGCTTTTCCAGCAGATATGAACATGGCTTTATGAAAGATCTCTCTCGTGGATCCATGTCACCTAGTGGTGAAAGGGCCTGTGAAGGAGTCCCATCTGCTCCTCAGAATCCCCCACAAAGGAAAAAAGTAAGTATTCATGTTACATGGGACCTCTTTTAAAGACTATTAACCAAATAATTCAGAACTTTCTAAGGTCCAGTGCAAAACACTTGTCCTACTCTCCGTTGTAATCTGTGAAAAGTAGATCTTTTATTTACTTCTTTGGTTTATGTGGGGTGTGGGGTGAACATGCCAAAGGCATGTGTGGAAGTCAGAAGATGACTTGTGGGAATCCTTCCACCATGTGAGTCCTGGGACTGAACTTGAGTTGTCTTCAGTGTTGGCATCTCTCAGGCCCTGAGATGTAGGCTGTATTAGTACAGCTGGTAAGTGTTGTGAATAGCTGAGAGGACCGAAGTGTAATCAGTAGAAAAGTACTTGTGTAGCATGAGTAAGTTCTTTCATCTCCAGTATCCTAAATACAAATAAAGCAAATATCCAGCCAGGCATAGTGGCACATACCTATGACCCTCGCGTTCTGGAGTGGGATTGCAAAACTGAAGCCATACTAGCCTTTTTAAACACACAGCAAATTTTAAATAGCTGTCATGTGCAACTGAAAGCTAGAACATTGGAAAGAAAACTGAAAGCTGTATTACTTGCAGAGTTCAGTTTGGGACACAGCTTTAAGATCATCAGATGTGTTCTCTCAGACAGATTTATAATCTCAGCTGCCATTTGTGAAGTTGAGGCAGGAAGACTGAGATCTGTGCCAGAAGCTGGAAGACTCAACTTGAGTTCCCAGCTTCTGAGTTAGGTGGTATACAGCTGCTTAATATATTAACTCTGGCAGTGTTAATTTACAAAATACTTAATAACATTGGACTGGATAGATGTCTCAGCATTTAAAGAGGACTGACTGCTCTTCCAGAGGATCCAGGTTCAATTCCCAGCACCCACATGGCAGCTTTCAACTGTCTGTGACTCTAGTTCTAGGGGATCCAGCAACCTTACATAGATGTACATCCAGGCAAAAGCACCATTGCATATAAAATAAAATAAATTATTGAAAGAAACTATATAACATGACAAATGTCTTTGCGTTTCTGGTTTCATTTGTTACATATGCGGGTAGTTGAAATTAGAGTTTGCTTCAGAACTATTTCTAAAATATATTGGGCACCTGTGATGTGCCAAATTTTTCTACTGAATATTAACAATAAAAAGCCAAGGAATGAGTTCCTGGAGAGATGTCTCAGTGGGTAAGAGCACTTACTGATTGTCACAGGAGCTTAGTTTTAGAACCTAGCACCTACATAGAATATCTCACAAACACCAATAACTCAACTCCAAGGCATCCCACAACCCCTTCTTCCTTCTGAAGCCACATAAACATACATATGGGAAAATAAAATAGTTTGGGGGAGTATTTTAATTTGGGGGCGTTTGATATGTTTTGATTTTTCAAGGCAGAGTTTCTCTATGTTGCTTTAACTGTCCTAGAACTCACTCTTTAGACCAGACTGTCCCCAAACTCACAGAGATCCACCTGCCTCTGCCTCCCAAGGGTTGTGATTAAAGGTGTTCACCACCACTTCCATCTAAAAATATAGTATTTTAAAGCCAAGGAAAGGCCAGTAAGGTGGCTCAGTGGGTTAAGGCACTTGCTGCCGTGCTTGACAAACCAGAGTGTGGTCCCTAAGACACACATAGTAGAAAGAGGGAACTCAGTCCCCCAGGTTGTCCTTTGACTTACACAATTTAGTGAATAAGTAGATAAGTTTTTGTTATGTTTGTTTTTTAATTAAAGCTAAATAAGCTTATATGTAGTGCCATACATCTCTGTTATCTTTGTACCTGGAAGACTGAGGTAGGTAGGTCCTAAGTAGCAGGCCTGCCTGGGCCACATAGATCCTGGCACACACATACACACACACAAACAAAACAAAAATACAAAATTTTGAAAAGCTAAATACTAGGCTATAATCAAGCAGTTGGGAGGTAGAGGCAGGAATTTGGGAACATACAGGATATAAGACTATCTTCAAAGAAACACAATTCTTCCCTTCAGAAATAAAATACATGCCAGCAAGATGAGTTTAGCAGATAAAATTACTAGCCATGTAGCCCTGACAACCTTAGTTTGATCCCTGAAACCTTCATTTAAAAAGCCAGAGCCAGGATTGGAGAGGTGGCTTGGCAGTTAGAGCTGCTCTTTGAGAAAATAAGGTTCAAATCCCAGTACCTACAGGTTCACAATAATCTGTGACTCCAGTCATGGGGGATCCGGCACCCTCTTCTGGCCTCTGCCATCATCAGCCAGGCACATGATGCACAAATACACGTGCAGGCAAAACACTCATTCACAAAAAAAAAAAAAAAAAAAAAAAAAAAAAGATTTAATTTTTAAACCAAATCCAGATTGAGTAGCTCAAGTCTGTAATCCCAGCCTCAGACTTCATAGCAAGACGCAAAGTAGAGATAAGAGAATCAGCCAGAAGTCCACTATGCGGTCAGTGCAAAAGCAGAAATAAGACAAACTCCCTCAAAAAGTGCCAACTTCAGAAAAGTTATCCTCTTAACCCCCATATACGAATCATTATATTTGCTTGTATATATACACACAAAGGAAAAGTTAAAAGCCCAGTAAATTTAACCTATACCTTAGTATAATTTTTATCTTAAGAAACAAGATTCTACAGTAGGTTCAATAAGCAATAGAACACAGTACTGGGTGGACAGGAAAAGGGTCTGTTGTTGACAGCAAGGAGAAAAAAATGGGTAAAGATTAGAAGGTGGATTGAGGATTTGGGTAAAGTTTTCGGGTTACAGGTAGGTTGCTGAAGTCTATAAATGAAATAATTTCTTCTTGCTTTAAAATACTTCTATTCCATTATTATAATATAAATAGCCCCAAATCCATGTGGTGTCAAAATTTGAGAATAATGAAGAACCCTGAAATAAATGCTTTTTCCTCTTGGTAGTACTTTATTGTGGGTTAGTCTGTTTGTTTTTGATGGAATGGGTATTTTAGGTAGTTAAGAACCATTTTATCCAAGGTACCTAAGAATTCCATTTTTCTGGCCTACTCTTACGGATGTCCCCATTGTTGGACATAACTGATAGGTGACCAAGATGATAGTAATTTCTCAGGTTCCTCTGAAGAAAATCAAAGGGTACAGTCTACTTAAGCACCGTTCTTCAAAAATGCCATTTAGGATGTTCTTTTCCCCTCACCTGTTTCAGACTGGCTTGAATCTGTAGCTGTGATGACATCTCTTTTATACCTGAAAAAGGTGGTTATAGAGGGGTTAGAAAGATCCTCTAATGGTTAAGAGCCCATATGCTTGTCCAGAGGATCTGAGTTCAGTTTCCAACACCCACATCAGATGGTTCACAACTGCCAGTAATTCCAGCTCTCCAGGGGTATTCCAACTCAGGCACCTGTACTCAGCATACACAGATGTACAGATACGGTTTTAAAATACAATAAAGGTTGTCATAATTGGGGCCTGCTTTGTTTGCATGGCTTGCAACTCTTTACCCAGGACACTCTTCTTTTCCCTGTTACCAGTAAGCCACTCACTAATGATAGTTTCTTTTTCTTATCTAGGTATCCTTGCTGGAGTACCGCAAACGGAAACAGGAAGCTAAGGAGAATTCTGGTGGGGGAAGTGACTCTTCACAGAGCAAAAGCAAGTCTGCAGGAGCTGGGCAAGGCAGCAGTAACTCTGTTTCTGACAATGCTGCCCATGGTGTGCAGGGATCCTCAGCCCGAACCCCCTCATCCCCTCACAAAAAATTCTCCCCATCTCATTCCTCTACATCACATTCGGAGGCAGTAAGCCCATCAGATTCCAGGGGCACTTCTTCCTCTCACTGCAGACCTCAAGAGAACATCAGCAGTAGGTGGTAAGTTTATATCTAACTAGCTATATAATGAAATTCAGGTAGAAAGTATTCCAGTCATTCCCAGTTTTTCCTAAAATGTATAGGAGTACTTACTGAGACAGGCAGCCGAATCCTTACCTTGTAGAGTCTCACTGGAAATGTGTAGTTGTGGGGAACCATAAGTGGTTTCATTAAGAGGGTTCTTTGTCTCAATTTATATGAAAGGTAAGTAATAGACCACCCAAGGTGCATGTTTTTTTTTGTGTGTGTGTGTGCACGCATGCTTGCACCGTCACGAAGGTGTACATACATGCATGTGGAGGTCAAAGGATACTCCGGGAATCAGTTCTTCCTTGCCACTATGTTGATTCTGGAGATTGAACTTGGATCTTAGACCTGGGAACAAGCACCTTTATCTTGCTGACTCCAAGTTGTTCTAATTCAAGAAGAAATCTATCCTGTGCAGCTAGCATTTACAGAATGATGAGATAACTCTGAAAGTACTTGTCTGGTTTAGGAGACATCATAGAAAATCAAGTAAGTAATAGTAATGACAAGTTCTGGGCATTGGATGAAATAGGAATCCAGGTTGGTTTTGTTTTCCTTTGCAATTTTTTGAGGCAGGGTCTCACTCTGTAGCCCTAACTGGACTTGAACTCTTTGATCCAACTGCCTTTGCTTCCTGGGTGCTAGGATTATAAATATATATCACAGTACCCCCAGCTAGGGGAACAATACTTATTCTTTATTTTTCTTCAGACATGGGGTGGAGGATACATTGGCATGGTACATTTGGAGGCCCATGATCAACACTGAGTGCCTGCCTCTATCACTTCCCACCTTGTCTTATAAGACAGGATCTCTGATTGTACTTCGAGTTCACTGGCTAAGTCAGTCTGGCCAGTGAGCTCCAGGGACCCTCAAGCATAGGAATGTTGAAATGAGCTTGGAAAAAAAGAGACAGTCTCTTAGATTATATTCATTAATCTAAGAATTCTATATTAATCCACAGTATATGTGCCAGGAACACAGCTTCACAGAGGAGAGACTGTGCTATGGCCAGCCAGGCAGTGTTGGCACACACCTTTGAGGCAGGGGGATCTCTGAGTTCAAGTCCAGACTGGTCTACAAAGCCAGGACTATATAGAGAAAACCTGTCTGGAAAGAAGAAAAAGGAGAGCGGGCTTCTACTACACCATCTTTATTGTGGTTATTTGATTCAGACTCTTGGCTCTTAATTCCTGTTGCTTAAATTTACACCCTGGTGCTTTTTCAGGATGGTTCCTACATCAGTTGAACGACTCCGGGAAGGAGGAAGCATCCCTAAGGTTCTCCGAAGCAGTGTGAGAGTGGCCCAAAAGGGAGAGCCCTCTCCCACATGGGAGAGTAACCTCACAGAGAAAGAGTCAGGTGAGCTAAGGTCTAAGTTCACAACAAATGCTGGAATAAAGTGAGTCCATTTCTGACATGCTTGGGTTCTGCTCTATGCTAGTTTCCAGCTCAGTCTTGCTCTCTGGGCTACATTATTCACGAGATCTAGCATTGCTTGCTCTCTGTCTGCTCTTTTTCCAAGGGATACTTTTCTGTAATTTTCATCTCTCCAAAGTTCCGGAGCTCCACCTCCCTGAAGGATGAAGAGAAAGAAGGAGACAAGAATAAGATGAGGCATTTAAAATTTAGCGCATAATTAACCACTTACTTGGCCCTCCTGGCATGCTGCGCTCATTTTACCACAGAGGGCAGCATGTGTTGATACCATTGATGATTTGACTGGACGATATCTATTTCCTAGTATTCTGAGAAGCCAATGTTGATTCTTGTAATGCCTTCCAGACCCTGCAGATGGAGAAGGCCCAGAGCCATTGAGTTCAGCACTCTCTAAAGGAGCAACTGTTTACAGCCCTTCCAGATACAGCTACCAGGTAAGTCAAGAGATTGCTGAACTCTAGGGAAAGGGATGCCTATGGAGTTTATTAGATGCTGTATTCCTAGTCATGAGACATTGTCAGCTGTTGACATCACATAGTATCTCAGCAGCCCTGTAAGTCACATCATTTGCTTACCTCAGGGATCTCAATAAAGCAAATGAGGTAATCAGAGACATTTAACTGCTATTGTGTCCTTTAAATAATGTTTTTCGGGGACTAGTAACATGGCTCAGTGGGTAAAAGGCACTTGTAATCAAGCCTGATGACCTGAGTTTAATCCCAAGAATCCACACATTGGAAGGAAAGAATGGACTCCTAGTGTCCTATGACTTCCACATTAGTGTAGTAGCACATACATATACACCACTTTTTAATGGAAAGAATAAAAATAGAATGCTGTATCCAGGTGATGGGGGGCACTCGCCTTTAATCCCAGCACTTGGGAGACAGGGGCAGGCAGATCTGTGAGTTCTGAACAGCCAGGGTTACACGGAGAAACCCTGTCTCAAAAAAGCAAAATAATAATAAAATGAAAGTAGAATGTCAAACACTACACACCATTGACGGGACCGTGTTAACTTCCTTATGCTTTCTTCCCTACCCTTTGAAGCTCCTGCAGTGTGACAGTCCCCGGACAGAATCACAAAGCCTCCTTCAGCAGAGTTCGTCCCCTTTCAGAGGACATCTCACCCAGTCTCCAGGATACAGTTATCGAACTACTGCACTGAGACCTGGAAATCCCCCCTCTCATGGTTCTTCAGAATCATCCCTTTCTTCCACATCCTACCCCAGCCCTGCCCACCCTGTGTCCACAGACTCGTTGGCCCCATTTACGGGGACTGCAGGGTATTATAGCAGCCAGCCGCATTCTGGAAACAGCACTGGCAGCAATCTTCCGAGGAGGAGCTGTTCTTCAAGTGCTGCTAGCCCTACCCCACAGGGCACTTCAGACTCACCAACCTCAGACTCGGTTTCTCAGCCCAGCACAGGAACTTTGAGTTCCACCTCCTTTCCTCAGAACTCTAGGTCATCATTGCCATCAGACTTACGGACTATCAGTCTGCCCAGTGCTGGGCAGTCAGCTGCCTACCAGGCCTCCAGGGTATCTGCGGTTTCCAATTCACAGCACTACCCACATCGTGGGAGTGGGGGTGTACACCAGTACCGACTCCAGCCACTGCAAGGGTCAGGAGTCAAGACTCAGACAGGACTTTCCTAGGGCTTCTGGATATGGGCAAACTGAACTTGATGAGCCCATAGCTGCTTCCTTCCAGCTGCCTCTGGAACCAAGGCCGAGCATATTGCTGGGGAAGAGGGGTACAAGGTGCCAGAGGAATGGGTCTGGTCAGCAAGAAATGAGACTTGTGGTCGTGACTGGCCTCCGGCCTTGGAGAAAGATGTAAATCTTGTCTGAAGCAGAGACTATAAAGAAGTTTCTCCCTGCTGTTAAGGGTACATTGTTAACAAGCAAATGGTGTTTCGGTTAGTAACGGTTCTAAGTGCAATGACTTGTGTTGAAGCCTATGTCTCCCATCCTTGCCTGTAGCCTGTAGTCACTTGTGCAGTAAGGACATCTTTTTCAATAAAAAAAAAATAATTTTTTTTCTTTTCAAAAGAAAAAAGTGGAAAGAGCCAATCTCAAAGCCCCAAGCCATCTGAGTAGTGTTAGGGTTTTATGCACTTAAGAGGGGGGAAAAAAAGGTAGGTATGTAAATGTTAGCTGTGAGACAACCATTCCAAAAGCAGGTACATGATCAAGGTGTTTCCACCAGGAGTGCTCCCTACCTTTGTCTTAAAGCCACCAAGAAATGGGCAGAAAGGAATGCTTGCTGCCTACTCTGAGGCTTGACTGGCTATCTGAGAGGAGCTGGCAGTCAGCTCTTGGTTATTGGAGCAGATTTGGGATGGATAGGGCCTCAGCTGTTACCATCCCACTGCTTCCACATGTCATGGCTTACTAATAGTGAGGTGAGTAGAGGAGGAGTGGTCTGGGGAACCTTTGAATTTAGTTTTCCTATTCCCAGTTAATCAGGAGTTGCTGTCCTAAGAGCAGGACTGCCTCCATGACTGAGAAACATGCACTCATGACTGCAGGGTAAGAATGGGGCAGATAGGATTGTAGAATGGCACCGACAGGGCTGTGATTGTGTGGGGTCTGCCCCACGTTTCTTTGGGGGATGCTTACATGAGAGTGGGCAGATTGAGAGTTAACAAGTTGCCCATACCCCTAACACTGTTCTGGATGAGAGACAAGAGCAGACTGGCTTCTCCCCATCAGTGCATTGTGCCTGTTGTACACCCCTGGAGGAGCCCTGGAGCCAGCCCAGGCGGGGTACACAATCTTTTTAAATTCCATATGGTTGCCAGCTTATTTCTTTCACTTGTTTACTGTAATACCTGGCGTGTTTTTATTTATCTAATTTTGTATTCAGCTATAACCATGGTAGGGTAGTGAGTGTATGACAGTGTGATCCCTGGTGCTGCAGTGGACCGTACTTCTTTTGGACAAGATATACTGTGAGTCTCCCTCCTTACCTCTAATCTGTTTTCTTTCCCATTCCCCAGCCTCTTTCATCTCCTTCTTTTCTACCCTGACCTATAACTATCATATGCACAGTCTTCTCTCTTTGTGTGTGACTGTTACAAAATTTCACTTTTCAAAATTGAAATCAGGTGTTTGCTCAAATGAGGGGAGATTTTTCTGTTATGGTTTTAGATTTTTGTTTTTAATGCTGAACCCTCAGCATAGTACTTTTCTTTTTGTTGTTTTCCCCACAAACCCATCAGTCTGGGAGAGCATTGGGAGTGGAAATCATGTTGCCTGGGATGCCGGTTTCTTTGTATATTATATAAAACGTATGTAAATGTCTCTCCATTTGGGCTGGGGTTTGCATTCTCCCCTTGGCTTTTAGCCAAGGGGAGAGGCCAGCGGGCAGGCGGCCCTCACCCTGCCTGGCACGTGCAGAGACCCCAGCCACTCTGTGTGGGCAGGGTGCTGTCAAGACCAGACCTCTGGGGGGGAGGGTGGGGGGAGGGGGGACTCTTGGAAGGGAAGGAGCATCGCTTCTTCCTCAAGTGGAGTGTTTACACCTTGCTGTAACATTTGAACTTTCACAAGAGATGTAATAATTTTGATAATAAAATTCTTAACCATAATCATCATAATGTTGAAAATATGTTTGTTCAGTTCTGGAAGATAACTTTCCCCGATTTAACCTTACCTGACCGAGTACTAAATGGACCCATGTCCAGAAGAGTTGCTCTTGGTGGGTTTTGGCGTATAGTGGGGCCAGAAATCCCGATTCATCGTCCTCTGGCCATATGTGATTGGTATCAGGCCAATATTAATGCAAATCTGTGGTATGGAAATGGGTCTGAACAAAGCAGGGTATCTTCTCTCCTAGAGCTTATGTTCTAAGGAAGAGATGTGAACCAATGTGTAATTTTAACATTCAATACCATGTTGTTGTACTGTATTCACCATGATGGCACAAAAGGCATAAAAATGGAAGCTCCTGACTTTTCCAAACCCCAACAGCTTTGGAGATCCAAATAGACAAACCACTTTTTACCTGCCTTTCAGCAACCCAAGACACTGACTCCAGAAGCACCCCAAATAGCCTTAGAAGGGCACCTCAGGAAAACAAGCAATCACATTCTCCTGCCATTGAGCCTGCAGGAAGAAGAGGTAGCACGTGTCTTCGATGGTCAGTGTCAAGGCCAGTAAACACCAGGTAAAACTGACTGAAGCAGTTCTATGACCTTGATGTATCTGCCTGAGGTCAGTATCCTTAAGCCTGATAGACAAGGCATATACTCAACTGGTTCTTGATTATGGTGCTGTTAGGTGATGCCAGCAAAGTTGGCCCTTGCATGTAGCATGTATCCCAGGATAGCTATGAATGTGGCCCAACGCACTTGTAAGCCACAGCATCATGTTGCAGTGTTGAAAGGTGGATGCCTCTAGAAAAAGCTAGGTAACCTGAGGTACATACCTTTTCACCATTATAAAACACCTCCGTGCTATTGCTTTCAGGACAGATGACTAGAGTGGTTGTAAGGGCCTCTCTGGTTTGTTTGGTCAGGAAAGTCTCTGAGGAGTTGCCACTGACCTTGGTGATGATGAGGGCATCATTGAGTGATGCTAGTTATTTCAGGAAGTGTAAGACCCATTAAAAAAGCTTGGTTGAGATGGAGCTGGGAAAGGGTTAGCTGAAGATCTAGTGATAGAATGGAGGAGATGGGAGCCATGCCATCTGTTATCTTACTCAGCTTTTTGGAATTGTATAAAAGCATCTGTAGACAGTATGTGACCCAACTCCAGGAAAGGAACCTCCGGAAATGGTAGGTGGAAGTTAGATTTGGCCTGAGGGCTGTAGATTGTACTCTCTAAATGCAAAGGTCTTCGGTTTGGTTTGTGTTTGTGTTTTTGTTTTTATTTTTCTAGACAGGGTTTCTCTGTGTAGCATCCCTAGCTGTCCTGGAACTAGCTCTGTAGACCAGGCTGGCCTCTGCCTCCCAAGTTCTGGGATTTAAGGCATGCACTGCCACCGCCTGGCACGTAAAGGTCTTTAAAGTGTACACATTCTAAGAAATGTGGAGAAATCTGCAAGATTTCCAGCAGAAAAGTAGTATGATCTCCTATATGATTGCTGCTGTTTTCTTACAACTACTCTTTAAGATTGTCTTGATCCTGTTGAGGGAAAAATTATTAGAAACTGAGAAACAGTTTCTAGCCACTAAAAATTGTTGAGGCAAACGATGCAATGACAGTTATGATGGCTATTCTGGGTTGTCAATTTGACTACATCTGGGAGTAACTAAAATTAAAAATGGAAGGCATTCTTGTGAGGGATTTTTGGAGTAGAAGACATGCCTTTAATCCTGATCTTTTGAGCTGGGAAGAGACATAACTTTAATCTAGAACTCGGGGCAGAAAGACACACCTTTAATCTGGGCCACACATTCTGCTGGGAGCCTATATAAGGACATGGAAGAAGGAAGCTTCTGTTCTTTGCCTACTTGCCTTTACCTTCCTAGCAAGTCCATTCCTTCATTGGCATTAGAACTTATGTCTTCAAAATTCCAGCATCTACTGAAGACCCACTGAGATCCAGCTTTGTGAATTGAGCAACCGCTGGATTCTTGGAGCTTCTATTCACACCCAGCATTGTTGTTGCTCCAGAGAACCCTGACTAATACAGCAGTCTTCTATTAAAATGTCAGTGCTAGAGATGAAAAGTAGCTGAAATCAGGTATGTTTTGCAGTTACACAGCAGAATTTGGCAATGGATTTGATTGGCAGAAGTTTACTCAGTATCTCTAACCAGCTGTGTTTTGCTGAGTGCATAAGGTATCAGACAGTGTACTGGCTGGTTTTATGTGTCAGTTTGACACAAGCTAGAATAATCAGAGAGGAAGGAGCCTCAAGTGAGGAAATGCCTCCATGAGATCCAGCTGTAAGGCATTTTCTCAATTAGTGATCAATGAGGGAGGGCCCAGCCCATGGTGGGTGATGCCATCCCTGGGTTAGTGGTCTTGGGTTCAATAAGAGAGTAGGCTGAGCAAGCCAGTAAGCAGTAAGCCAGTAAGCAACCCTCCATGGCCTCTGCATCAGCTCCTTCCTCCAGGATCCTGTCCTATTAGTGTTCCTGTCCTGACTTCTTTCAGTGATGAACAGCAATGTGGAAATGTAAGTCAAATAAACCCTTTCTTCTCCAACTCGCTTTTTGGTCATCGTGTTTTGTTGCAGCAATGAAAACCCCAACTAATACACATGGTAACCATATTGTTAAAGCACTCAGAAGGTTAAGTGGTGGTTTGAAAGAAAATGGCCCCCAAAGGGAGTGTCACTATTAGGAAGTGTGGTCTTATTGGAGTAGATGTGGTCTTGGAGGCAATATGTCAGTGTGGAGGTGGGCTTTGAGATCTTATATATGCTCAAGCCATGCCTAGTGTCTCAGACCACTTCCTGTTGCCTACAAGATGTAGGACTCTCAGCTACTTCTCCAGCACCATGTCTGCCTGCACACCACCAGGCCCCACTATGATAATGAACTGAACCTCTGAACTCTAAGCAGGCCACCCCAATTTAATGTTTTCCTTTATAAGAGTTACCATGGTCAGCCAGGACCTTGTCCAAAATGTTTGCCTGAGGCTAAAGTGGATGAATAGTTTTGGATTAATCTGCCTTGGCAGAGGAAATCTCAAAACAGCCTAGTATAATAGTGTTAACTCTGATGAAGATATATAATGAAAAGGAGCAAGCTGAGCAAGAACAATATTTGAGAAGAAGGGGAGCTAATGGAGCTAAGTCTTAAGTCCTGTATTCAAGGAGATAAAGATTAAGAGATGGAATAAAGGGAGTGGTGACCTCAGGGCAAGTTTCCAACTTGTGAAAGGAAATTAAAGAAAAGCTTAGAGCCATGTGTGGTGGTGCATGCCTTTAATCCCAGCATCCAGATGGCAGAAGCTGGTGATCTCTGAATTTGAGGCCAGTCTGTTTTACAGAGCAAGTTCCAGAACAGCCAAGCTTAGACAGCAAAGGAAGCCATCGAAAACAGAAAGCTGGTGAAGATGTAATTGAGCAAGGGGGCCGTGTTCCAGCCCCACCAAGCAGCACAACTTGGCAGCTTT
Source organism: Cricetulus griseus (assembly GCF_003668045.3). Taxonomy (NCBI): domain Eukaryota; kingdom Metazoa; phylum Chordata; class Mammalia; order Rodentia; family Cricetidae; genus Cricetulus; species Cricetulus griseus. Next base: position 31,643,941 of record NC_048601.1, on the reverse strand, counting down.
GGCCATGTGGTTCTGGAGCTAAGGATAAAAGAAAGGCGCTATGGAATTTGCCTCCTTGACTCCGGAAAGCAGCTGAGGCTAGGCATGTGTCAGGGCTATCCCTTAACGGAGGCCTAGAGAGAGCGTTGCATGAAGCTGTGAAGTTGAAACCTGGATTACCTAGGAGACCTCAGATGCCAGAGCCATGGGATACCTGCGAAGGAGAACTGCTAACAGGAAGTGGAACCAGCCCAAGAGAAAGAAGTGCTGCAGTCAACAACGCTGAGAGGAGCTGGCGATCTGAAGAGCATTTTGACAACAGACATGGAGATGCAGAGTTTGGAGTTGACTCAGCTGGTTTGTGGTCGTGCTTTGGCCCAGTAGTTTCCCCCTCTGTGCTCCCTTCCCTACTTTTTGGAATGATAATATAATATTCTGTGCCATTGTATGTTGGAAGTATGTGATCTGCTTTTTGATTTTGGTTTTATATCAGAAGAGATTTTGAACTTTTGACTCTTAAACATTGTTGAGATTGACAGACTATGGGGATTTTTGAATTGGACTAAATTGCATTTTGCATTATGATATTGTTACAGGTTGTTGGGGACCGGGGAGTGGTGCTAGTGGCTATGGCAGATGGCCATTGAAGTTTAGGTGTCAGCCCACCAGGAGGAAAGTACCTGATGGATGAATCTTGGATAGGCAAAGCCCTGAGACCACAGACCCCAGAGTGCCTTTTGCTTCTGCTGTGCCTTTAGTAAAAGTTTGCTGCTGCCATCTTTTCTCTGGTATCTGGCACAATTTGAATGGGTGTAGGGATTATTATGAAGATGATTTCTTCTAAAGCTGTAATGTCTAATTGATAGTAGTGTTAGTTTAGAGTTTTGATGGTTAAAAATGTATACAAGGCAATACCACACCACTAGAACACATGAGTTTCTATTGAAGAGCCGTATAGACTGTAACTTAAGTTAAAGATTTAGAAAAACAATTGAGTCCCAGGAACCAGGCTGGCTCAAATTCTTTTTTCTTTTTTTTTGTGGGGGGTGGTTTCAAGACATGGTTTCTCTGTATTGCTTTGGAGCCTATCCTGGAACTCTCTACGTAGACCAGGCTGGCTTCGAACTCACAGAGATCCACCTGCCTCTGCTCCTGAGTTCTGGGATTAAAGATGTGCGCCACCAACGCCTGGCAAATTCTTTTAATCTTAATGTTGAAAGGTGCATTCACTGGTTTTGGTGTGCATCATAGCTGAAACAAAGCTTTAAAATAACTTCAGGTTAGATTAGATGTTTTGATAATAGCTTTGAGATGAAAGACTCCAGAAAACAAACTAAAGTTCACAAGGACATGTAGGTGAGTTATAGATTCATTAGGTTAGGATCAAAACTACAAAGCAGCCAATTATTACTAGCCTACGTACTTTCCTTGCTAGGATTGGTTGATGGTCAAAGATGATGATTAATTCCTTCTACCTATTTTCCCTCAGTCTCTTGAAAATAAACAAACTACTGATGAGTAGTAAAGTAGGTTTAAAGTAGAGCTGACTGATTCTTTTTCATGTATAAAAGTTTAGGTTTGTGACTCCTTTAAAGTTCCTTATAAGATTACCTTTCAAGATAAGTAATAAAGTGATTGGTCCTTTCTTTGTAACAAAACAGTCTGCCCGTAAAAGAACTGGCTGAAAAAAATACCTTGCTGCTAACACTATTACTCTATAACAAGTTGGGTATGAATGTATATGGGTTCTTGGGGATAATTTGTTTTTCACCTGTAATACCTAAATTTTATTGTGTAAGGGATATGAATAACATGCTGTTTTTTTTACTTGTATTCATGTAATAATTCATTTGAAAAACAGAATGTAACCACATTGTAACTTTTACATTGCCTGAAAGATTTTGCTGGGGTATATAAACTGTAAGGGAAAAATAAAGATAAAGTTAGAAGGAAAACATCAAGAATAAATGTAAGAGTTAGAAGGAAACCATCAAGAATGAGAGAATAAGCAAGAATAAAGATAGAGTTAGAAGGAAAACATCGAGAGAGACAGAAGAGACATTTCTGGACAGAGGTAAGACAAGATTTAATAGAGAATACAGAGGAATAAAAAAGGAAATTGTTAAGGGTGTGTAAGTGTCTTTCCCCTTACCCCCTCAGATAAAAAAGTCACTCACAGTAAGCTGGCTCCATAGATTTCCCTTTAAGCCCTGTGCTGCTGGAGACGGTCCCCCAGGCAGCAAAAGAGTGGAATGTGGTGGTTTAAAAGAAAATGGCCCCCAAAGGGAGTGCCATTTTAGGAGGTGTGGCCTTGTTGTAATAGATGTGGTCTTGTTGGAGGAAGTGTGTCAGTGTGGAGGTGGGCTTTGAGATCTCTTATATGCGAAAGTCATGCCCAGTGTCTCAGACCATTTCCTGCAAGATATAGGACTCTCATCTACTTCTCCAGCACCATGTTTGCCTGCATGCCACCATGCCCCACCATAATGATAATGGTCTGAACCTCTGACCTATAAGTAAGCCACCCCAATTAAATGTTTTCCTTCATAAGAGTTGCCGTGGTCATGGTGTCTCTTCACAGCAATATAAACCCTAACTAAGACAGTAATAATTCCTATTGCATTTTGGAGAGGATACCCTAAAAATATCTAGAAAACCTGTCATCATCTACCACCTAATTCTGCCTCAGGCATATGTGCAGGCAGAACACTATATATATAAAATAAATAAATCTTTTTTTTAAATGGAAAAAAAATCTGAACAGACACTATATTCGCAGATGGCAAGTAACATGTATAGAAAAGGTGTTCAGTATAAGTCTTGATAGTCTGGGGAATTAAAACTCGAAATACCACCGTATACATATAGAATGAAGAATAACCAAATAGGAAAGTGAAATCAAATCCTAGGGAGGCTAACAGAGGTTCATAATATGGCGATTTCTTACAAAAATGCATCATCTTCCCATACCAAGTGAAACGCTAGCAAGCTGAATTTGGCACATTAAAAGGATCATACATCCCAATCAAGTGGGATTTATCCCTGGGATACATGCTCAATATATGCACACCAAAAAAAAAAAAAAAAAAAAAAAGAAAAGAAAAGAAAAAAATGTAACATTAATTATCTGAGCACTTAGAAGGCTGAGTGAGAAGGGTTTTGAGTTGTAGGCCAACTTGGACTATACATTGGTACAGAGGGTGATTTAACATTATATATAAAAATCTCTAAAGACTTGACAAAATGCTGTCAGAATTAATAAATACAATAAATAGCAAGGGGCTGGAGAGATGGCTCAGAGGTTAAGAGCACTGACTGCTCTTCCAGAGGTCCTGAGTTCAATTCCCAGCAACCACATGTTGGCTCACAACCATCCCTTATGAGATCTGTGCCCTCTTCTGGCGTGCAGGCATATGTGGAGGCAGAATGTTGTATACATAATAAATAAATAAAATTAAAAAAACAATAAATAGCAAGATCCAAAATCAATTTACAAATGGAGGGGGCTAGTTTCATAAGACTGTAATCCTAAAATTAGGAGATGGAAGCAGGAGAATGGGGAGTTAAAAGTCGCCAGCCCAGGCTACATAAGACCTTGTATAAACAAAAACAAGCCAGCTTACAAAAATAAGTTCCATGTCTACACAGTAACTGTTATCCACAGCAGAAACCAATTTGCAGGAGCATCAGAAAGAAAAAAAATAGGATAAGGTTGGGAAGGTGAAGGTCGGTACAAACGGGAAGGGATTCACTTCATGTGGGGTCTAAAAAATCAACTCATGGAAGAAGGGTGGTTACCAGAGGTCACAGGATCAGAAAACATGAAATGTTGATGTTCAGCAGAAAGTATGAGGGCGAAGTCTGGATAGTTCTCCAGACCTAGTGTACAAATGGTGACTTGGAATTTGTTTTAGAGAGTAACTCTGGAGTGATCTCACCACACACACATACAAAGAAAATAAAATGCAAAATGTAATGTGTGTGTTAATTCAGAGGCACCAAAGAGGCTGGAGAAACACCAAAAGCTACAGTTGAAAAAAACTATCCCAATATAATCGAAGCTAGAAATTATATCTGTGATTAGTTTTTGTCAACTTAGCACACTAGAGTCATCTGGGAAGAGGAGTTGCCTCCATCAGACTGACCAGTAGGCATTGACCATGGGACATTTTCTTGATTGCTAATTGATATTGGAGGGCCCAGCCCACTGAGGGTGGTGCCAGTAGTCCCTAGGTCCCTTGGGCCTAGATCGTATAAGAAAGCTAGCTAAGTAAGCAGTTTTCCTCCATGGTCTGTGCTTGAGTTCCAGCCTTCAGGTTCCTTCTTCAATTCCTGCCCTGGCTTCTCCAGATAATGAGCTGTAAAATGTACGCTGAAATAAACCCTTTCTTCCTGAGTTGCCTTAGGTCATGGTGTTTATCACAGTATTAGAAAGCAAACTAAAACACATACTTGGTAAGTTTAACCCCAGATGACCAATGTCAAGACATCCGGAGGTAGACATACTACTGCCTTACACCAGCATTTGCAAGGCTGGGGCAGAAGGATCCCTGTGAATTTGATTGTCAGTCTAGAGTATGAAAGAGCCAAGGAGGCATACCAATGCCATGACAGGCTCCTAATAGCCCTACCAGGGACTGGGCCTCAGTTTCCGTTTACTGGAACTGGACAAACAGTTCTTAGAAAGACCACCACAACTCGGGCAACTAATCAGTGAGCACTTGGAAGCCTTATGCAAGCTTGAGATAGCTAAAGATAGTTTCTCCCACCCTGCTGCTGGAAAGTCCCTAACCACTTAGCCACCAACCAATACTATAGCAACCCATAAACATTGTGTTTAAACCCACCAATCAGTTCCCAGACTAAATTTCCCTCCCTGGAACTCCCCTAATCTTACTTAAAAGGAGCCTGTGAGCTTCTCTCCGCTCATTTGCTGAATGGTTGACCCCTTGCATGCATGGAAAAATAAACATTCTTGTTGATTGCATACGTGACTAGTGGTCTTTTTGTGGGTCTTCTTGCAGACACTAGCAACTGTAGACTGGGTTTGTATCTCAAAAACAAACCCAGAAAAAAAATCCTTAATTAAGACAGTGGAGTTTATTTCATGTTATATTATTTAGTGTGTATATGCACGTGTGCCATGGCCCCAGTATGGAGGTCAGAGAACAGCTTGAGGGAGTCTATTTTCTCCTCCCACAGTGTGGGTCCTGGGTATCAAATTCAGGTCACCAGGCTTGGCCTCAGGTGCATTTACCCACTGAGCCATCTAACTGGTCCAAATTGTTGTATTTTAAACAAAAGGAAAAAAGTAGTCAGTGTGTGTGTGTGTGTGTGTGTGTGTGTTTATAGATATTTGTCTCATTTTCCAATGGAATAAAAGTTAGACCATATCCACTTTTTGAGCCCCCCTCCCAAAGTGTAGGGTATCTTTGGGTTTGATCATTTCTTTCTTTTGGTGCTGGGAACCAAACGCAGGCATGTGTGTGCTAGGCAAACCTCTACAACTCACTGAGCTACACCCTCCACTGGTCTTTCAGCCTTTTTGACAAGAAAACTTAAGGCAAGGGAAAAAGAAAAGCTGGGTATGATGAGTCACCCCTGTAATGCCAGCACTCAGGAAGCAGAAGCAGGAATATCGCCACAGTTTGATGACATAATGAGACTTTTACCAACCGAACTTTCTGTCTGATATAATCAATATGCAAAAGTTAGGTAGGGTGTGGTGTGCTTGGGAAGCCAATGCCGGAAGAGGATGAGTCCCAAGTCATCCTGTGTGACATAGGGAATTATAGGCCAGCCTGGGTTACATAGGGAGACCCTGTGTCAAAATAGGTGCAGAGCGGAGTTGTGAAAAGCTTGAGGAACTCTATTGCCATGAACGGTTCCTTAGGGCTCTATTTGAGCATTTGCTGACCAAACTCCTGAGAGACATCAAAGCGGAGTCTGGCAGACAGTGACTTAAATCTCATTTGCTGTGATCCTGCAACCACACAAAACTTCTAATGATCAGCAGACTAAGTATGGATATAGCCATGAAAGTTTGTCATCTGCAGTAACAAGTACATTTCCAGACTCTTCCAGTCATCTTACTGATGGTGTGTCAAAGGAACTTAATATGAGCTGGAGCTAAACAGAATAGTGTCAGGAAATCCTGAAAAGCAGGATTCTTGGTGTAGGGCAAAGGGAGACACAGACACAAAGGAGAGATTTAGGCAGAGCTCGTGTCAGCACTGAGTTATCTTGTTATTGGGAGAAATCCCGTGTCTGTCTAGAGCAGGTATGAGTGGCACAGTGCAGAAACAGTTTTCAGTTATTTTGGAGAAATGGCCGATTACAAATTTGAAGGGGAACACACCAATAATCCAAGGGCATCAAAGATATTAGAGTCAGGTTTGAAGGACTCTCACCAACATAGAGAGGAGCCTGTCTGTTCATCAAAGATGGAGTGCCCTGAGCAATGTTTAGGATTATATACAACTGAATGGACACTTAACCATATTTAAATCCACGTGTTCATAATGACACCAAAACAACTGTTCATTTTGGAAAATAATAGGAAGACCACACCCAATTTCTTAGGACTTACTTATTTTTTTTTTAATGTGTGTGAGCCTGAGTTTTGCATATGCTCCATGTGTGTGTGTAGAAGCCCACAGAGGCCAGAGGAGGATATCAGATCCCCTGGAACTGTAGTTCGGGGCCATTGTGAGGTGGCATGTGGGAGCTGGGAACTAAAATTAACCCCTTTGGAAGAGGAGTGAGAGAGTGCTCTTAACCACCGAGAAGTCTCTATAGTCATCTTCTGGGCTTCTAAGAAGATTTCAACACATATTAAGAATGTGTAGGCTTTCCTTTATAGTCCCAAAAGTAAATTAGAAGGACAGAATTGGAACATCAAAGCTTTGCAGCCCCTGTTGAACTAAAGATCTAAGCAATGAACATCAATAGATACTGGCAACACAATTTATATAATGTTTTGACCAAAAAAAATCTATGAAGAAGTAATTAAAATGTGAATAACAGCAGCTGGAGAGATGACTGCAGTTAAGAGCATATGCTGCTCTTGCAGAGGACCTGGGTTTGGTTCCCAGCAACCATATGTCAGCCCACAATCATCTATAACTCCTGTTTCAGGAGATCTGACAACCCTCTTCTGGCCTGTGTGGACACCAGACATGCACGTTGTACACAAACATGCATGCAGCCAAACACCCACACACACAAAATGTTTTTAAAAAGTCAAGCATGCACAAAGCATCCAGGTCCAACTACGAATTTGCTTGAAATAACAAAAAGAAAAAGAAAAAGGACAACACCCAACTCCCCACCAAGAGAATTAAACACCATATTAAACACCTGTTGTCTTGGCAATAGGGAGGTAGAGGTAGAGGCAGAAAGATTGTTGTTCAGTTCACACCAGAGCATCGTGATGATACCTGGTGAAAAACAACAAACAAACAAATAGAAAACATAAACCAGGCCTAGAGAGATGGCTCAGCACTTCAGAACACTTACTAAGGCCCCAAGATCAATTCCCAGAGCCCACATCGTGGCTCACAATGCCTGCAACTCCAGTCCCAGGGGATGTGATACCCTCTTCCAGCCTCCTGGGACTCTCGCACACCATTTGTGCACATAAACTCACAGGTATATACACACATTATAACTGTATATAAAACATAAGAAGAATTACCCAGCAAGAGGGAAGCCAGCCAAATTCTACTTTGAATGCTACTTAATCCCAACGAAGTAGAGGAAGATGGTTTGTTTTTAAAGGGCAAAGCTGTATTTTTGAGAGGCTCACTTGCAGCATAAACAGTTTTCTGTAAACATTTGGAAATAGACTACAATGCATGTCAAGATGCAATTACCCTGAAGAAAATGGAGGCTGCTCTTTTCAGCATATGAAGGGTTTCTGAGGTATCTAGCAGGATCCTCTGTGATGGTATTTTGAAGGCTGTTCCATAACTCATTAACTTGTGGGTTTGCTTCATGCTGTGTTTCTATAAAGCTTAATCAAAAACAGGCCATTAGAAACAGGCCCGAGATGGTTGATAAATCCACAAGTGATGTGTTTCTATACACCTAGGGCCTGGGTGACTGGCCAGGGTGGACATCTGTTGAGTGCTTTGTTATGTGAGTAAATGAATTTAAAGACATTCCGACTCAGCCAGGTTGAATCAAAATCTGGGCTGCCCCGGTTGAACCTGCATCTGGGCTCCTCCAGGTTTATCTGTTGGGATACTAGCAGCCAGCGTCGTCCTGCCCTTCTTCATGAGTCTCACTGAACGAGTGACCTCCTAAAATGGACGAATGAGTGTTGTGACATGCTGGCTCCCAACACTAGTCTTGCTCTGCAGCTACTTCTCCCATACCACCCTCCTCTCTCACAGGCTTTCAGAACACCCTTTTCCTTTCTAGAAAAACTCACCTCCTTCATCTCACCATTGGCCATTACCAAATGAAACACTTTATTAGGACCTCATTTCCATTGAAGAATGTGTGTGTGTGTGTGTGTGTGTGTGTGTTTGTGTGTGTGTATGAGTGTGTTCGTGCATGCGTGTGATGACCCGGTCTTGTGTTGTTATATTATTTGGAGATCAAAATGCAAAGCTAGCCACAGTCTTAGAGCCAGGCAGTGGAGGCACACACCTTTAATCCCAGGACTCAGGATTAAGAGGCAGATGAATCTCTGTTAGTTCAAGGCCACACTGAACTACACAAAATTGATCCAGTCTAAAAGAAAAACAGAACTCACTCAAAGGTGATCTTAGCATTTGGGATCATACGCCTTAAATCCCAGCACTAGGGAGGTGGAGACAGAAGTGATATGGCTGGGCAGAGAGAGGAATATAAGGTGGGAAGAGACAGGAGCTCAGGGGATTGCTGTCTGAGACTTGGTGGAGAGCAGTGCAGTCAGCATTGTACTCCGAGGATTCATGGAGACAGGATTGCCATTTCAATCTGAGGTAGAGGTAAGAGCTAGTGGCTAGCTGTTTTGCTTTTCTGATTTTCAGTTTGATCCCCAATATCTGTCTCTGGGTTTTTATTATTTGTGTTACCGGGTCTCATGTAGCTGAGGCTAGCTTCTTTCTCACTAGCCAAGCATGACTCTGAACTCATGACTCTCCTGCTTCTACCTCCTTTGGAGGTAGAGATGGGATTGCAGGAATACACCACCTCATCCTTGCAGGCTGTTTAAATAAGTGCGTATTCCCTTTCATCTTGTTGTGTCAATGTTCCCACTAAAATTTCCCAGACAACTGCATCTTGTCCACAAGATTAAAATCTCCCTGCCTCCGGAGGCTCTGGGTCTTTTACTCTAGCCCCTAGACCAGCGGCTCAACCTGTGGGCTGAGACCTCTTTGAGGGTCATCTGACCCTTTCACATTGGTCGAATAAGACCATCGGAAGACACAGATATTTACATTACAATTCATAACAGCAGCAAAATTACAGTTATGAAGTAGTAACAAAAATAATTGTGTGGTTGAGTGTCACCACACCATGAGGAACTGTACGAAGGGTCACAGCATTGGGAAGGTTGAGAATCGCTGCTCCGGGGCTTTTCATGGCCATCAGCATTTCACTCTCTGACCGGCCTCAACCATGTTGGACAGCTTTATGGAACCTTGCCCTCCACTCCAACTTATGCTATGTTTCCCCGAAAGGAAACAGTGGACCCAGGGTTCCTCTCAAAGTCTCCCTGGGAATAAATATTCAGGTGAAAGTCTGGCTTCCATCCTCACAATCCCCTGTGCCCTCTCCTGTTTCACAAAAATGTCAGTTCCTTGGTCCCTCCATTTTCCCCACCCGTAGGCCTTTCAGGCTCTCCTTTTGCAACACCCACCCTAGATCCCAGGACAGACATAACCCTTCTCAACCTTCCCTCCTATTGGGACTGGCAGAGTCATGGCCACCTGTCAGGCCTTGTCTTCATGCTTATCCACTTCAGTATCCATTTCAAACTTCCACGTCATCTCAGCCTCTGGGTTCACTGAGAAAATAAACTCCATCAGGCTAGAGCTCCAACCCTAGCCCCAAACGACACCTTTCTACCCCCACCTCTGCACTTTGGGCTGACTCCTACCCCTACAGAACTGGTCCCTTTTGCAATCCTCTCTCCTACACTCGCCTCTGGGCCACAGCTGTGAGCTTTGGAGGTATGCATGAATTTAGAGACTCTCTTGCCTCCTCTGGGTAGCACGAAGGTTCTCATCCTTTGCCGGCCTTGGGTCCACTCAGCAGACCCTGATGTAACCTTCTCCCTTCATTCTCCCCCTCTGCCAGAAGATGGATAACCTCTCCGTCACCAACTGCTCTCGCTCAGAGCAGACCTCACTTTGGCTGTTCTCCAGTGCTCCTCCCAACTTCACTGGTGACCTACTCATCCCCAATCCAAGGGGACACAGTTTTCCCAGCCCCTTAATGCCAGACTTCTGTATTCATCCTTGGCTTCCATAGCACCACACTTGAAGTTCTCTCAAGAGCTGGCAGACTTCTGTCCTCTCTCCATGTTTTCCCCTGACTGGCCTGTATAGCAGGCGTCTTCCAGCCTCCCCTGGTGCTGCTCTCTTCACACGGTGCAGTCGCGCTGGGCAGGCCCATCTTGACCTCTAATTGCAACCATGACCCACATCTTTCAGGAAAGCTCCACCAGGGCCTCCCACATACAAGCTGATCATAGAACTCTCTTGACGTTTTAGCAAATCTTTCTAGTTCCCAAACCACCACCCCCCCCAAATTTTCAGGATCATTGTCTTCCTTAATGCCACTTTATCTTTTATCCCCAAACCGGTTACCAAGTATCCTAAACTCTATGTCCCAAGCATGGACTGCCCTCCCTCTCTCAGATCTGCAGCCCTGACCTCAATTCAGTCTGGATTTCCAGTTCCCTCTTGTCCAGACTGTCTGCTCTTTAAATTGTGTTTTGCATGCTAGCTTTGAAAGTACATGTACTACACTTGAAGCAATGCAGAGACGAGCACGGCCCCTGTTGTGAAGTTGTGAAGTATTCCATCCTTGAACCGGACCAGTGATTCATTGCAATGAACATTTGCAAGTAAAGCCGACTGGACAAAAGGGTACACTGCGTGACTCACTGTGGCTCACCAAGGCCACCAGGGTGAAAGAAGAGGTGTTGGAAAAGTGGGAAAGATGGAGAATCAAAGAAGTTTTTTGTTTGTTTGTTTTGTTTTTGAAATTTTCTCTTGGGGGAGTATCACCGGGGCAATGGAAGCATATGGAGCGACTGGGGGGTAAGCAGAATTAGGGTGCATTCAAATTAGGGTGAAATTCCAAAGATTCAATAAAGAAATTATTATTTTTTTTAAGATTTATTTATTATGTATACATCGTTCCTCCTCATGTATCCCTGCAGGACAGAAGAGAGCACCAGATCTCATTACAGATGGTTGTGAGCCACCATGTAGGTGCTGGGAATTGAACTCAGGACCTCTGGAAGAGCATCCAGTGCTCTTAACCTCTGAGCCATCTCTCCAGCCCCCATAAAGAAATTATTTTTTTAAACTATTTATTTGTTTGCTTATTGGGGATGTGGCACAGTGCACACATGGAGGTCACATGACAACTTTTGGGACTTGGTTTTCTCCTTCTACTATGTGGGTCCTAGGGTTCCATTCCAACTCAGGTCCCCAGGCTTCTGCAGGTGCCTCTACCCACAGAGCCATCTCTCAAGTCAAAACCTGTTTTCTTTTTAAAAATTTACTTCCATTATTTTTTCAAAAATTTATTTATTTTTATTTTATGTGAATTTTTGCTTTGTGTAGGTCTGTGTGGGGTTGTCAGACTCCTACAGACAGTTGTAAGCTGTCATGTGGGTGCTAGGAATTGAACCCAGGTCCTCTGGAAGAGCAATCAGAGTTCTTAACTATTGATCCACTCTCGGACCCCCAAGTTTTTATTTTAAAAATATTCTAATTTACTTTTTAATTATTATTTTGTTTTATTGGTGTGAGTTTGCCTGCATGTATGTCTGTCTGTGCACTGTGTATGTGCCTGACGCTCTTGGAGGCCAACAGAGGGCATCTTATCCCCTGGAACTGGAGTTACAGATGGTTGGTGTGAACAGGTGTGTGTGTGTGTGTGTGTGTGTGTGTGTGTGTGTACTGGGAATTGAACCTGGATCCCCTGGAAGAACAGCCAGTTCTTGTAACCACTGAACCATCTCTCCAGCCTCCCAAGCTGTCTCCTTTTGATCCGTTCATGATCACCACAACCAAAATAATCTCCCGGAAATATGAGCCCTGTTTAAAACACTTCTGTGAATCAGACTTGGTGGCTGTGGTGGCTTGAGTGAGGTGTCCCCTATAAGTCTTAGGTATTTGAGTACTTGCTTCCCAATTGAGGACTGTTTGGAGAAGATATAGGAGGTGCCATTCCTATATTGTTTTGTGTCCAGCTGGCAACTCAAGATCTAAGTCCCTAGACACTGCTCTGGACTCCTGCCCCTGGCTACTGCCCCATCTCCATGGACTCTACCCTCTGGAATGACAAGTCTGAAATATACTCTTTCTTCTACAAGTTGCTTTGATCCCACTGTGTTATTTCAGCAATAGGAAAGTAACTAATACATAGGCCTGCACCTATAATCCAAGCACTTAGGAGCTGAGGCAGAAAGATTGATTTGAGCTCGACCTAGCCCGGGTTACACACCAGGACCCTATCTCAAAAACAAGCAGTTCTTGTCGGGTGATGGTACACACCTTTAATTTCTGTACTTGGGAGGCAGAGGCAAGCAGATCTCTGAGTTCCGGGTCAGCCTGGTTGGTCCACATAGTGAGTTCCAGGCCAGCCAGGGATATTCAGGTAGATCCTGGTCTACCTGCCCCCCCATAATTAAGCAATCTCTCACTGCTCCTAAGTCTGAGCTTTTCTTAGACGCATGTTAACCCCCAGGTTCATATCTGACCCCTCCACACCTCACACTCCGTGCTTCAACTTTCCAACACTGCTTCTAGTCTCTCAGGAATATGGCCCACCCACCTGTCTCTCAAGCCGCCTTCTCTCCCACTGACCAACTCTTGTTCCCACACGATAAAACTTGACCCTAATCCACTCATTCCACTGGGAGCCATATAGGGTGCCTCCCCAAGAGCACCTACAAATGCCTGGCATTTAGCAGATTGCACCATATTTTGATATGTTCATCTCCTCACCCAGATGCACTTAGAGTCCTTGTGTGCTTGTTGGAATGTGTGATCCACTGTGCTTAACAGCTTGCACACATTCCCTGGTCTGGTCACCTTACCACTTCCTGCAACATGGTTAACATTGTTATTTTCATCTCTTCAGTGTGGACTTTTGTGTTTTTTTTTCCCCCTTGTCTAAGGGTTTTTCTAGAAAGAGATAGTCTGACTTCTCCAAGTCCCCACAAGCACACAACAAAGTTAGAGCCTTGGTGGCTGTAGTTGGAATTCTGAGTGCAGAATGAAGTCTGTGCTTCCAGGAGTATACACAGCTTGCCACAGCCACTGTCTCCTTTGCCTTGTCACAGAACCCCAGTTTTATTTGGGTTGGCAACATGCCCAATTAATTTTTCCAGCCTCTCCATATGTGCCAGGTGACTCAGTTCTGCGGCATCTCCAGGCGGCTTCAAATGGCTTATAGACTAAATGACTCAAGCATCAGAAGCCACCTTGGACCAGGGGTAATTAATTAATTTGTTGGGCTTTCCTTTTTTAATTTCCTTTTTTTCCTCTTCTCCCTTTTTCCTCCCTCCCCTTCTGTCTTTCTCTTCCTTCCTTCCTTCCTTCCTTTCTCTCTCTCTCTTTCTTTCTTCTCTCCCTCCATCTCTCCCTCCCTCCCTCCCTTTCTTTGGTCATGCTCTCACTATGTAGCCCTGGTTGGTCTGGAACTCGCTATGTAGACCAGGCTAGTGCCAAACCCAAAGATATTCTCCTGCCTCTGCCTCCTGAGTGCTGGGATTAAAGGCTTGTGCCACCATGTCTGGCTTTTAATTTTTTTATTTTAATTTTATGCTCAAGGGTGTTTTGTCTCCATGTATCACATGCATGCAGTGCCCATGGAGACCAGAAGAGGGCATCAGTCCTCCTGGAACAAGAGTTGCAAATGCACGTGGATGCTGGGAATTGAACCTGGGTCCTCTACAAGAGAAGCCTGTGCTTGTCGCTGCTGAGCCTCCCTTCACCCCCAACCCGACCACCAGGAAGGATTCTTAAGGAAGGAAGTGAGGACTGAAAGTGACAGTGCAGACTGACACCATGGGCCATATTCTGGAAATACCCAGACTTTTTTTCTTTCTTGAGGCTAGATCTCTCCATGTAGCCTGGTGTGGTTGTGATTTTACAATCCTCCTGCCTCAGTCTTCCAAGTGCTGAGGTTATAGGCATGCACCATCAGGCCCACTTTTTTTTTCCTTCGTTTGGTAACAGAAACTGCCATTGAGTCACAGTGAGCATTAGGGCTCCACGAATGTGCAGCCACTGATAAAAAGGGTTGGGTTATATCCCACCCGTGAGGCCCCGGGTCATGATTCAGGAGCAGCAGCCAGCGTGGGTGATATAAACTGTGTCTTTATTTGAACATCATTCCACCTGCACTGAAGCTCAAATCCAGCAGCAGCAGAAGGGGTCAGGACCAAAAGAAATGGTACCAAATTGGACAATGAACATCAAGGACACATTCAGACAGAACTTACTAATGGGGTATAGACGACACCAAGCTATCCTACCACACGGCACAGGTCCTTGGAGGGCTGTCAGAGTCCTGGGGAGGGCTGGCTGTTCCTGCTCATTTTTCAGGAAAACTCCAGTCCCACCCAAAAGCTAGCTCTGAGCCAGACAAGAACCCACAGAAGCTTCTTGTGCTAGAAGGAGCCCAGCACCTCCAAAAAGAGGGTTTCCCCTTTTCACACCAGAGGCTGGAGAAGGGCTAGTCCCCTCTGTGCTCAAGTGGGACTCTTTCAAAGTCCTGGGCTCCTTCCCCCAGAGCTCCAGCCGTCATCTTGGCTCTAGCAGGTCCCAGAACGGTGTCAATCTTCCCCAACATCCTCACACCCTTGGGAAGGCTTTCTTCCATAGCTGTAGGCCTGAGGGGAGAACTCTACTTGCCACAGCCCCAAGGACTGGTCTAACCAATGCTTTGGGCCAGAGACTGGACCACCTCAAGGTTATGGCTGCTTTCTCCACTCTCTGCCAGGAGCAAGAAAGTCAGTAATACGAAACACCAGCACCCCCTTCCAGTCACAACTGGCTGAGGACTCTCAGGGACCTAAAGCCAGGAAGCTCTTGGATGGTGATCAGAAACAGAGACGTTGATCTTCATAGCCTATCCCTTCCCCAAGGCTAACACCTGCTCACTTGCCCTAACTGTACCACTTCAACTGCCAGCAGATCCGGCAGAGCCCCACCCGCATTCTTGGATTAAGCATCCATCCTCCCTGTCCCTACCTCTTCTAAATCTTCAGGACCACCATTTGGTCTCCCCTACCACCTCATCTTCTTTTCCCCAAGCTACCCTGGGGCTCCTGTAGAGCTCACAAACCTGAAACTCCACAATGTACCTCAAAATGTTGGGCAGTAGCTGGTTGGCTAGAGGGTGGATGGGAACATGGTTAGACTACTCCCAAAAAGGAATTAGTTTCCTTCCTCCCCATCGTCTGTATTACCCTGCTGCTAACACAGCCTGGCCTGCTCATACATACACACATGCAAACACACACACACACACACACACACACACACACACACACACACACACACACACAACACACACACTCCCCTCCACAAAGGAACAGAGCTAGGTGGACCTCCAGTCACTTGGCCTCCAAGGAGTCAGTTCTAGCCTGTCCACCAAAGCACAGGGGTCCCCTTGGGTGGCAGGTGTCCTTAGGGGAACAGACTCTTAGAGCTTACACATGGCTGCCCTCCCCCGCAGTCCAGCCCAGCATTTCTTCTTCCCTGTCCTCCTGCCTGCTCTCTTCTCTACATGACGTTCTTGCTCACTGCAAATTACACCTCCATTTCCCAGGTCCCGTCCCTCTTCATCAACTGTCCCCTACGCCATGGAAGCCCCACTCCAATTCTCCGCTTCTCTTGCTCCATCAATCCATCACTTGAACTCTCTTCCTCTCTGCAATACTGTCCCTCCCTTGTCATGCCTGTCTCCCTTCTCATCTTTACTTCTGTGGCTCTGCTCCTGCTTCCCTGCCCCTGCTGTCCCCTCCCCTGCCAGGTTCCCAGTCAGTCACTCACTCCTGGCCCCTCTCCCATCTGGTTTGAATCTGAGGAACCGTCTCCTGCTCCCTTCTCCTTCACACAGGCCCCGGGCCCGTACATTCCCAGTCTCCTGGCCACCTGCTGAGGAAGCAGCTCCCGAAAGGGACTGGGTGGGGACAAGTGTGGGGGACAGAAGGGCAGTGACCAAAGCTTGGGAGGAGATTCTGTCTTGGAGGAAAGAGGGGAAAGGCGGAGATGGGGTTTGGAAAATTGCAGGAATCCTTCCTGGAACCAGCATCAGACTCCAGTTAGGGTCCTGATGGGGCAGCCTTGGACATGGGTCTTGCTCAGGAATCCTAACTCTCAGCTCCAAGTCCTATGAAAATGAGCGCAAGGACAGCAAATCTGTGAACTAGTTGCCCTTCCAACTCTGCCTGAGGCTCACACGTGACACACAGAAGTGTTATACCTCCTGCGGAGCCTAAAGGGAGCACACACTCTGAAACATGGGGATCAGGCAACAGGCCATGTCCTAGCAGATATTATGCTAGATGGAGCTAGTCTGCCTCCACTGGGGACAGAAGGCTTGTCCGTGACTAGATGGCTCTGCCACCAGATCTATAAGGTAACCAAGGATGGTCAAAAAACACCTGGGATCTCCCTCATTTTCTCTCTGCTAAGGGGGAGGGAGTAACCCCTGGTGGGAGAGGAAGAGAGATCTTCTCATCTGTCCCTCCCTAACACACACACACATACACACACACACACACACACACACACACACACACACACACACACACACACCTCAGCTCCAAGCACTGCCCATGAGGTTGCAGACCCTGGGCGTATCGCAAGGCGAGAAGTGGGCAAGGAGGAGAAAGAGTCAGGGACAGGGTAACAGGGCCTGGGGTGGGGACAGGGATACCCTGTTCGGAGGTGACCTGCAATTTCAAGTTAGGCAGAAAAGTATCAAAGACGCAAGACAGTCTCTGCCCTTGGCAGATGTCCGAGGTGTGGGAAGCGTGAGAAGGAGATAGGCAACCCCTAACTCCGCCTCTGAGCCCCCTCTCCACAGCCACCAACCCTGACAATGGGCCTGAGAAGTCTATGCTGTACAAAACAGGCCGGAGTCAAGGATCCAGTCACCGGTGAGTTATCTCAGTAGAGAAGAGGCCAGGCCAGCCCCAGGCTGAGAAGCTGACAAACTCCAGCTGCTGTAATCAGCTGCCTCCTCCCACAGCCTCCAGAGCCTGTGTCTTCCCCTCAGACTCTGAGCTGATGAGGGACTACCAGCAGTGGGGAGGAAGACCCTGTCCTTTCCCTCTCAGCATGGATCAGGTTCCTTTGAGAGCTGGGTTCAGGCTTGAATGAGGGAGTCAGAAGAGGCCCCGTGGGTGGGGCTGGTGGCACCTGGAGCTTTGTGGCAGATGTGGTGGGACCATCATCAGCAAATAAAAATAAAGTAGGAAAAAGTCTGGCCCTCCTGGGGCAGTGTCTTGAATAAGTCTCTTTAGGAGACCAGGACTGGGGAGGCTAGGATGCAGCTGGCAGGCGTCCAGACTGAAGGGGTCTGAGGAGCCTGCACTGCGGAGCTTCCTTCCCCTGGGGATCCTCAGGGACCTCCAGCTAGTCTACACAGGAGAGAAGGAAACAAAAGGACCAGAGAGGGAGACCCAGGCTCCCTTAGGTCAAATGGAGGCAGGGCCAGAAACAGGCTCTCGAGGGATCTCAAGGGCCCCTGCCTTCTGCCAGGCTGCTGCCCCGCCCCCGCCTCTCTTCAAAGCCTGGAGTTGTGTGCAGTCAGTCAGAGATTGGGGTCTGGAGCTTGACCACAGGAAGGAGAGGGCAGCAGACAGAATATGCTGAGGTCGGGCCAACTCCTGGGCTACAATCCCGGCTTTCAAGGTCCCTGTGTATGAGCAACAGGGCACGGCAGGACTCCCCAACCAGAGACATCTCCTCCTGGCCGCAACACAGAACTTACTGTAGTGCCCACAAAATCTAAGGGAGAGAGGGAGGGAAGGAGAGAGGGAGAGAGAATGTTAGAGACTGTCAGGTCACAGCTGCCCCCTCAGCCACCCCCCAAGACAGCAGTGGCCAAGGAATGACTGCTACCAAGGTGTCGGCTGGCTGGTCAGCTTGGAGCACACCATTCAGCCTCCTACTCCACAGGGTCACCCTGAAGGTTCAAAAGAGATGTCATGCAAGCACTTAGCACACAGCAAATGGTGGTGGCTTAGTTTAGTTTTTACTTTGTCCCAGAACGGAACTATAAAGTCCACCTTTATCCACCAGTGAAGGATGGAGATTGTCTGGCATTGAAGGAAGCCTATCTCTTTCCATTATCACTTGTGGAGGGGGCTGTTTTAAAGACAGGGTCTCTTATAACTCAGGCTGCCTTTGAACTTACAAGGTAGCAGAGGCTAGCCTTGATCTCCTGATTCTCCTGCCTCTGGCTCCAGATTATGGAGATTACAGGTGTGCACCACCATGATTGGCCTCCCATAGCATGTTAAAGATGCACTGTAGTGGCTTGCCACAGGTTTGTGGATGGCCTGGGCTCCACGGTGAGTTCTACGGTATTCTAGTCTACACTGTAAGGCCACGTCTTTAAGTGAACTTGTGAGAGAGCCATCTGGAGACAGGAGAGAGACACTGAGTGGGCCTTTCACTGCTAGTTACATACATCCATGACCAGGGAGCTTCAGAGAGGCTACAAACAGGCTTCAGTGAGGACTGATGACTTGCACTTCTGGAAATTGCCACGAGGGGGCAGGTCCTGACCTCAAACCAAAACC
Source organism: Cricetulus griseus (assembly GCF_003668045.3). Taxonomy (NCBI): domain Eukaryota; kingdom Metazoa; phylum Chordata; class Mammalia; order Rodentia; family Cricetidae; genus Cricetulus; species Cricetulus griseus. The sequence continues at coordinate 31,624,962 of NC_048601.1, read as the reverse complement.
GAAGAAACTACCCAGTTAGAGGGATCTGTGGGCTTTTAAAATCAGATTAGCAGAGTGTCCTAAGTAATGAAAATGGGACAGGAAAGCCCTAGCCTGGCTGGGCTGAGACAAGTAGTGTGACTGCGGGGAAGAGCTTTGGCTCTGGACTTGGACCTTCATTCAGGTCCTGACTGCATTCAAAGGACTTTGGGCAAGCTCTCCAGCTCTCTGCGCCCATTCACGGGGGACTTGTATTCTCAACTCTAAAACAGTGGTGGTAATGCCTGCCTGCAGAGGCCTGTGAGGACTGATGACTTTGAGCAAAGTGCCAGCTCTTGCTGGCCACTTTGCAGGCCCAAACTTTCAGCTCACATGACAGTCCTGGGAGTCTTTATCACCCTGCTTACGAAGTGTGGGAAACTGAAACTCGAGGTAGTTTCTAGGCTTAACCTGCTTCCACTATACTCTGTACTTACCACCCAAGACTTCAAGCACAACAATGGGGACCCTGCCAGACCTGTCGACACAGGGTTGCACAATTATCTCATTTAATCCCATTGTATGGTGAGCCAAAACCCCAAGAAAAGACGATAATGAATGGGAAAACCTCAACATAGGTCCCACTGTGGAAACTACTACTATGGATCTCAGTCTAAGGACGGTGTGCCCATCCACACACATTCACCATCACGTCTCTCTAGCAGTAGGGGTAGGCTGACACGAGGTCAGATGATCGTGCTTGGCTTCAGCTCTTTGATTATCTGGCACTGTCATTACATTTCATTTCTGGAAACCCCAAGAAGACGCTTGCACTTATGTGGGTGGCTCAGGATGGCCTTGAACTCAGAATCCTCCTATGCCAGCCTCAAGATAACAGGGATTATGCTGGTGAGTTCTGCTTGCATGTATGTCTGTGTGAGCATGCCAGATCCTCTGAAGTTACAGACATTTTTGAACTGCCATGTGAGTGCTGAGAATTGAACCCGGGTCCTTTGGAAGAACAGCCAACCACTGAGCCATCTTAACTGCTGAGCCATCTCATCTCTCCAGCCCATTTCTTTTTTCTTTTTTTTTTAGTTGTGAGCCTAGCCTTTAACAGCTGAGCCATCTCTCCAGCCCATATTTTTTCCTTTTTTTAATTAAATGAAATTTATTATTTACATTTGTGTGTGAAAGGGAGGGCGTGTGGAGGTCAGAGTATGGCTCTGGGCATCAAACTTAGGTTATGAGGTTTCGATAGCAATCCATCTCAATGGCCCTAAATTGTTCCTTTGTTGTGTTTTATTGTCATTGATATAGACAATATGTAATATACCAACTTATGCAGCATGGTGTAATACATTTGTGAACGGGCACCATTTCATATCAAAGCTGTAACTGTTGATAATTTGCATATACTACAAGCTCTGATCTCATGCCCAGATTCCTCCGCTTCAGACCCAATCCAATAACCACCCCTATATATGTATTTATCATTTTTAAAAAATGTTTTTATTAATTGTGTATTTATGTGTGTGCATGTGTTAGTGTAAGCCACATGTGTTCAGCAGATACCTGTGTCAGCCAGAAGGGGGGGCACTGGCTCCCCAGGGGGTGGAGTCACAAGCAGTTATAAGCTGCCCAACATGGCTGCTGGGAACCAAACGCAAGTCCTCTGGAAGAACTGCGAGTGCTTTTAACCACTGAGCTGTCTCTCCAGCCCCATTATTTCTGTTTTTAATCAATATATTCACTATACATTTGAATATATTGTTCTATATATTGTTTTTTGTTTGTTTTTGAGACAGGGTTTCTCTGTGTAGCTTTGGAGGCTGTCCTGGAACTAGCTCTTGTAGACCAGGCTGGTCTTGAACTCACAGAGATCCACCTGCCTCTGCCTCCCGAGTGCTGGGATTAAAGGTGTGCACCACCACCTCCCGGCCTGTTCTATATATTGTTAAACATATCATAAATACATATTGTATTATAGAAATATAAAATATATTATAATTATTGATGTTATTAAACAAATTTAATATTATTGCATATAGTACTTAATATTTTATTTAATAATGCATTATTATTAAATAATAAATTTTAATATATTATAATTATGATTTAATTTATATTATATTTTATTATTTATTTATTATTTAAATTTTATTTATTTATTATTTATTATTATATTATATTATTATATTATTATATTATATTATATTATTATATATAATATATTATTATATTTTATATTTATATAATTTAATTTAATTGTAATTTAATTTATATTATATTATAATTTAATTATATTATATTATTATATTTATATATAATTTATATATAATTATATTATGTTATAATTTAAATATATATTAAACCTGGCGTGTTGGTACAGGCCTGTAACCTGAACACTTGAAGACTACAGTCAGGAAGAACAAGGTTATCGTTGGTTATATAGTTGAGTGGAAGGCCAGCTTGAACTATGTGAGATGCTGTTTCTGTCTAAACAACAACAACAAAATGTATTGGGAATGGTGACCCACACCAGCAATCCAAGGATTTAGGAGACGGAGGCAGGAGGAGTGCCGTTAGCTTCAAGCCAGCCTGGCATAGAGTAAGACCCTATCTCCATTTTTAAAAGTTTTGTTTAAGCCATACATTCCTTACTTTTTGCTTGGTTTAGGGTTTAATAAACACACTGCTCTGTCACTTCCGAACTTTTCTCTCTGCAAGTGTTCTCAATCACCTCTGTCCCCTGACTTCACGGCCATGGGGCACGGGCTGATGCCTACAACCCTTGAACTTCAGTCCCTGTTCTCTAATTGTTTTCATGGTGGCTGTACGTGCGTGCGTGCGTGCGTGTGTGTGTGTGAGGGTGCATGCGGGTGTGTGGGTAAGTGGGTGTGGTATGTGTAAACTGGAGGACAATTTTCCAGATTCTCCTTCCCCCACGTGGGTTCTCCTCCTGGGAATCAAACTCGGGTCATTAAGCTTGGCAGCAAGTGCCTTTACCTGTTGAGCCATCTTAATGGCTCCTCTGTTTACCTTTTAAAATCATGTAAAAAAATTATTTAAGGTGTATTACTGTTTTTGCTTGAGTGCATGTATGTGCACCATGTGTGCAGTGCCAGAGGAGGCCAGAAGAGGGCGCTGGATCCCCTAGAACTGGAGTTAAAGCCGGTTCTGTGGCCTCATGTGAGTGAGTCCACTGGAAGAGCAGCCAGTGCTCTTAATGGCCAAGCCATGTCTCCAGATCCCTGGGTGTAAGTTTTGCTTCACTTTTAGAATTTTATCTACAGTTGGACTGCCCCCGCCACCAAGCAGGCCTTCCTTGCCTTCAGGGTCAGGTGCTTACCTTTGTTCTCCTGTTTGAGCTCCTCCTGCAGCAGGTCGGTCTGCCGGTTGCCCAGCACGAAGGCGAGGAAGGACAGGATGAGCGCATTGAGGATTCCAATGATGGCCAGAATGTACGCCCAGCGCACCGAACAGTCCCCCAGGGAGTACTTCCCCGTCTTGGCCCCGCACATGTCCCGGATGGTCTCGGCGTCCCAGCCATCAGGGAAGATCATACAGCCCAAGACGAGGCACAGGGCTGGGCATCGGGGGCGGGCCCACACCGAGGTCAGGTCAGGAAGAAAGAGAAGGCATTATTACTCCCTAGAATCGAGGAGGTGGGGTGAGGGCTGAGTCCAGAGAATTCCCCCAGCCCCATCTAGCAATCTGCACACTTGGTAACTACTTTTCAACCACTGGGAGACAGACATTGACCCGAAGAGAAAGAAACTGGGACCCTCAACCTCCCCTGCCTCACCTACCTTCAAGGAATAAGAAAATACCAAAGCCAGGCCATACCCCTTGACGTTCTTTGGTTCCTTTTATTCTCACCCAACTTCATCACTTTAGTGTTTGTGAGTTTGGCTTTGGTTTAGTTTTTCTTTTGTTATTCCTTCACCAGTGGTTCATAACAATCACTTTGCATTCGTTCAAAGATGCTAGGCATACAGCAAGGAGTGACAGTAAGTTTCCCATAGTTTCTCTTCCTCCATCTGTGACTGGCAGGTGTGAGGTACCCAGCTAGTTCCTTCCGTAGAATGGAAGCCACGGTACTTTAGGGACATTTAGCAAGGTGCCAACTAGGTCATTCATTGTTGAGGGCCTACTGTGTGCTGGGAACTAGAGCAGACCTCAGGAAGGCACTTGGATCTGTGTCTCTTGGAGCTTGCATGGGAGAGAAGAGGGTTGCAGTACAGTGTTAAGAACTCAAATGCTGGTTCAGCTCTCTACAAGATTTGTGAGCCTCAATTCCTTTATCTTTGTGCTTCAGCTTACAAATCTGTAAAATGGGGGTGATTAAGAGTTATCATTAAATGACTGTAAAGATGACTGGGTGCTTCAAAATGCTCTGCAGAGTAACTCCCATATAATGTTAGATGTTGATATCAAAATTAGTCATAACAAGCACTGGCTTCTCTTGCAGAGCATCCAGGTTTGGTTCCCAGCACCGATTGGGCAGTTTACAACTATCTAGTACATTAATTCCAGGAGATCTGACACCCTCTTCTGGCCTCTGTAGGAACTGCATACACGTGGTGCACATAACACACAGGCAGGCAAAGCACTCATATAAATAAAATAATTCAGGGTCATCACACAGTTATACAGTTACAAAGCCAGTTTGGCCAACATGATACCATCTGAAAAAACAAACAAACAAAACAAAAACCCTGGTCATAACAAAAAAATAATTACACAAATAAGGAAATGATGTAATAGGTTTCAAGTGAGTGAGACAGTTAAAGGCAGAAAGGGTGGGACAAGATAGCCCTGTTAAATAGCTACCTCATCCAATCTACCCACTTGGGTTAATCTACCAAACTCTCCCAATGCCAGCCTAGTCTGGGATGGGTGGGGCAAGTCTAAGCCAATCATCTCACTGCATTCCTTTGGTACCAGATTGACAATGAGAGTGGCACAGGCCCTATAACAGGCCAATCAGAGACTTCAGGTTCAGTTGGCAACTGGGAAGACTTGGTCTGCTCAGTCCCACCAGTGGTCTGCAGCTTGCACAGAGCTGTTTGAGCTGTGTGACCCATGACTCCTCCAGGCCCAAGAGCTTAACCTGGATATTAAATGTTGTGACAGCATTGACAAGGTTTGACTGTTCTCAGTTCTGTCGCTATATGTGGCCCATCCAGTCCCCACAGTGGGAGAGGGACAAGAGCTTTGACACTCCTTCCCCTATCTCCAGGACAAGGGAGTGCTCCCTAATCCCCAGGCTCCTCCCTCCCCAGAGTTCTGTAACTTGGATTCCATCCCATTCCCATCCTCCATGTCTGATGTAATGTCCCCAGAAACATGGTCATCAGTCTCTCATCCTACTGGAGCTGCCTTCAGTCTCCAAGACAGTAACCCCGCCTCCCACCTTTATGGACATAAAAGAAATGTCCTACTCTGTGGCAGAACCACAGAGCTAGAGACCTAAACAGTCTGAAGATACAGATTGGTACACAGATAGAGAATCAAGTGCAGACCCGGGGTGGGGGTGTGGGGATCAATGGGAGCTGGAGGTTAACCATTAAGACTTCAGGTCCCCGTGGCATTTGAATTCTGCTGTTAGACATTGTCAAAACCAAAAAGTAGGCATGGGACTAAGCCCTTGGGTGCTCTATCGTTGGTATGGAGGGAGGAGGAGTAAGAGGAGGAAAAAGAGGAGAAAGAGGAAGGGGAGGAGACTTTAATGTCTGTCTTCCTACATGCCCTTCATTTGTCTCTCCATCCCTGGGCTCAGACACTCCAGTGAAAGGCAGGAATGGGGTTAGAAACCGGCAGCAGACAAACATACATACTATCCCGTCAGTTGCTTCCCAGCCCTCCTCTCCCTAGGTGCCAGAGTGGCTGGCCTCACTGTAGTCTGTTTTTGCTCGCTCCTGGTGCATCCTCATCTCCATGGAAACTGCTCCTGTATCTCAGAGCTCCAGCTTCCTCCCCCTTCCCTACGCGGGCACTGAGACCTCAGTGAGATTTTCTTCCCTGTGCTTTCCAGTTCTCTCTGTGTCTCTGTCTCTCCCCCTCCCTCCCTCCCTCCCTCCCTCCCTCCCTCCCTCCTCCCTCCCTCCCTCCCTCCCTCCCTCTCTCACATACACTCTCATTTCTCTCAGCCGGTCCCTCTCGTTCTCGCTTTTCTTCTGCCCTTGTCTCCATCTTTTCCTTCCCTTTCTCACCCATTCCTCCCTTATTGTGCTCAAGTCTGAGCTTCAGCTCTCCTCTCCTCCTTTGTGTTAACATTTGACCTTTCTATCCCTTGTTTTTCCTTCCATCTCTGTAACTATCCCCCCACCCTGCTCCCTCTTCCTCCCTGTCTCTCCCCTTGAATATTTCAGAAATTTCTAAGATCCTTGACCCCACCCTGGGCCCACAGCAGCAGTGTGTCATAGACAGGCAGGCACAATGTCTATCTTCGGCATGAAGGGAAGTATAACATCAAGTCATCCCACTGATTGTCGCATATGTGAAGGACTGTCTCAAAGGAAACCGATTAGGAGCAGAGGCAAGAGCATCAGGGGCAGCGGGAGGATGCTGAGACAACCTCCCTGCCTCTTTGGCTCCGTAGAGCATCAGATGGTGGCTTTGGGGCCTCAGGAGCTTCTTGAGAAATGGGAGAAAACAAGAAGTTAAACAACTTGAAAAAATCCAGGCTGAGATGGGTTTTCTTGGGTTTGGAGGAAGAGAAGTGACTAGAATTAGCCTCACTCGCAGGATGAGGACTCCGAGACTGTGGTCTCTTTTGGAAGTTAGGAGCTGGCTGAAGTGCCAGCTGCCCCTGAGTCTGATAACCAGGTGCAACATATAGCATGTCAAAAGAGTTCTCAACCTGGGTTGATCCCCAGGGGCAGGGCATAGTGTACCACAAGAGTTCTCTACCTTCAGCCTAGAAACTTCGTGGCAGGGACCGCCCTGTCCACTCTGGATGCTTAGCTTCATACCTGACCTCCACCCACCAGACATTAGGGGAAAATACACACTGTTGTTTTAAAAATCCCTCCAAACATTGGCCAGAGTCCTCTGAGAGTAATGATTGCTTACTGAAAACCACTGGTGTAGAGGCAGGGGTCCTGGGATACAGCATTCCCATTCATTGACCCTACAGTCAGTCTACTGGTACCCTGTGGTGCGGGCAGCCACGAGGCATTATGACAACATGTAGATTAAGAAATGGATCCAATACTGGGTGGTGGTGGCGCACGCCTTTAATCCCAGCACTCGAGAGGCAGTCTGATCTCTGTGAGTTCGAGACCAGCCTGGTCTACAGAGCTAGTTCCAGGACAGCCTCCTAAGCCACAGAGAAACTCTGTCTTGAAAAACAAACAAACAAAAAAACAAACAAACAAACAAACAAAATCCAAGAACAAATCACAGGAATTAGGAGCACTGGCTGCCCTTCCCAGCACCCATATGGCAGCTCACAACCATCTATAACTCCAGTTCCAGGGAATCCGATGGCCTCTTCTGACCTCTAAGGATACTGTGTACACAAATGGTGCACGTATGTACATGTAGGCAAACATACATTTACATTAAATTAATTCAAATCTACATGTTGCTTGATATAAGTGGTGGTCATCCCTGTGAGTTTAGGCCAGCCTGCTCTACTTAGTAAGTTCCAGGAGGCCAGCCTGAACTATACTGTAAGACCCTGTCTTTTAAATAAAATGAAAAATGTTCTCTGATATTCAAATGTTGTCAAATCTTCCAACTGTCTTTCTGTTATTTCTGGCTTAAGTCAACTTTGTTCTGAGAGCAGGCACTCCATGGCTGCTAGTTTTGTAATTGTAAAGGTGATTTGGGGTGGATTTGGGGTCCAGAACGTGGTATGTCTTGGTGAATGTTCCATGTGAGCTTGAGAAAAACGTGTTCCCTGTGGTGGTTGAGTGCACTCGCCTCCAGCCAGCTAGTGGATCAAGTGACTGAGGATATTGCTGAGTCGGTCATGTTCTGAGTGACTTTCTGGCAGTTGGATTTCTTCTCTTTTCATCATTGTTGTGTTTTAAAACAGGGTCTCATATAGCCCAGGCTGGCCTCAAACTCACTATGTAGCCAAGGAGGGCCCTGAACTCCTAACCCCACTGCTTCTACCTCCCAACTGCTGTAACTACAGACATACAAGACCAAGAGCGTTTCATCTATTTACTTACTGTTTTTTTTTAAAGATTTATTTATTTATTATCTATCTATACAGTATTCTGCCTGCATGCAGGCTTGGTTGTGAGCCACCATGTGGTTGCTGGGAATTGAACTCAGTACCTCCGGAAGAGCAGTCAGTGCTCTTAACCTCTGAGCCATCTCTCCAGCCCTTTTTTTTTTTTTTTTTTTTGAGACAGGGATTCTCTGTGTAGCCTATCCTGGCACTTGCTCTGGAGACTAGGCTGGCCTCAAACTCACAGAGATCCGCCTGCCTCTGCCTCTGCCTCCTGAGTGCTGGGATTAAAGGCGTGCGCCACCAACACCCGGCTTATTTACTTACTGTTAATTCGTGTTTCTTTATAGTTGGAGTGGGTTTCTTGATAGGCAACGCACACAGGTGGTCATGGTTGCTTCACCCATTCTAGTGATGTTTTTAAATGGTGCGCACAGGCCACTGCCACCCAGCATGATTGCCGATGTTGCTAGACTCGCCCTTACTGTTTACCATTCTTTCCTATATGTTGCCCTTGTCGTTGATTCTTTTTAAAGGGTTCACTTATTTTTATTTTATAAATAAAATAATAAAAATGAATCTTTTTAAAAAGCCTAAGCCAGGCAATGTTGGCACATGCCTTTAATCCCAGCACTTAGGAGGCAGAGGCAGGTTCAAGGCCAGCTTGGTCTACAAAGCAAGTCCTAGGACAGCCAGGGATACACAAACAAACCCTGTCTCAAAAAACAAACAAACAAACAAAGCCTGATAATGTTGTATTTGCAATCCAAGCTCCAGGGAAGTGGAGATAGGGAGATTCCTGGGGCTCTGTGTGCGCTAGCCTAGGGTAATTGGAGAGTCCCTGGTCCCAATGAGACAAAGGTCTCAAAAAAGTACGTGGATAGTTCCTGAGAAATGATCCTTAAAGTTATCTTTAGTCTTTACACCCAACACACGCGCGCACGCACACACACACACACACACACACACACACACACACACACACACACACCTCCTTGTAAAACTGGGCTACTAAGAAAGTTCCTCGGTTTTCCTTTGTTTTAAAGTCATGATCTTCCTGTTTCCGCCCTCAGAGTAGCAGGGATGACAGGCAAATGCCACCGTGCCCAGCTTTCTTCTTTGTTTTGAAGGATAATTTCACGGAGTGCAAGCTTCCAAGATGGAAGATATGCAGCGGCAGAGGATGGCCGGGGGTTCAGTCACCAGTACTGAAACTGAAAAGTCTCGGCTGTCCTCACCACAACCCAGGCGGTGTTGGCGCCTCCCTCCAGGCACCTTCCTCTGCTTCTCACTGGCTACTTGTCCTCTATTGCTCACATTCCTCTGAGCCTCCTTCCTTCTCCGGCTGCTCTGCTGTCTGTCCCGAGAGGGTCCCTCTTCTTCCTCCCCTTGCTCCAGGGCAATTTTGTTCACACGCAGACCCATGGGATGGTGCCTCAGACCTTCAGCTCCACAAGGGGCCTTTCCCTCGACTCCAGACCTAAACAAGCAGCCATCCTTTGCACACTCCTCAGAGGAGTTCATCCTTCTCTGCCACAGACATGGTCCTCCTCTTGCGTCTCTATGAAGGCACTTCAGAGACTCAGCCACCACAAAGAGGCACCTGCTTTACCCTCAGCCCACAAACAAACCTAGTGGTCTCCCAAATGGGCTCCCTGCCCCCTGCTTCTGCAGCCTCACACCTTGCCAGGACAACTATTTTCACATTCATCTCAGCTCTCTGCCTCCCAGGAAGCCTCCACACAATGCACCTTCCCCGTCGACGCTGTTGCGTCCTCCTAAGACCATGCCTGGCCCTGCTCACTCCCACTCCCTAAAGTGATGGCCATGGCCTGTAAATAAGACCCAACCCCCAAGGCTGGACTCCCAAGGTTCTTGCAAAGCTCATCCCCCAAACCCCTTCTAGCTTTCACTTCCCCTTTCCTCTTCTAGCACAGACAGAGCTTTGGGGGCAAAAATGGCTTGCCATGGGTCACACAGCAATCATTAAAAATCACCAGCATTTACTAAGCCAGTGCACATACTGTGCCTACAACAACCTTCCAATGGTTCCACATGCCTCACCCCTCACCCCCGGGTCCATGGGTTACAAAATTGATCTGTAATGTTGACGGGGGGGGGGGGGTTTCAGAGGTGTTCAGACCTTTACCACAGTAGTTGATGACCATAGAATTCAGTCCCTTCTGCTCCCAGCCCTGTAATGCCTTCTGTGTGTTATGGGGCAGCAAGTAAGCCCTTACCAGATGCCAGCCCCTTAGCCTTGTACTTCCCAGCTTCAAGAATCATTAACCAGCTGGGCACATAGCTCAGTGGTAGAGCATGCTTGCCTAGCATGTGTGAGGCTTTGGGATCAATCCCTAGCACCCATATACATACACATTTCCCCCCACATACACACTTTAAAAAATGGTTTCTTGCACTGGAGAGATGGCTCAGAGGTTAAGGGCACAGGCTGCTCTTCCAGAGGTCCTGAGTTCAATTCCCAGCAACCACATGGTGGCTCACAACCATCCATAATGAGATCTGGTGCCCTTTCTGGTGTGCAGATATACATGCAGGCAGAACACTGTACACATAATAAATAAGTCTTTTTAAAAATGGTTTCTTATGAGATATAGCCATGATCTCCATGAAAACAAAAGAAGGGAAATTCTTGTTAAACAGGTATGGTAGCGCACACCTGTAATCCTAGCACTTGAAAGGGAATTTCACTAGCAGGAAAAGCATGATTCCAAAGCTACCCTCAGCTACATAATGAGTTTGAGGCCAGCCTGAGCTACATGAGATGGTCTATAAATAAACGAATAGAGATATACAAACATAACTGGGTATGTTAATTCATGCTTCAGAATCCAAGAACTCAAGAGGCAGAAACAGGAGGATGCCCATGAGTTTGTGGCCAGCCTGGGCTACATAGCAAAAGTGTGTCTTAATAAGCCAAAATGAATAAAGTTCTGTTCATTACAAATTTACTCTTGTAACATCGTGTTTCTGCAGTACTAAGCCAACTAAGACTCTATGAGTCTGTTCATTTTATATGAAAGCAAACTCAGAAATTATGTAAGATCCCTAAGGACTCATAATTGATAATATGATCAGAATTCAGACCAGGTATCCGCTCCCTCCCAAGGAGCAGGTGGCAAAGTGAGGACTTAGATGTCATCCTTCAACACTTGTGGTTTCGGGATGGCTTGTGCCTGTACTCCTAGCACTTGAAAGGCTGAGACAGGAGGATTGTTACAAGTTTCAGGCCAGTCATAGCAAGATGCTGTCTCAAAAATAAAAAGTACTAAAAACAAAACAACAACAAAGCAGTAGGCACTTATTAGGCACCCACTGTATGCTGAGCACAGCCTCCTAGCCCAAGATTTACACCATGTCACTTAAGCACAGGAGAAGCAATCAGATGTGAGCTGGGATGGGACGGGGGTGACAGTGAACTAAGGCTCGTTTTTTTTTCTTCCTTCCTTCAGTCCTTCCTTCCTTTTTTTTATTTTTATTTTTTTATTTTTGAGACAGGGTATCTCTGTGTAGCCCTGGAACTCATTTCATAGATCAGGCTGGCCATGACACTCAGAGCTTCTGTCTCTGCCTCCCAAGTGCTGGGATTAAAAGTGTGCGCCACCACTATGCAGCTGGGTTATTATTTTTCTGAAAGCTTCTTGCTTTCATCCTGGCCTCTTTCTTCCCATTCCACGTGATTTACCATTATCAACTACTTTAATCCCAGAGCAGTTTAAATACTTCAGAGCCTCTCTAATAATAACACTAACCCTGGAAGCTGAAAGGGGGCATCAATATTTTGCTTATGTTAACAACAACAACAACAACAACAACAACAAAAATCTCACCATGGGGGAGGAATCTACAGACAAAGTCAAAAGATAGACAGAACAAAATCTGTAACTCTGATCACGATGAGCTAGCTTTTATTTATTTATTTATTCACTTACTTACATACTTACTTACTTATTTTGAGTCTTGCTACATAGTCCAGGCTGGCCCCTGATTTACAGAGATCCACTTGCCTTTGCCTCTTGAGTGTTAAGTAACATTGTTCTCCACTACACCTTATCTATAAAGGGTTGACTATAGTTTAGTTGGTTTTTTAACTTTGTGTGTGTGTGTGTGTGTGTGTGTGTGTGTGTGTGTGTGTGTGTGTGTGTGTGTGTGTGTGTGTGTGTAGTGCTTGCACCACAGTACATGTGTGGAAGTCAGAGGACAACTTGAGGAGCTGGTTCTCTCCTTTCACCGTGTGGTTGTAAAATCACAAAGGGTGCTCAGGCACAACTACCTGGCCCCCAGCTACTCTGCTCTGCTTGGGATTCAGAGACGCAAGAGCTGTTTATTTAACTGGGGGTGGGGCTGAGGGGATGTCCATGCATATCCGGGAGTTAAAGGACCGGAGGATGACTTGAGGGGGATCTGTTCTCGGCTTCCTCGCTGTGTGTCCTGGGATGAACTCAGGTCCCCAGGCTTGGTGGCAGCAAGGGCCCTTACATATGGATGCACCTAGCCTGCCCCAATTCTGTGTGTGGGGTAATTTGTGAAGCAGTAATTGATACCTGCCAGACATTTTTTTTTTTTAAGTTCATCTTTGCTTGTACATTTGTGGAATTCTCCAGAAAAGGCAATCAACAATGGTTGTTTCTGGTAGAAAAAAAAGGGATTGTGGGAAGGAGGGGCATGTGACCGAGTGGCCACCCTACCTTACAGGTTCTCCACTATGTGAGTGTGTTAAGTTTTCCAAACAGCCAGTGAAACTCTTGGTGAGTGGAAATAACTTGTGGAGGGAATTTTATTTTGGTTTACAGAATGAGGGTACAGCACCTCCATGTCGGAGAGGCATAGCAACCACAACAGCTCAAGCTCTGACTGCAGGCTCCTAAGGCACTGGTCACGTGGTTCAGACATTGGGTGATGATCACCCAACTTTTCTGAAATGAAAGAATTTTTTATCTCTTTATTTTAGTATATTATGTGTATGAGTACTCTGTCTGACTTCACATCTGTCCTTAGCTTTGGGACACCCTCTTCAGACACCCTAGAGGATTTCTGTGACCCAGTCACTTCGTGTATGTGCCACAGGCTTGAAGACCCCTTTCCTGTTTCGAGCTCTTAGATGCTGAGCAAGGTCTGTTACTTAGCATTGCCGGAGCCCAGCACAGTGATGCACTCAGGAGGTCTTCGGTAAAGGGTCAGTGTGAGAGAGCAAGGGAGCAGAGAGAATAGGAGGGAGACAAACATGAAGGAAGCCAGGGCAGAGAATGAAGGAAGAGAGAGAGAAGAGAATGCCTTTCATGTACTAGATGTCCTAGCAATGTAACTAAACATTGCTAAATGTTAACATATCAATATATATTCAATGTAACTAGACAACTAAATTTTACTATATGAAGAAAATTTAAAACCTATCCAGATGTGGTCACAGTGGGCCTGGATTCCCACCACTAGAGAGGCTGAGACAGGAGGATCACTGCAAGCTAAAATACAATTTGGGGATACATAGCAAGATCCTATCTAAATAATGAAATTATTCATGCCCAAAGACAACCTGAACCAAAGTCCAAGGACACCGTAAGGGACATGAGTGCATGTCTTGAGTTTCTGTCGTGGCAACTCCTGTGACCTCTGATCACAGGGCCTGAGACTCTGTGACAGACACGGCTAGAAGCTGCTACCTCTGCATGGCACTAGCTAGCACTCTGCTTCCACCTCCCCTGACAGTTTCCAACCACCAGGTGAAGCCTGGCATGTGCACACACTCCTGATTGGTGAACCAGGGCCAGGCTCATCATCTTTCTGGGAACAGAGGGGAGGCCTAGGTTTCCATCTCTGTGACCACTGAGCTATTCATTCTCTCTGGGCCTCTTTCTTCATTCATAAAATGAGGCAGTTAGGCAACCTAGTCTCATCCCTCTTATGCTGTCAGTCTCATGGTCATTGCAGAGAGTTCAAACTCAGCATCAGAGTCTTCACACATGGCTTCCCTAAGACTGTCAAAAAGTGTCTGCTGCACACTGAGAGCCACATTAAAAACCATTGCTCCCCACCACCCCCAACAAAAGAATAAAAAATTATAGAAAGTCAGGCGGTGGTGGTGCACGCCTTTAATCCCAGCACTTGGGAGGCAGAGGCATGCCTGTCTCTGTGAGTTTGAGGCCAGCCTGGTCTACAGAGCTAGTTCCAGGACAGCCAGAGCTATATAGGGAACCCCTGACATGAAAAAAAAAAAAAAGAAAAAAAAACAAGAAAGAAAGAAGAGAGAGAGAAAGAAGGAAAGAAGGAGGGGAGGGGGAGCCATCGTTCCACACATTTCTATCATCCTATCATCAACATAACTATTTGCAGATGAGGAACCAGATTTGGAAACAAATCCACTTGTCCAAGACCACACAAATGGGAAGTATCACCTAAGTCCTTTATTCTTTTAAATCTGAGGCACTAGGGCTTGAACCCAGGGCCTTGTGCATGACAGACAGGCAGTCACGGAGACAGAGTCTCAACTCTTCTGCTTTTGTTTAGATAGGGTCTCACTATGTATCCCAAACTGTCTTCCAACTCATCACCCTCTTTTCCGAGCCTCTCAGGTACTAGAATGTGCCACCCCCATGGGACTAAGACCTCACAGTAGCTCCCCTCCTGCTCAGCCAGCCCTTGGCTTGGGTCCCCTATGTTTCCTGTGGCTATCCTCAGCCCCACTTCTGACACTGTACTACATGGAGCTCTAACTCATCACCTGTAGATTCATTTCCCTTGCTCCAGTTCAGCAACTGAAGAAGGTTCTGGATTCTTTCGGACTCACACCAAGACTCAGCTCCCCCTCTGTACTAGAAGTGTGAAATTGGACAAGTCATTGTGACAGAAAAAGGATGTGACAACACAAACAGCGTGAAAACATCTAGTATAGAACCTGGACAGTGAGACTTCTCAGTAGGTAAGAGCACTTGCCCCAAAGCCTGAGCAGAATTCAGTCTCCAGAAGCCATGCGAGGGTAAGAGAATCAGCCCACAAAGTTGTTCTCTGACTTCAGGTAAGAGGACTGAATCACAATAACAGCTCCATGACCTAGCATGTCTATGACCTAGGACAAATAGCTTTTCAGCACATGCTGTAGTATAGGGTAATGTCTCAGGATATGATAATATTTTTTGCTCTAAAACAGGATCTCATGTAGCCCACATTGGCTTCTCATTCACAATGCAGATGAGGCTGACCTTGATCAGGGATTATAGTCCCGGGCCACCACTCGAAGCAAACATTTTTTTGGTTTAGTAGTTCTAACAGTCACAGTAACTCCTAACTGCCCACTGATTAAAATACCAAGTCCCTGGCCCAGCACTCTGGGGCCTCCATAGTCCACCCTGAATCTCCTCCTGCTCCCCTGTAGAGACACCACTCTCAAGTCAGATGCGCCTTTCCATCCACGGCCCTCTTCTCCATTCAGATTGTACTCGTCCCATGCCCCATACCCCACACCTGACAAAACTACCCATCTCAAGCCTTGACTCCCAGATAAGCCACAGCCAGCCTTGACTGCAGCCCTGGTATCTACAACAGTTACAGCTCACCACACATCAGAGTCCCCAGGGGTTGGAGATAACTGTCTTTGGTCATCTTACTCATGGTCCCTCTTTTACAGTCTCTGCGGGGACTCACCTTTCTCACTACTGGTCCATGTGGTGTTGGTTGCAGGGATGAGCACATATGAGTCTTAGACAAAGTCACCATGATTCATGAGGAGGCATCGAGCTGGCAGAAGTTGGGCTGATAGGATTCAGCCCTGGCAATTTTGCTGGCATCATTCTTTTTGTTTAGGTTTTGCTTTTTGAGACAGGGTTTCTCTATATAGCCCTGGCTGTCCTAGAACTCACTGTGTAGGCCAGGCTGGCCTTGAACACACAGAGATATTACTGCCTTTGCTTCTGCCTCCCAAGTGCTGGGATTAAAGATATGTGCTAGCACACCTGACTGCTGGCATTCACTTTCCACAGTCATTGCTAAGCTTGAGCTAGGTAAAGCCAGCCACTAGTGGCTCTATTTCTTACCTTTAAGAAGGAGTAGGCTTAAAATAAACTAGCACAAAGGAACTAAGAGATAGAGGTGGGTGCCTCAGACATCATCTGAGCATCCAGATCACCTTGAAGCCAGAAACTCTTGATTTTCAAATCATATGAGACAATAAACCCAACGCTCTTTATTTCGTTTTATTTATAATGGTGTAAGATGAGTTTATATTGTCTATCACTCTAAGGCTGTTGACCAATATCATGACCCAAGTAGACAGCAAGCTTTCTGAGAGCAGGGACTGACTCCATAGGCTTAAGATCCTTGGGGTCAGATATGGTGACACATTTTTTTTTTCTGAAAATATCTCTGGACTCCAAAGGAGCTGAATATTTTTCTGGACCTTGCAGCTGAGTTAATAATATTCCTTAAGATTATTTAAGACTATGTACTTGAGCTGGAGAGATGGCTCAGAGGTTAAGAGCACTGTCTGCTCTTCCAGTGGTCCTGAGTTCAATTCCCAGCAACCACATGGTGGCTTACAACCATCTGTAATGAGATCTTGTGTCCTCTTCTGGCCTGCAGGGATACCTGCAGACAGAAAACTGTGTACATAATAAATAAATCTTTTAAGCAAAGACTATGTACTTAACCTGCTGTCCTACTGTGTGCTTAGGTTTATGGCTAAACTGCCTTTAAGAGAACAATGTAACCAACCTTACTATGTCTTGAATTTCCTGTGCAAACACCTTTTATAACCTAAGCTAATACAATTGTGTACACTTATGTGCTCCTGACCCAGAATACTATATATATATATATATATATATATATATATATGTGTTGTGTGTGTGTGTGTGTGTGTGTGTGTGTGTGTGTGTGTGTGTGTATGCATGTATCATTTACTGATAGCAGCCAACAGGTTGGTAGCAACCTTATATGATAATTGGAAGCTACCTGTGGATACAGGCTGACTACATATGCTTGCACTGTTGAATGCTATTCTTGAGAAGCTGGGGTCAATTTCTTCCCTTCTAAAATTCTGTTGAGATTTCTGTAAAGAATTTCTCATTTCTTCCCCATAACATGTTTTCTGTGCTATTCAATAAGTACAGAGCAAAGTCCTTTGGGAGGGACACACACAGGCACAGATTCAGGCACACACAGAGACACAGTACAGATACGGGCAACAGCAACAGGGACAAAACAGATCAGACTCACACAACTGACAATAGACTGGTCAGTAACCACAGGCAGAAGACATAGGTACAGACATGGAGAATTCTAATTTTGGCTTAATCTTAGTCAAGCTAATCCAAGAGGAAGTCTGAGTTTTAATTTGTTAATGCAACACTAACATAGTCAGGAATGGCTTGTGTACTCCCTTGTGGTGGTTTGAATAAGAATGCTCCCCACAGGCTCATATATTTGATTGTTTAGTCCAGGGAGTGACCCTATTTCAAAGGATTAGAAGAATTAGGAGGTGTGGCCTTTGTTGGGGGAAGTGTATCATTGGGGGTGGGCTTTGAAGCTTCAAAAGCCATGCCAGGCTCAGTCTCTGTCTTTCTGCCTACAGATTCAGATGTAGCTCTCACTACTTCTTAAGCACCATGCCCGTCATGCCCGTCATGTCTGTCGCCATCCTTCCCACCACCATGATGATAAACTAACCTCTGAAACTGTAAGCCAGCCCTCAGTTAAATGTCTTCTTTTATAAGTTGCCTTGACCATACTGTCTCTTCACAGCAATAGAGCAGTGACCGTGACACCCAGCATTGTAGCATTGAGCACAAGATGATCACATAACGGGTGAGAAATAAAAACAAAACATAGCTGGCTATGGTGGCTCATGTCTTTAATCTAAGGACTTGGAAGTCGAGACTGACAGGTCCCTGTGAGTTTGAGGCCAGCCTGGTCTACATAGTGAGTTCCAGGACAGTCTGGGTTAAGTAGTATACCCTGTCTCAGAAAAAAAGAAAGGAAGGAAGGAAGGGACATATCTCTGTATTTTGTCAATGAGGTGTTCTTCCAAATGCTTGGGGGAGGGGTGTCCAAAGGAAGAAGATTCAAGTGGCAAGTGCTCTAACTCCTATGTGACAAACAAAGCCTTTGCTTCTGTGCTGTCACTCTGAGCATGACTGACAGCTCACTTTTTCTGAGTGGGGTGGTCTCCAAGAGTTGTCTGCAGGAGCCCTATGGGCTGAAAAGTACACTCCGAATCAACCAAGTGACAGTCCTCAGTCCTAGACGGGCAAAACTGAGATTAAAACTGAAAAGACTTATTTAAGACTATAAGGGGAGGGTTGGCAAGGTGGCTCAATAGATAAAAGCACTTGCCAATCCCATCTGAGCCTCCATGAGATGGGAGAATCCCCATGCATGCATAATTATGTGTGTGTGTGTGTGTGTGTGTGTGTGTGTGTGTAGGAGAGCACATGCATAAACACACACACACACACACACACACAGAGCGAGAGAGAGAGAGAGAGAGAGAGAGAGAGAGAGAGAGAGAGAGAGAGAGAGAGGTGGGGGAGAAAGAGAGAGACACACAGAGAGAGAAATTACTGTCATTAAAAAGTAAAACGACTGTAGGTTGAGACACCTTTAACTGATGACTAGTAGTCCAGAGCTGGCCGGTTTCCTAGTGCCCCTTTACTAAGTAATGGGAATCAGTCACTTATCTAGACAAGTCAGAAATCTCTGAGCAAAATGCAATCAAGTTCTCAACTTGCCAACTGCTCCCTTGGCCCTCAAAAAAGGAAAATGCCCTGGACCAGGAGTCATAAATTTAAAAAAAAAAAAATGGCCAAAGACTGAATTTACTCCCATGTCAGTGGTGTGACTTTGAGTAAGTCTCTCACATATCAGTGGTCAGTTGCCTCTCTGAAACAGGGGAATTAAAGGGGACATTTGAAGGTGGTGATCTCTAAGACTGCCAAATTTCAGTGATTGCACTGTTGAACTGCCTATCAAATCCCAAGATGAAATCCCACATGGATCGCAGAGAATTTGAGGACCAAGAGGTCAGCAACCCATCTGCAGACTCCAAATTAAAGTTGATAAATTGGGGTTCAAGCTGAGCACATAGTCTGTCCAGCTTGCCTTCAAGGGAAAACACAATGAAAATGCACACTGTCATCTCTGGGCCCTATTGGAAAACGTGGAACAGCATTCCATTCCCTTCATTTCTCTTTTTCTGTTCTTTTCCAAGGTTCTTAAGCAGTCACATTAGGATGGGTCAACATCTGAGGGCTACAAAGACCACTCAGTGGTTGGATGCTAGCTGCTTCTACAGAGGGCCAGAGTTCGGTTCCCAGTACTCACAGTCCACAACTACCTGTAACTCCAACTCCAGAGGATCCAGTGCCCTCTTCTGGCCTCCACAGTCAAACAACCACCTTTGAGTGTATACCACCACCACCATCACTACAACATACACAATACACATAATTAAAAAAAATACATCGTAAAAAAAGAATGCCCATATCTGAGTACATAGTGCCTTGCTCTAACCAACCCTTTTCAGAGATTAGATATTTCCCAGTAGGAGCAGGAATTCCTCCCTACGTTTGTAAAACTAGCCTCATGACCTTGACCTCACCCCTGGCCTTCAGCCCAAGTGACAAGTCTTAATTTGATCATTATTGTATGCTTCACACTTGACCTTGAGTGACTTCAAGTCATCTTGAAAACTCACACTCCTCCTTGAAAAGATGGAGCTTTCTTTCCAATGAGAAGGCTCAAGGGAACACACACCACACTGCAGAGCCAAATCACTATGATGCTTCCTGAGGTGGCATTGCCAGCAAGTTGCTATCACCTTTCCTTTGGGGGCCTCTTTTGATGGGCTGAACACTTGTTGAATATCCCGAACTGCTTACTGTAAAGAGCCGTCTCTAATGGACCATTACCAAATCTTCTCTTCTTGCCCAACCCTGGGAGGCTCCAAACCTTTCCCTGGCCTCCATCCATCTTCTTTCCCCACCCTGCTATCCCTAGGCTCCTCTTTGCCTTCCCAACTCTCTCCTCCTTTCCTGCATTTAGGCAAATGCCCAGGTTGCTGAGTTTTCAAAATGTGACTGGGATCGAAGAGTGGGCGGGGACACAGGACTCTAATGGATCAGGGGAAACTGTCTCAGCATATCTTGTTCCCAAAGGTTTTTCCTTAGGGAAAGATGACTGTCCCAGTCAAACAGTTCAGAGACTTCAAGGAACTCATCACCATGCAACACAGAACCCTTCTGTCAGAGTGAAAGGGACCTTCTTTTTCTCCAGAGGCTCATGTTGCAAGCTTTCCACATACAGCCCCCAGTGCCAACACCACAGATAGCCTCCCACCTCTCAGGACAGGACTTTAAAATGTACCAAAGACCCCTCGTTTCTTCTCTGCACCATTTCACAAATAAGGAAACCAAACCTTAAAAAAGTCAATAATGCCATAGAGTTCAAGGTTCAAGCCAACTATCTTGAGTCCCCAATTCAGCCCCCCCCCCCAGCATAAGAGAAATTGGTTACACTTACAGTAAGCCCTCATTCAGGGGAAGAAATCTTTTTGCTAAAAGACAGCCAACAGAGACCCTCCGAAACAAGAAAATAACGCTAACCCATCAGTTGACCAAGCCCCTAGCTTCCAAGCAGACAGACACAAATACCGTTTCCAAGGTTTTGCCCCCTGCCCTAAGGTGGTTGAATGTTCTCCATAATAGCTGCTGAGGGTTGGTCACTAAGTGTCTCAACACAGAAAAAGAATCTAGCTCTGACTCTTCTAATCAAGACCTCCCATCTCCAGAGTCTTTGCTGAGGGTCCCGTGTCCACTCCTCCCCTACCTGCCAAGAGCTGCATCCAGGCGCAGATCTTGTAGACAGTGGCGGTGTTGCAGAAGAAGAAAAGAGCGAAGCAGGTGATGCAGCCGAGAATCAGCACCATGGAAAGCAACACGAAGAAGGCGGCCGCCTTGAAGGCGCTGGACGGGATGGTGCTGAAGTCGGTGAAAGAGCCCCGGCAGGTGAGCTCGCGGCCCGCTAGCCCGCTGCCCACGCAGTAGTGGAAGAGGCCGAAGTAGCCAGGCTTGGGAGTGCTCACGCTGTCTCCTACCCAGTAGGGCTGGATGAAGACCACCACGTTGATGATGGCGAAGCAGATAGTGAAGATGGCCCACAGCACGCCGATGGCCCGCGAGTTCCGCATGTAGTGCTCATGGTAGAGCTTGGAGGCTTCCTGCGAGGGCAGCATGGTGCCCGGGGGCGGGGCCGGCGGCAGCTGCTGGTGGGGGGCCGCCGGCCCAGGACCGACCACCGGACCACTGGGCTGCGGGGCGGGAGCTGGGGACGCACGCGAGAAGCAGCCCTGAGTCAAGGAACTCGGAAGGGCGGGGCCTGGGGCGGAGCTGGGGACCTGGGGGCTGGCTGGGGAGCTAGGAGGGGGTCATGACAGTGTTGGGGCGGCGACTTGAAATACTAGCTAAGGTTTCTTATTGGGGGCCTGGGAAAGGGGCCATGGGAAAGTTGGGGGGCTGAGATGAGGACATGAGAGCTGCAAGTAGGGGGGATACCAGAAAGTGCTGGTGGGGGAGTTGGAGAGGGGGCTTGGGAACTGGTGCTGGGATAACAGGGGGCCGTGGGGGAGATGTAATGAAAGACAGAGATCAATACCGGAGCATTAACAGGCACCTAACAGAGGTGGGGAGCTGGGGAGGGCATATTGGAGATGTTTTCAGGGTAGTGGGTCTGGGACTGGGTGTCTGAAGGGGACCTGGACGCTGGCAGAG
The DNA here is from genome assembly GCF_003668045.3 of Cricetulus griseus. Lineage (NCBI taxonomy): Eukaryota > Metazoa > Chordata > Mammalia > Rodentia > Cricetidae > Cricetulus > Cricetulus griseus. The sequence goes on along the minus strand of NC_048601.1, from coordinate 31,603,038 downwards.
CTTCTCTATAAGAAGGAAGGGGAGAAGAGGTTGTCAGGGGCTGGTACTGAGGGCATGAGGAAGGTTACAGTAGGGCCAGTCAGGGGACAGGAATTGGTAACCAGGGCTAAGTGCTGGAATCAGGATGAGGCTAGCGTGGAATCAGGGGCTGACAGCGCAGGGTCTGCACTCGTACTGGAGAGTGGGGGGTGCTCCTTAGAACCCGGGGCTGATTATCGGCTGGGGAGGGGGGTGGTAGTCCAGGATTGGCGGGCCAGGGCTAGGGCCAGTGGCTTTCCAGGCCGAGGGGACAGGGGACCCGAAGCCAAGGAGCAGTCTGGGCCTGGAAGGGTGGGCAGCGGGCAGGGGCCGTGCCGGGGTGCGGGGGAGCCGCAGGGCCCCGGTAGGGCCGGAGCTGGGGGGTGGCTACCCTGCGCCCAGGCCGGACGTGCGCGGAGGCTGCGGCTGCGGAGAAGGGATGCGGGAGGACCAACCTGGGCCGGGTCGGGGCCGCTGATCCGGGGCCGGCAGGGCTCAAGCGCCGGGGTTCGGTGCTCCAGGCAGCGGATGCCTCGGCCCAGGCGGCGTCCTCTGCGCGGCCTCCATCTTGCTCGGGCTCTCCCCGGGGCGCGCTCCCGCGCCGAGGGGCGCGCTCCCGTGCACTGGCGCGGCGCAGCCGGGGCGCGCTCCCGCGCGGGCGTAAAGAACTGAACAGAGTGGAACCAGGGAGGGGGAGGGGCGCTCCAGGTCCTGGCAGCCAGAGGCAAAGTCAGGCACCGTGACCCTAAAGTCCCTCAGCCAGAGCCACACACCCCACTCCCACCCCGACCCCAGGCCTCCTGACTGCCGGGACTCCTTTCCGCCAGCCTGAGTTGAGGGGTTCTGGCTCCCCAAAAGGCTTGCGGGGATGGGGAGTGGGGGAAGGGCCCCCAACGAGGATTATCTGATAGGCGTTGAACTCAATCTCTTGATTCCAGATTACCACCTACCACCTATGACAATGTCTCTAATCTCTCCATTCTGCTTCTACGCCTTTGCGTCTTGGAGGCGTTGAAGGTTTCCAGAGTTTCCTAGGAAACTGTCAACACCCCCCTGGGAGAGGGAAACTCCTAAACTGTTAACACCCCACGCCAGCCAGCCATGGGGATTCCTTGGCCCACAACACAAGGAGATCCGGCCAGGGAGCAGGACCCAAGTTGAGTACCAAAAACAAGAGAGAAAGGGGCTGGGGAAGTTTGGTTTTTTCCTCTCTACACCCTCAAACCATGCGTGCCATGAAGTTGCACAACATGAAGATCTAACATAAAAAAAAATCCTCAAAGTTAAGCCTGGTGATTGGGCCAAAGAAAGCCCCCAAGGACACTTCTGTTGGGCCTTTGGAACCCAGACAAACTAACACTAATTGTGACCTTGAATTTGAGCTCTTTGAACCTGTTTCCCGTCTGTAAAGTGGACAAATTATGCCCACTTTCCAGGTGTGTGTGTGTGTGTGTGTGTGTGTGTGTGTGTGTGTGTGTGTGTGCAAGAGAGAGACAGAGACAGAGAGACACAGAAGACAGACAGACAGAGAGTGTGTGTGTGCAAATGATCCATGTTAGTGGATCTCTGACACTGTACCACACTCAGGAGTCCCTTTGTTGAAACTCAGATCTATATGCAAAAACTTATATGATATTTTCAAAATGTCTTTTTCCAGTGGGATAAGAAATTCTTTTTCGACAGGCGTTGGTGGCACACACCTTTAATCCCAGCACTCGGGAGGCAGAGGCAGGCAAATCTCTGTGAGTTCGAGGCCAGCCTAGTCTCCAGAGCGAGTGCCAGGATAGCTACGAAGCTACACAGAGAAATCCTGTCTCGAAAACCCCCCCAAAAAACCCTCTTTTTCTTTTTCTTTTTTTCTTTTTTGGCCAGGGAGTGATGGCACAGGCCTTTAATCCCAGTACTTAAGAGGCAGAGGCGGTCTGATCTCCAAGTCCAAGGCCAACCTGGTCTACAAAGTGAGTTCTAGGACAGCCAGGACTACAAAGAGAAACCCTGTCTCAAGAAACAAAGAAAGGAAGAAAAGAAAAGAAAGGAAAGGAAGGAAAAAGAAAGAAAAAAACTTTTTTTTTTTTCTGTAAAAGTCTGCCTCAGAGGTGTGTTCAGACAGAGTCTTGCTAAGTAGTCCTTCCTGGCCTGGAACTCACTATGTTAGAGTGAGCTTGCAGCAATCCTCTTGCTTCCATCTCCAAATGCTGAGATTATAGGCATGCACCAACATACTTGGTTTGTGCAGTGCTGGGGATCAAACTCCGGTCTTTATTCATACTAGGAGAGCATTCTACCAACCGAGTTTCATCCCAGACCAAAATTTCTAACTTTCAAGAAATGGTGGTAATAGACAGGGAAGGGATATTTCTTTTTAACATCTCTATAAGAAAAAGGCATTTTCAACCATAAATTGTTAAGGGAGAGTGATCTATGAAATTCTACAATTTGAGAATTCAGGTCCGTGTGAATTCACCTTCCCCAGGACCAGAGTATGGATCATGAATTTGATTTCTCTTTCCACTCTCTCTTTGAGGAAGGCTTCCTTTCTACCTGTCAAGTATCCTATGGTCCTAGAATCATGAGCAGGAGACCCAGGGCAAGAAATCTCCTTTCCTTACCTCTTCCCACTCTACAGAGGGGGACAGAAGTCGAGGAAGAAAACTGACATACCCATGGAGGGAAAGCTGTCAACCTGACTCGTGAACTTATTCATCCATCTAACAAGCAGGGATGAGGTCCCTGAAGTGTGGCACTCCAACTCAGGCCACTGGAGACAACAGGGCACATGAAATAGACAGGTGGAGTTCCCACATTCCCTAGAGAGAGGAAAGGTGTAGGAAGGGGAGGACAAGAAGGGTCAGTCTTATAGCATTTCCAGGTGTCTTGCTGTGGCTACTTCTGTTTGGATGTTTCCCAAACAATCTCCTTACTCCAGACACCACTTTGTCATAAACTGCTCTTTTCCTAGCCCTCTGAGCCAAGCTAGGTGGTCGAGAACAAAAGGGCAGCAAAAGGGCCACTTGCTGGGCTCAGTCCATGGTTTCCCTCTGTAGAGCAGAGGTGCTCTGTGAAGTTCTGTTCACACCCCTTCTGACTCCTCTGACACTAATGCTTTGGCCCCATAGAGTCCTCCTCACTCAGCTCCTGGCTTGATCCAGCTTCTCTAATGTTTTTGTTGTTTCTGATCTAAATAGTCCTGAATAATTCATCTACATTCCTCCAAAAGAGATAGCAAGAGCTTATATATTGATCTGGTTATTTGTTGAGACGGGGTGTCCTGTAACCCATGTTGACCTCAAATTCACTGTGTAACCAGGGACTACTTCAAACTTCTGATCCTCCTACCTCCACCTTCCAAGCGCTGGCATTATGGGCATGCACTGACCAGCATCAGTGGGCTTTTGCTTGTTGCTTGCTTTTAATAGAAGAATGTCTGGATACATGAGCCACTCTGACACATCAGAACTAAAAGATCAGAATTTGAGGCCAAACTCTGCCACCTATGATGTGTGCAGCTCAGAAGATGACACCACCTTTTCAGGGGAGGGGGGGCGTGTGAGAGGAGGATTGAGACAAGTAGCCCACGTTTGTCTTGATCTCAAGCTGATCCCCCCCCCTCAGCCTCACAGATGCTAGGATTACAGCAGGTGTGCTCCCCTCCCCAGGCTTTTTGTTGGTGTTGTTGCTTTGGGTCAGGGTTTTACTCTGCAGCCCTGGCTGGCCTCCAACTGTAGCAATTCTCCTGCCTCAGCTCCTCCAGTCCTGATGCTACTCTCGAGAATCTTATTTTCTTCATTTATGAAGTAGAGAAAAACACACTTCCTCCTCACAGATGCTGAGAGGATTAAAAGAGATAATGGATAGAAAAGAGCTTTGTAAATGGAAAAGGGGCTATAAATATAAGTGATTATCATTAAATTTTAATAATAAATGACGTCTCCCAAGAAGAGATACAGCAGGAGCCTTGGAGACGCACTTGCTGCGCTGTGAGGAGTGGAGACAGGATGTGGCCCCATTTAAAAAGAGAACTTAGAGCAGTTGCATAAAGGAAATGTGAGATCCGTTCACAGGAAGAGCATCTTGTTGGGGCCAAGAAGGGGCCAGACAAGGAATGAAAGATCATAATGAGAACCATAAAGCCCAACATGGTGATGCATACTTGTCATCCCAACTCCAGAGGCTCAGGTAGGAGGATGACAAGTTCATGAGGAGCATGACAAGAGCCTCACTATTTATAAGGCTGGGGGTGTAGCTCAATGGCATATTTTCCTGGTGTTCGTGAGACCCCGGGTTCCACCTCCAGCAGAGAAGGGAAAGGTGCATACTAAGTGTGGAGTACACGTGTTTAATCCCAGCATTGGGAGACGAAGGCAGAGGGTCAGGAGGCCAAGTTTATCCCGAACTATATAACAAGCCCCAAGCTGGACTACATAAGACATTCAAAAATTAAAAATAAAAAGAAGGTGACTGGAGAGATGGCTCATTTGGTAAAGTGCTTGCCAAGTAGGCGCGAGGACCTGAGTTCAGTTCCCATGTTTAAAAAACAAAAACAGACAAGCAACAAACAACAACAAAAGCTCCAGCAATCTTATTGGCATTTGCACCGGTGGTGAGGGGGATGGCAGGAGGGTTCCTAGGATTCGATGGCCAGCCAGCCAAGCAGAATTAGTGAGTTCAACAGGGCAGCAACATCTGAAGACAGTCCACATAAAATTCTGACCACCACATGCTTGTGCCTGCTCATGGCCATGTGTGTACAAGCGTGCGTACACACACACACACACACACACACACACACACACACACACACACACACACGAAGAAAGGAAATGAAGATAGAAAAACCCAAGTCATGGGCTGGAGGGATGGCTCAGCCGTTAAAGGCTAGGCTCACAACCAAAAATATAAGAAAAACCCAAGTCAAATCAAGAGACCATAAAACGAGGACAGTGCTAATGGAGTCCCTAGAACAAAAGGTCCCCAAGGTTACATCTATATCCTACCTAAATGCAGTTAGACTTGTGTTACCATCTATGTATCCCGATGCTGTGCAGGTACGGTACCATTTAATCTCTATAATAACTCCTGGACATAGTGTGATGAGCTGAATTGTGTCCATTCCACTGTCCTTTGTTGTGGAATATAGTTTAAGATGTGTTACATTTGCTTATGCTGTGAAATATTTAATGATGCAAAGATGTGTTACATTCTTTTTTTGTAATTTTTTTATTAGTTCAAATTAGGAACAAGCTTGTTTCACATGTCAATCCCTTCTCCCTCTCCCTCCTCTCCCCCCACCCCTCTTCCTCTACCCCTGACCTACCCCCCACCCCATCCACCCTCCATCCCCAGGCAGGGAAGGGCCCTTGACGGGGGCTCCCCAAAGTCCACCACATCATCCTGGGCTGGGCCTAGGCCCTCCCCCATGTGTCCAGGCAGAGAGTGCATCCCTTCACATGGGATGGGCTCTCAAAGTCCCTTCTTACACCAGGGAAAAATACTAATCCACTACCAGGGGCCTCCTAGTGTGCTGAGGCCTCCTAATTGACATCCATGTTCAGGGGTCTGGATCAGCCCTGTACTGGCCTCCCAGACAGCAGTCTGGGGTCCTTGTGCTTCCCCTTGTACAGGCCAGCTGTTTCTGGGGGTTTCACCAGCCTGGTACCGACCCCTTTGATCTTCATTCCTCCCTCTCTGCAACTAAGTTCCAGAGTTCAATTCAGTGTATAGTGCTTCCATCAGCCACTGGATTAGGGCTCTGAGGCTCGGGTGCCTGCTGAAAGACCGTGTTACATTCTTTTATGTTGCATTTATTTAGGTCTGTAAAGCTGTCTTACTTTGCCTGTCTAAAACACCTGATTGGTCTAATAAGGAGCTGAACAGCCATTAGCTAGGCACGAGAGGGAAACAGGTGAGACTTCAAGAGAATAAATAGGAAAGAGAGAAAAGAGAGGAGCAAGAAAAGGAGAAGAAGAAGATGTCATGGGCCAGTCACCCAGCCACACAGCCAGCAACAGAGTAAAGATGTAAAGAAAGAGATATATAATAAAGAAAGGTAAAACTCCAGAGGCAAAAAGTAGATGGGATGATTTAAGAAAAACTGGTTAGAAACAAGCCAACTAAGGCTGTGCATTCATAAGAAAGAATAAGTCTCCATGTATTTATTTGGGAGCTGAGTGGTGGGTCCCCAAAGAGTAAAAAAAACAAAACAAACAAAAACCTACAGCCCCTATGTTAGAGTCCCAACCCTGAGCAATCCGACTGCATTTGGAGACAGAACACTTGAAGAGAAGGTAAAGTGAGGTGGAGTGGTGGACACCTGATGATTGGAATCCCTACAAGAAGTCAGGACACACACAGTACTTAGACCAGTGGTTCTCAATCTTCCTAATGCTGTGACTCTTTAATACAGTCCCTAGTGTTGCAGTGACCCTCAACCATAAAATTATTCTCCTTGCTACTTCATAGCTGTAATTTTGCTACTGTTATGAACCATAATGCAAATAATCGTGTTTTCTGGTGACCTTGGGCAAACCCTGGGAAGTTTGACTCCCCCATAGGGGTCACAACTCACAGGCTGAGACCAATAACTTAGATCATGAGACAATCATATGGGAACACAATAAGGAGGCAGCCATGAACAGGCTAAGCAAAGAGACCTGGGGGGGGGGGTGGAAATCAACTGCAAGAAAGTTGATTTCTGCTTAAGATACACAATCTAGCTGGATGTGGTGGTACATACCTTTAATTCCAGTACTCAGGAGGCAGAGGCATAGATAGATGTTCTGTGAGGTTTCTTTTTGTTTGTTGGTTTGGTTTTTCAAAACAGGATTACTCTTTGTAACAGCTCTGACTTTCCTGGAACTTGGTTTGTATGCCAGGCTAACCTCAAACTCATGAGACCCATCTGCCTCTGCCTCCCAAGTGCTGGGATTAAAGGCATGTGCCACCACTGCCCAACATTGTGTGAGTTTAAGGTAAACTTTGTTTACATTGAGTTCTCTCAAAAAATAAATAAACATACACAGGCAAATAAAAAGACCCAGAAAGTGACTGGCAAAGACTATGTTATAATTTATTCTTGAAAAATTCTTGCCTCGGATGGTGATGCACCCTAATGGTTCCAACACTTTCGAGACTGAGATAGGAGAATAACTATGTGTGAAGCCAGCCTGAGCCAGAGTGATAATTTGTCTTAAAGCAAACAAACAAAAAGAAGAGAGGAAGAATAAAAGGAGGTGAGGGACTGCTTGATCATTCATTGGGGTTGTTAGTCTTGATTATTGACTAAGAGTCAAGTCTCTGGGACCTGAAAGCCTTTGCTTGACCAGGTCACTTGAAATGGGTTGACCCATGCTAATGTGGACAGCACCTTCTGGTGCCAACTTTATACAACGAGGTCAAAGGAAGAAAAAAGTTTGCTTTTCTTGCTTTTTCATTGCTGTGGCGTTCATCTCCCCTGCTGCCGCCATTACTACCAACACTTTCATTCTTCAGTGACATCAGAACCCAGTTTCTTCAGTCTTCCAGTATGAACTGAAGACCTGGGGCTCTCCAGTAATCCCCCAGCATCAACACTAGATTGGAACTGTTAAAGCATCCAGCCTCATGGACTGAACAACTACTGTAATGCCAGCCTCTTTAGTGAAGGTAGTCATTGATGAACTACCCAAACAGTAAGCCAATCTAATAAACTCCCCGTTTATATAGATTCATTATCAGTGCTGTTCCTCTGGAAAACCCAGACTAATACATTGTCTTAGTTACTGTTCTGTTGCTGTGAAGAACATTTAATTGGGGGCTTGCGCTTGCTTACTGTTTAGAGGGTTCGATGATCATCATGGTAGAAAGCAAACAGGTATGGTAACTGAGAGCTTTACATCCTGATCTTCAGGCTGCAGGCAGAGAAGAAGGGAAGGAGAGAGAGAGAGAGAGAGAGAGAGAGAGAGAGAGAGAGAGAGAGAGGAGAGAGAGAGACTGGACCTGGCATGGGCTTTTTTTTTTTTTTTTTTGGTTTTTCGAGACAGGGTTTCTCTGTGTAGCTTTGGAGCCTATCCTGGCACTTGCTCTGGAGACCAGGCTGGCCTCAAACTCACAGAGATCCACCTGCCTCTGCCTCACGAGTGCTGGGATTAAAGGCGTGCACCACCAACGCCCGGCCTGACTTGGGCTTTTGAAACCTCAAAGTATACCTCCTCCAACAACGCCACATCCCTAATCCTTCCCAAACAGTTACACTAACTGGGGACCAAGCATTCAAACATATGAGCCTATGGGGCCATTATTCTTTAGACCACCACATACATCTACAAAATAAAATAAGCAAGAGACAGGAGAGATGGCTCTGTGGTTAAGAGTATGTACTGCTGTAGCAGAGTGTGCTGGCTAGGTTTAGGTCAGCTTGACACAAGCTAGAGTCATTGGAGAGGAGAGAGCCTCAATAGATAAAATGCTTCCATGAGACCTGGCTATAGGCAAGCCTGTAAAGCGTTTTCTTAATTAGTGATTGGTGGCGGGGGGGGGGCTTGGCCCATTATGGGTGTTGTCATCCATGGGCTGGTGGTTCTGGGTTCTACAAGAGAACAGCCTGAGCAAGCCATGGGAAGCAAGCCAGTAAGCAGCACCCCTCCAGGGCCTCTCCATCAGCTCCTGCCTCCAGATGCCTGCCCTGTTTGAGTTCCTGTCCTGACTTCCTTCAATGATTGTCTTAGTCACTGTTTTTATTGCTGTGAAGACAAACCATGACAAAGGCAACTCTTACAAAAGAAAACATTTATTGGAACTGGCTTACAGTTTCAGAAGTTAGTCATTATCATCATGGTAGGGAGCATGGTGGCATTCGGGCAAGCACTGGAAATAGCTTAGAACTATATCCTGATCCATAGCCAGAGAGAGAGAGAGAGAGACAGAGAGAGACAGAGAGAGACAGAGAGAGATTGGGGCTGTCATAGGCTTTTAAAACCTCAACTCCCATGCCCAATGACATATTTCCTCCAATAAGACCACACCTCCTAACCCTTTTAATCCTTTGAAATGGTGCCACTCCATGGAAACAAAGCATTCAAATATAAATGCTTATGGGGACCATTCTTATTAAAACCACCACATTGATGAACAGTAATGTGGCAATGTAAGCCAATAAACCCTTCCCTCCCCAAGTTGCTTTTAGTCACTGTTTTTCATCACAGCAATAAGTAACCCTAACTAAAACACAGACAATCCGAGTTCAGTTCCCAGCACCCATATAGGCTGGTTTATCTGTAATTCCAGCTCCAGGATATCGGATGTCCTCTACTGGCCTGTGAGGTCACACACACACACACACACACACACACACACACACACACACACACACACACTAAAAACTGAAGTTACTGAAGTTGAGAAAACTGAGATGAAATAAAGGAAGTATAGTAGTAAGCCAGGGACGTAGTTAGCACAGTGGCAGAACACATGCTAAGCACATATGAGGCCCTGGGGTATGTCCCCCCCAAACCCTAAAAATACCATTTTCAGATGGCTAGATAAAATAATGTAGTCAAAGAAAATAGAGACAAGACTTCTCTGCATAGTCCTGGCTGTCCTAGAACTTGCTCTGTAGACCACGCTGGTCTACAGAGATCCACCTGCCTCTGCCTCCCCATTGCTGGGATTAAAGGTGTGTGCTACCACCACCCAGCAAAAATAAATCTTTTTTTAAACCTCCATTTAAAAGAAAAAAAAACAATAGCTAGGTGGTAGTTAAGATTAGCTTGGTGAACGTTGTGAGTTCCAGGCCAGCCAAGGCTACATGGTGAGCCCCTGCCTCAAAAGCAAACAAGCAGAGCATATAAAGTAATAGGGTTGTAACTTGGAGGTAGAGTGATTAATAAGCATTTAGTTGTGTGATAAAACACTTCCTGAGGGGAGACAAGGCACACATCTACTCACCCAGAAATCAAAGTACAGATACCTCCAAAGTCCAATATGGCAGACCAATGAATTTAACTGGGGTTATTTAGAAGAATATGTGTGAGGAGTTTCTTACAGGAGCAGAAATAACACAAAGACAGATGCTGGTCACCAAAGTCCACCCTGGCACAGGTGACAGTTCACAGAGCTGGGAACCTAGAGCATACTACAGGCAGTTCAGCAGGTTGGAGAGTGTCCTTTCCAGAGACTTCAGCTGGTCTAAACCTCTTAGAGACAGCTCTTAGGGTTTCAGAGTATTTTTTTGTAGCTTGGCTGAGTTGTCTTGGCTGCTTGGCCTGTCTAAGAGTCTGTTTTGTAGCTCAGCTTCCTTTCATCTGAAGACTCCCAGTTTTTATTACTTATTCTGGTGGCAAGGGGCCTAGTAAACCTGTTCAGTTCAGGGACTACCTGAAACTATTTTGTGTTATTTACCTTGCTGCTTAAGGAGCTTCCTGCATGATGGACTGTTTCACCCCTAGGAGGAAACTGTTATACAACACCTAGTAGGGCCCTGAACCCCAACTTCAAGGCCTATATTCTTTGGTCACTATGCCATTACAAAACTGTTTTGAGTTAAGAAATAGATTTACCTTTTAAAATATTAATATGAATATCACTTGAGAGGTGGAGGCCAGACGATCAGGAGTTCGGGACCATCTATGGCTACATATAGTGAGTTTTATGCCAGCCTAGGCACGGTGTTTTACTTTGCCATTTTTCTTTAAAAGATATGGATTAAAGCTATCCATGATGGCTCAAGACAGCCTGGGCTATAAAGCAAGAACCTGTCTCAAACAAAACAACAACAAAGATGCTCAAACACAACTGTAATTGTTACTGTTGGAAAGATGATCAGAAGTTCAAGGCCAGCCTCAGTTATATAGTGGATTTGAGGCCAGCCTGGGCTACATGAGACCCTGTCTCAAAAACAGAGACAATGAGAACCCGACCTCTTTCTGTTTTTTAGTTCTACAGCAGATTGTGGTGGTAAGCAAGAGATGCCTGTATTTTATCTCTATCCTTGATTGTTTATCCTTAATTTTAAAACATGCAACCACTAACAGAATGGCTAAAATAAACTAGGCTGTCTGTACTCCACCTACACAGAAACAGAGTGGAGAGTGTTTAGCTTAGAACCATACTATTCCATTTCATTGTTATGGTCGCTTGTGTATTTTTAGTTGCATTTCTATCTAAAGTCCTCCAAGCATTATATTTTAAAGTTAGGTACCTAAAACACATGTTTTTCAGTATTGACAAAAACACGCAGTTGTGTAACCACTACGGTAGACACAGAACATCTCCACTGCTCCCAGAATTCCTTGCTATCCCTTCCATATTGGATCTTTATCCCACCTCGAGGCCTATTCAGCCATTTATTTGTCCCTCCCTCCTTTGGTGTGTATTGTTTTTTGTTTTTTTTTAATTGTATTTATTTATTTGTAAGAGGGGGCATGTGACATGGTGCACATGTGGAGGCCAGAAGACAACTTCCAGGAGTCTGTGCTCTCCTCTCACCATGTGGGGACCAGAGGTTGGATTCAGGCTGGGTGGCAAGTGCTGAGCCGTCTCTATGGCATCTAAGGTTTTACCTTTTATTATTATTTGTTATTTTTAATATATATGTGTATACATGTGTGCCTGTGTGTGTGTGGGGGCACCACATGTGTGCATGAGCCTACAAAGGTCAGAAGAGACTGCCAGATTCCCTAAGGTGGCAGTTGCAGACAACTGTGAGTCATCACATGGGTGCTGGGAATTGAACCTGGCTCCTCTGGAAGAGCAGCAAGTGCTCTTAACTTCTGAGACATCCTTCCAGCCCCAATCTTCCCTTTTATACAATATCACATGCTTAGCAAATTTCCAGTATGTACTCTTTAGAGTCACTGGGAATAGTTGTTTGCAATTCAGCACTATTGATTGCATCAGTGGTTGGTCCATTTTGACTGCAGATAAGTGATCTACGGTATGGATGAATCAATTTTCTTCATGTGCCATTTGGGGTATTTGGAATGTCTCCAGTTTGACAATAAAGCTATTGTAAATATCACTGTAGGAGGATTGCCAGTTGAGGCCAGCCTGGGCTACATCGTGAGTCTGAGGTAAATCTTGGCTACATACCAAGACCCTGTCTTGATCTATCAATCAATCAATCAGTTGATATACAATTTTGTATCCCAACCAGAAACAAACATCTTCATTGGTTCTTCATGTGCTTGTACATGTGCATGTGATATGTGTGTATGTGTGGTGTGTGTGTGTGTGTGTGTGTGTGTGTGATGTGTGTGTGTGTGTGTGTGTGATGTGTGTGTGGTGTGTGTATATGTTTGTATGTGTGTGGTGTGTGTATGCATGTGTGTGATGTGTGTGTGGTGTGTGTCTGTGTGTGTGGTGTGTGTGTGTGTGATGTGTGTGTGGTGTGTGTATATATTTGTATGTGTGTGGTGTGTGTAGGCATGTGTGTGGTGTGTGTGTGGTGTGTGTGTATGTGTGTGGTGTGTGTATGCATGTGTGTGGTGTGTGTGTGGTGTGTGTGGATGTATGTGATGTGTGTGTGGTGTGTGTGTATGTGTGTGGTGTGTGTGGATGTGTGTGGTGTGTGTATGCATATGTGTGGTGTGTGTGTGGTGTGTGTGTGATGTGGGTGTGGGTGTATGTGTGTATGTGTGTGGTGTGTGTATTCATGTGTGTGATGTGGTGTGTGTGTGTGTGTGTGTGTGTGTGTGTGGTGTGTATGTATGTGTGGTGTGTGTGTGTGGAGTGTGTGTTGTGTTGTGTTGTGTGTGTATGTGTATTATATGTGTATGTGTATATGTGTGTATGTATGTGTGGTGTGTATATGTGTGTGTGCAGTGTGAGCACACACGTGCTAGCCATGGGGGGTGTTTGTTTGGTTGGTTGGCTAGCTGGTTGGTTTCTGAAGGGTTTTAACACAAGGTTTCATGTAGCTCAGTCTAATTTTGAACATTCCATTTAGCTGAGGATGACTTTGAACTCCTGATCCTCTAGCCTCCACTTCCCCAAATTCTGGAACTATCGGATACAATGAAAGGTTTTGAGTGGTTATCTCTTCATGGTTTTAACTTAGAGATGGGATCTCTTTTGTTTTGTTTTTTATTTATTTATTTGTTTGTTTGTTTTTGAGACAAAAATTTCACTGTTGAGCTTGGAACTAACTTTGTAGAACAGGCTGGTCTCAAAATCACAAAGATCCACCTGCCTCTGCCTCCAAAGTGCTAGGATAAAGTCACACCACCATGCCTAACCTAATTCTCCCCGACTTTTTCTGTGTATATGTGGAGGTGAGAAGCCAAACTTGAGTGTCATTCCTTAGGAGCTGTCTGCCTTATTTATGGAGACAGAGTCTTTCACTGGGACCTGAAGCTCATGAAGAACTCTGGGCTTGACAGCCAAGGAGCCCCAAGCATCTGTCTGTCTCTACCTCCCGCATGCTGGATTCACAATTATTCACTACCATGCCTGGTTTCTTTTTGTGTGCTTATTTTTGTATTAATTTATTTTTTACATTCCAAATCCCACTTCCCCCTCCCTCCTCTCCTCCCACTCCCTCTCCCACCTCCCATCTGCTCCTCGGAGAGGGTAAGGCCTCCCCTAGGAAGTCTACTAAGTCTGTCCCATCATCTAGTTGAGGCAGGACCAAGGCACCTCTCCACCTCCCACATCCGTGTCCAGGCTGAGCAAGGTATCTCTCCATATAGAATGGGCTCCACTAAGTCAGTTTGTGCATTAGTGTTAGATCTTGGACACACTGCCAGTGGCCACATATATCGTCTCAGTTTCACCATTGTCACCTATATAAAGGGAATCTAGTTAGGCCCGTGCCTGGTTTCTTAAACATGGATGCCAAGACTCAAACTTGGGGCTCTACTTTACCAACATCCCTTCTTGTGAAATGTTGGGGATGCTCTGTATTTTATGTGTGTATATCCCTCACTAGATTTTTTAAAATCTCATTTCCTAATCTGTGACTAACCTTTTCATCTTCCTTTTTGGTTGTTTTGTTTTACCTGACCATCATCACCATCATCATCATCATGGGCCATGTGGGCTGCGGTACACTCGTGAAGGGCAGAGGAGAACTTTCAAGTCTCTCCTTTCACTGTGGTATCCTGAGGTTGAAGCCAGATCATCAGATTTATGTGGCAAGTGCCTTCATCCAAGAAGCCATCTTACTGGCCCTATTTGTCATTTGAGACTGGGCCTCTCAAAATAGCCCAGGCTGGCTTGAAAGTTGTGATCTTCCTGCTTCAGTCTCCTGAGTGTGAAGATTACAGGCAATATGAAACCACCAACTGCTCTATTGCTTAACAGTATCTTTTGAAAAAAACAAACGTTCTTAATTTGGATAAAGTCCTATTAGACATATTTTTTCTTTTACTGGTTATGTTTTTAAATATATGATATCTGTCAGTGATGGCAGGGAGCTTTGACACAAACAGCCTCAGGAGTTCTCTTCCTTCTTAGGGACCTCTTCACTCAGGTAAACCCAGACTCTTGAGAATGCTGTTGAAAATAATTTTAGGAAGAATCAGAGTGAAGCAATCAGAGAGTTCATTAAGATAAGAGAGAATGGAGGCTTTAGGTTTAAGCAGAGAGAGACAGAGACAAAGATGCTTAGGAAAATTACAGTACCAGTCCAAGATATGAGTGTGTACTTCTCAAGACAGAGTCGCACAAAGGTTTCTTGACAATGAACAACATTTATACACATACGCATTTATGATTTTGTGGCTTTACATTGATGAGAGGATGTACTATTGAACAAGATTTAAATATTAAACAAATTAATCTTCAAGTCATTTTAAAGCAAGGAAACTCAGATGATCTGGCTCACGTGTTTCTCTTAGGGAATTTCCCTCTGTAGTGAGGTTGTGTGTGGTTTTACCAGGTACACTGTTCAGAGTTAGGCATGAGAAAAAGGCTGACACAGGAAAGCTCAAGGGCACAGACATCCTGGCCCTAGGCAAGCACAATTCAACTCTTGCTTGGAATGTTCTTGTTGGAAAACAGACCTTAACCTCTGTAATTTTCAGTTGGGTTTTAGTTCCTTGATTCTCAGGAGGCAAACTCAATCTCACTGTGAGGGACTTCCTTCCGCATCATGGCCCCTTACTTGTTCCTATCTTGCTAGTCTAACTCAATATTTAAGAAACTTTTGTCTGGTCCATTTTACAAAATTTTCTCCTGTACTTTCTTTTGGAAATTTTATGTTTTAGTCTGCATACTAAGCCTCTATTGTACACATTGAGTTAATTTTTGCTTATGATGAAGTTCAAGAGGAACTTGAATTCTGATCCTCCTGTCTCCAGCTCCTAGTGTGCTAGAATTACAGCAGTGCAGCGCCATGCCCAGTTTATTCATTGCTGGGGACTGAACCCAGAAATGGGCTCAGGAATGTAGGCAAGCACTCAGCCAATGGAGCTTCATCTCCAGTCCCTCAATGGTCATCTTTTGCTTTTGTGTATATGATAGTTCTGGACTCTTTGTTGAAAAGGCAATCTTTTTTGGGTGGCCATTGTACCTTTGTCAAAAATCTAAGGCCATGTGTTTGTGGCACACACCTGTAACCCCAGAATGTGAGGGTGGAGGAAAGAGGATTTCAAGTTTGAGGAAGCCCTGAATGCACAATGAGATCCTGTCTTGAAAATGAATAAATGGGGTCTGAAGAGATTGTTCAGCATTTAAAAGCCCTTCCTGCTTCTGAAGAGAACCCAAGTTAGGTTTCCAGCACCTACATTGGGCTAGTTTAGTTTCCGGGGATCTGATACATTCTTCTGTCCTCCGAGGGACCGGCATGCATGTGGTACACAGAGACAGATGAACATACCCAACCCCGAATATAAAAAAAAGTAAACCTTAAGCAAATAAACTTTTTAAAAATTTTTCATTTATGATGACCTTCAAGAGGATCTTGATTTCTGATCCTCCTGTCTCTATCTCCCAGCATGCTAGGATTACAGCAGTGCACCACCATGCCCAGTTTATGTGGTGCTGGGATTGAACCTAGGGCTTTGGGAATGGTAGGCAAGCACTCAGCCAACTGAGTGAAAAATGTCTACCCCAAATTTGTATAATAATTTATACAGAACTGTTCATCATATATTCAAGGTAGAAAAAAAAAGATAAGCAGCCACTAGCTGGTAATCAGATCCACAAAATATAGTGTGCAGAGCCACTCAAGGAAACATTATTCGAAGTAAAAAGGAATAAAATGTTAGTGCATGCTATGATGTGGAGGGATTGGGAAAACAATGAGCTAGTGATAGAAGCCAGTCATAAAAGAGAGCATAATTCTATAATTCTTTGACGTGTCAAGATGAGAAGATCTACAAAGACGGAAAGTGGAAGAGAGATTGCCCAGGAATGGAGTGGACTGCTAAAGGCTACGAGGCTTCTTTCAGGGGTGTTGGAAGAATCCCAACCTTAGATTTGGGGATGTTTGCACAACTATGTGAACACAAAACCATTAAATTGTATACTTTACTTCCATAACTTTTATTATATATTAATTAGATCAAAATAAAGATTTTAAAAAATCTTTTTGAGCCAGGCTTAAAGACTCACACCTCTAATACCAGCACTTAAGAAGCAAAAAAAAAAAAAAAAAAAAAAAAAAGGAGGGTCAGGAATTCAATCACTCTAAGCTACATTGAGAGTTTGAGTCCAGCCTGGGCTATATGAGATTCTGTTTCGAAAAATACCCAAAACTAGTATTTCAAGAATGTTTTGTTTTTTTTTTTTTGGCCAGGCGTTGGTAGCGCACGCCTTTAATCCCAACACTCAGGAGGCAGAGGCAGGCGGATCTCTGTGAGTTCGAGTCCAGCCTGGTCTCCAGAGCCAGTGCCAGGATAGGCTCCAAAGCTACACAGAGAAACCCTGTCTCGAAAAACAAAACAAAAGCCTTTTTCCCCTCTCTTTTTTAAAAATTTAAATTAAAAACAATCTTGTTTTGCATGTCAAACCCAGTTCCCTCTCCCCCCCACCCCCCACCGATCCCCTATCCCATCCCCTTTCTGCTCCCCAGGGAGGGTGAGGTGTTCCATGGGGGAGGGTCTTCAAAGTCTGTCATATCATTTAGAGCAGGGCCTAGGTCCCTCTTCCCTGTGTGTCTAGGCTGAGAGAGTATCCTTCTATGGGGAATGGGCTTTCAACCTTTTTCATAATGGTTATTCCAGTTTACATCCTAGAATACAGCATACAATGGTTCCCATTTCTCTTTACGCACATAAGTATTTTAAGAAACAACACCCATTTTATTTGTGTGAAGTTTCTGTGACAATTAACAATGCTGAGGGTTTTTTTTCCCCATATACCTATTGGTCATTTATGTGCCTCGTTTCTAAATAAATGTTTAGTTGTGTTTGCCAATTTAAAAATTACCCAAAACTGAAAAAAAAAAATATCAATCTGTAGTGGAGCACATTGGCTCACACCTATAATCTCAAGACGCTAAGGCAGGAGGATTACCCTGAGTTACAGCTGTAATAACCTGGGAACTAGAGTATGTTTCCGGCCGGTGTGGACTATACATCGAGACCCCATCTCAATAAACGAACAAGCAACAAAACTAAATAAATGAAACAAGTTTGGTGTATTTGAATCTTTCTCTGGAGTTTGTTTTGTTCCATTGATCGATTTGTTTGTTTGCTTGTTTGTGACGGAATCTCACAATGTTTCTGGTTAGCCTCAGTGTGTAGACCAGACTGACCTCAAACGTGGGTGATCTCTTTGGGTCTGATTGTGTTGTGCTGGGAGAACAGCCATGAGCTACCTCACCTCACTTGTCCTGATCTACTTGTTCACTGCCATCCATCCCATTGTCACTCTTCCTTGACCAGGGTAGTTTGCAGTAAAATTTGATATCAGGTAGCCTGACTCCTCCACGTCTGTTTCTTTTTTAACTCATTTTGGGGGCCAGAGAATTGATAAAGGTTCTTGCAGCCAAGCCTGCCAAGGTGAGATTAATCCACAGGGCCCTTATGTAGAGAACTAACTCCCAAAAAGTGTCCTCTAACTTCTCCATGGATGCTATGAGTACACACACACAAACACACACACACACACTTTTTTTACACAAAAACTTTTTTTATATGTAAAATGGCTTTACATATAAAGCCATTTTAATCACTCTAGTTGCTTTTTCTACATAATCCTTAGAAATCAACTCATTGATTTCTCCCAAAACTCCTGGTGGAATTCTTTTTTTTTTTCAAGATTTATTTATTTATTATGTATACAGTATTCGCTCTGTATTTATGCCTCCAGGCCAGAAGAGGGCATCAGATCTCATTACGGATGGTTGTGAGCCCCCATGTGGGTGCTGGGAATTGAACTAAGGACCTCTGGAAGAGCAGTCAGTGCTCTTAACCTCTGAGCCATCTCTCCAGCCCCCTCCCCCTTTTTGGAATTCTTGATAAATTACATTTAATCTATAGATCAAACTTGGTGTGGGGAGTCGCATACCTTAACAATACCTTAACGTTTGAAGACAATAGTCTTCTAAACCACAAGCATGCTGCAGTTTGCTGTCTGTCTTACTCTGTTTTGATTTTTGTGGATCAGTGTCTTGTTCTTTCAGACACCAACTATACTAGCTGGTTTTGTGTCAACTTGACACAAGCTAGAGTCATCAGAGAGGAAGGAGCCTCAGTTGAGGAAATGGCTCCATGATGTCCAACTGTAAGGCATTTTCTTAATTAGTGATGTCACCCCTGGGCTGGTGGTCCTGGGTTCTATGAGAGAGAAGGCTAAATAAGTCATGAGGAACAAGCCAGTAAGCAGCACCCCTCCATGGATTCTGCATCAGCTCTTGCCTCCAGGTTCCTTCCCTGTTTTAAGTTCCTGTCCTGATGCCCTTCAGTGATGAACAGCAATGTGGAAGTGTAAGCAAAATAAACCCTTTCCTCTCCAACTTGCTTTTTGGACATGGTGTTTCATTACAGCAATAGAAACCCTCACAAGGACACCAGTCTTGCTGGTGTTTTGTTAGAGTCACATCAGTTTCATGGTTTTATTTTGTACTATTGCAAGTGGTATTGCATTTTGCATTGTGATTTCCAGTTGTGCACTGATTGTAATTAAATAAATTGTCTTAAATTGTCTGTGTATCCTGTGACCTTGTAAAATTGCTTATTAAAGCTAGTAGGGTTTTTGGTATATTATTTCAAGCTTGAGGGCTTTGTTTTTGTTTTGGAGAGGTTGTTGGGTTTTTTAATTATTGTTATTACTATTTGTTTTGCTTTGCTCATTTGTGGCAAGGAATTGTCAGGTAGCACTCATACTCAATATCCTCTTGCCTCAGCCTCTCAAGTGCTAAAGATTAGAAGTGTGTGTGTGTGTGTGTGTGTGTGTGTGTGTGTGTGTGTGTAGGTAGGTAGTCAGGTAGGTAGGTAGGCTTGCATATCATAGCACATATGTGGAGGTCAAAGAACAACCTTGTAAAGTCTATTCTGACTTCCCATCTTTATGTGGCTTCTGGGAATTGAACTCAGGTCCTCAGGTTATACAGCAAGTTCCTTTACCTACTGAGCCATCTTGCTGGCTCTGGGGGAGATATTTAAATGTTCCATTATAATGTTGAATAAGTGTGGTAAAAGTAGATGTCTGCAGTTTCCAGGGTGTTTTGTTTTTGAGACAGGATTAGGTTATGTAGCCCAGTTTTGCCTCAAACTTATTTCCTCTGGCCTTGGCCTCCCAAATGCTAGAATTACACCACATCTGGCTCAGATTTTTCAGTATTTTGCCATTATGTATGATGGCACTGATAGAACATACGCCTAGCATGTTCATGCCTAACACCACAAAAAAGTCAGTTAGATGTAAAGTTTTCTCTTTCTTTCTTTCTTTCTTTCTTTCTTCTTCTTCTTCTTCTTCTTCTTCTTCTTCTTCTTCTTCTTCTTCTTCTTCTTCTTCTTCTTCTTCATTTATCTTTTTTTTTTTTGAGCTCTGTATAGCTCTGGCTGTCCTGGAGCTCACTTTGTAGACCAGGCTGGCCTTGAACTCAGATATCTGCCTCTCTCTGCCTCCTGAGCCACTGGGCAGGTTTGCTGTTTGTTTTCTTAATGACAATTATATTGTTGTGAATGTTCTTGAATTCCTAATGCCCGAGGGTTTTATAAGTGATGTTGGACTTTAACAAGTGTTTTGTTCTTGGGTGTCTTGAGATGGTCATACAGTTTATTTTGAGAATCTCAATTTTCTTTATTCTTCCATGCCACTGACCCTTTCATCCAGATGGCTGATTTTCCTGTAACTTCTTCTGAGGTCCTGGAGACCAAGTCACAGCTTCATCTGCTCTAGATCCATACTATGAACTGAGCCACATGCCCAGCTCCCTGCTCTAAACTTGATCTTGACAATTTAAAACTTTTTATTTCACTTATTTGTGTGTGTGTGTGTGTGTGTGTGTGTGTGTGTGTGTGTGTATGTGTGTGTGTGTGTGTGTGTGTGTGTGTACATGTGTGAAAGTCAGGCCAACTTTCAGTTCTCCCCTTTCACCTGTACATGGGCTCCTCAGATGGAACTCAGGTCACCAGGCTTGGCGGCAAGCACCTTGACCTGCTGAGCCATCTTGTTGGCCCTCAGCAGAGATCTTTAAATGGTTGATTCTCTTGACTTTTCCTTTTCCTGCTCACTCCATTACTATAACAAAACACCTGAGATGGTGAAGTTAATTTTAAAAGCCCGTGATCATTAACCCTGCTGCTTTGGGCCTGTAGTGGGCAGGAGGATCACTTCACTTCTTACTGACCATAAAGTGAGAGACAAGAAGGATGACACTGTTCCCATACTCTTTCAAGGACATTCCACCTATGACCTACCTTCCTTCCTTCCTTATGCTAGTTTGGAGGAGAAATGTCCCCCAAAGGCTCAGGTATTTGAAGATGTGGTCCTCAGCTGGTGGTGCTGTTTGGGGGAGGTTTTGAAGCCTTAGGAGGGACAGCCTTGTTGGAGGAAGTGTTACTGGGGTGAGTTTTATCAACTCGTCCTACTTCCTGTCCTGTCTCTCTGTCTCTGTCTCTGTTTCTGTTTCTCTCTGTGTGTCATGTGTCTGTCTATCTGTCTGTCCCTGCCCCCTATCCCCCTACCCCCCCCCCGCAGTATTTGGATGGAAACTTGATCAACCAGCTTTCTGTTCCAACCACATATACCTTCCCTGCTCTGATGGACTCTATCTCTCTGGAACCTTAAGCTAAAATAAATCCTTTCTTCCAAAAACTGTTTTTGGTCATGGCCTTTAGTCAGCAACAGGAAAGTAATTAGTATTCAGATCTCATCACCTTGAAGTCCCACTACTCTCCAATAGCACCACAGGCTGGGGGCCAGGCTTTCAAAGCATGGGCCCTGAGGGCAACCAAGATGCAACGTCAGTACCCAGGCCTAGAACTCCTCCTACATGGCTTGCAGGACATTCATCTCAATCCTCTATGTCCTTGTAGCCTCTCACTTTCTCCACATTTCTGTGACACATCGTAGATAATGGTTGTGCCCAAATTCTGAACCCCCAAATCACCAAGAGACCCTGTCCAATGCAAAAGCAAAGAGTCTTTTATTAATTAATGGGTTAACTGTATTAACTCGGGTCCTCCATCCATCCAACACAGCAGGTGGAGGGAGAAGAACCCAGAGGGACCATGGGACAGGGGATTTATTGGGGTAGAGCATGGGGAGTGTCTGGGATTTGAAATAGTCTCAAGATTGGTGCACTTCCGAGCTTGGGCAACTTGTCCTGTGTGGATTGGCCAGATGCAGCTACAGGAAGGTTGCTATTATCTATAGGCCCTCCCAGGATGGTTGCTATGCTCTGCACTCCACTGTTACCATAAAGCCCATCCAGAGCCTGCCAGCTAACTTCTGATTGGCTCCTTGCCCCATGGAGGGTATCTACCTTCCTAGTGATTAGAAAGTTGGGCAAGGCCAGGAGCTCAGCACATGTTACTGAATCAGGGGCCTTTGTCTTGCTGGGTCTTTTCTGCAGCCTGTCATGGCTGCCAAAGCAGGGGGCTGGGTAAGAGTCTGTTCCCTTCAATAATTTGAACAGATCTTGGAATTCATCAATTTGTTGTGTTTTATATATGTGTGTGTTATAATATATGTTTTATATATAAGTATATAAACTTTCAAATTTATTTATGTTTGTGTGTATATATAGTCAACTATACCAGAGTATGAGTGTGGAGGTCAGATGACATTTCGCTGGAGGCAATAGGATAGGAAGTTTGAGGGCAGCTTAGCCTACAAACCAAGAACAGGTCCCAAAAGAAAAAAAGTACTTTTTAGATTTGAAATTTTTCCTTCTTTCAATAAAAATTCACTTATTTTTAATATGTTAGATCTGTCCAAAAAAAATTTAATATGCACACTGTTCATGTGCACCCAACATTTTTGTCCATGAACTTCAGATGGATCTCCTTCCCGCCTCAGGTCATAGAAGTAGTCTGCAGAAGCGAGTGTGTTTTTTCTAACAGAGGTTACAGGTATAAGGTCTAGAACAATTTTTGTTTTGTCTCTCAAGACAAGGTCTCATGTCATCCTGGCTGACCATGAACTTCTGATCCTTCTGGGATTCCAGCATGCACCATCACGCCCAGCCCTAGAACAGTGGTTTACAGTATTTCTTCGTTGGATGTCTAGCCTTTTGGGGTGTGATGCATTCTGACCCTCTTTACCTCTGCCTGGATCAACAATGACATCAAAGGTGCAGGGATTTGGTTTCTCACACTGTAATACAGGTTGCCCTAGAGCTCACATTCTGCCCCTCAATCCCTATGTGTGTAAAGTTTATCATCATGGTTAAGGGATGGCTGGGGGTGGGGGAGGTGGGGGGTGGGGGGTGGGGGTGGCTTGATCCCACAGAGCTCTGTTACCAAGGAGGAAATCTTTTCTTAGTAGTCTTTTTGCAGACTTGAGAGTTGGTTATATCCAATTTCCAAGATGTTAAGTCTCAAACCCTGGACAAATGGCTGAAGTGCCAATTTAACATATCAAAGTGGACCTGGCTGCCAGGTTCTCCTAGCATCCCTCAGTCCCTACCTGTTACAGGGTATGGCTAGCATACCCTGCCCTCTACCCTGAACTCTGTAGCCCAGGAGTTGGGTTGCCTTCCCATCAGAGGCTCTTCTTTAAATAATCCAGCCATTTGGTTACCTGCCTTTTTTAAAAATTTTGTCTTCTTGGCAGCTGCACCTGGTTTCCCTCTATCCCTTCTCCTTCCCCTCCCCCCTCTTCCCACATGGCCCAGCTCAGTCTGATCATGTCCACTCTGGAGTTTCCCAGGTGTTCCTGCCTCTAGCTATGCTCTCCCTCTTATCGACAATAAACTTTCTCTTCCACCATACCTAGGAGCAGCCAAGTCCTTCCTTTTTATCATTTACAAGAGTCACCGGGAAGGAAACTGGGCATTTCCCAGTCTCTATGTGAAGAGATGAACTCTCTCAATGGTAGAGGAAGGGTAGGTGAGAATTGAAACTGAGCTTTTAGAACCATGCATGTTAGCTCACACTTGTAATCCCTTCCCTCAGGAAGTGAGGCAAGAGGCCAGGCTTGAGGGGGATGCCAGTCTAGGCTACACAGTGAGTTCTTGGGATGCCTGGACCACAGAAAGAGAACCTGTTTCAAAAAGAAAAACAACAAAACAAACAAAAAAAACCCAAACAACAACAACCAGCTGTGTATGGTAGCACACACCTATAATGTCAGCATTTGGGAGGTGAAGGCAGGATGATCAGAAGTTCAAGGTCACCCTCAGCTATCTAGGGAGTTAAGGGACAGCCCGGGCTACTTAAAACCTTCTGCTTGTGGGCAGGGGAAGAAACCAATATTTGGGAGATGTTTTCAAATATTTCTGTGAATGTGAGCCAGGAGAGAAACTGTTAAGTCACAGCTCATCTATTGTACCAACCAAATGCCAGACCCTGTAGACAGGCTAGCCTCTAGCCATCAGCAATTCTCCTGCCTCAGTCTCCCAAGTGCTGAGTTTACAGGTGTGTGTCTCACACCCAGCTTGGCTTTTATTCTCAGATTAAAACATGGATATTTACCCAGCCATCTTCACTGACATTCCAATCATGTCTCTAGAGAGAAGGCAAATCTATATAAAAAGTTGTTACGGGAGTTATCATTGTATATAGTTTTTACATCAGGTTTAAAAACCTTCTTTAGACTAAAAGGGGAATTGTAGCAGTCTTTCTTGCAATGAACAGTGCACTGTGGCCACACACCCCTCGAGCGTGGCCTCAGGCAGACAGAAAAGGGAAGCTTGAGGGGTGGCTTTCCTCTGGTGGGTCATAGAATCGGTCCCGAGGGTCTTTGTATTTTCTGTGTAAATATTCCCCAATAAACACCCATTTGTCATTTATCTTGGGTCTAGTGAAGTCATTACAACCTTTCCTTCAGAAAGTCTAACTTATTTATGATCATTTTGTGTCACAAGGAAAGAGTAAAGGAAATACTTTTCCTCACCAGGCTCATATGGGGTTTTGCGATACTTTATTGATCCTTTCAATGACCCAGCTGAATGGAGTGTGAATACATCATTTTCCAAATGAGTGAGCTAAGGCTCAAGGACACAGTCTGGAAGTCCAGCACAGCCAGGTCTACCTGACTCTGGTCCATGCCCTTTCTTCTTCTCCCTGTCTCAGCTTTCTACTGTTGTTTTTGTCTGTCTGTTTTGTTGGTTGGTTTTGTTGAGAAAGTTTCTCATGAAGCCAGGGCTAGCCTCTGACTCACTGTGTAGTTGGGGATGGTCTTGAACTCCTCGATGCTTGTGCTTCCCTCTCCCAAGTACTGTGTGTGCTACCATGACCTGATTGTCCCTGTTATTTATAAAGGTAAGGAAACTAATTTCTTGGACTTCGCTTGGGTCTAAAACAGTCATCTCAAGTCAGAAAAAAATCCAAGCGGGGCTTGGTGTTAAGTACTCCAGCAGAGTCCTTGATTAACAGTGCAAGTGAAACTGCACCACACTGTCTCTGGGGATGCCATTTAGCAACATTAAATTGAAGACATAAATCAGTCTGGCTAGACTCAACTCCCTCTCTGGTTGAGGCAACTGTCCTGAGAGAGATGTCCCCTGGGGAGCTCAGTCTTCTGTGTCACATTTTCTGTGGAGGAGATTCCAGAAACCCCGTGAATTCCCACATGTGAATCCCTTTTCCTCAGACTTATTGCTCAGCCTCTAAGCCTTGAGCCACAGAGCCAGAGAACCTGGAGACCCTGGATGGTTCCACGCTTCTGGACCCTGCAGAATGTCTGATGCGTGTTTGCCCTCCATCTATTCTTTGTTAATTAATTAGTCAGCTCATTAACAAACCATCAGCAATGCCAGCCTTCAGTTGTCCCCACGTTAAGTTTAATTGTGTGCTCTGACTGCTCAAAGCATCCAAAGGCACTGTTAGAGCCAATGAGAAAATGTGTTACTCTGTTGTCTGTTGCTGGCACAAAATACTTACATCTGGGTGCTTGGCAGACAAAGTGGTAGCCAGGCATGGTGGTCCACTCTTGTAATCCTAGCACTCGAGAGGCTGAGGCAGAAGGATTGCTGTGAGTTTGAGGCCACCAGAGGCTACATAGTGAGTTTTAAGACAATCTAGTTTAGAGTGAGACCATGTACCAAAAATGAATAGGAAGAGAGGAGGCTAGATAAATGGCTCAGCAGTTAAGAGCACTGGCTGTTCATTTAGAGGACCCAGGTTCAATTCCCAACACCTACATGGCAAGCTCAGAACCATTCAGGGCATCCAACACCCTCTTCTGGTCTCTGTGGGCATCAGGCACACATGTGATACACTCATAATCATGAAGGAAAATACTCATAAAATAAATAACTCCTTTCAAAAAGCGGTTCTTGCTACTGTAACAAACTACCTGACAGAAGTGACCTGAGGAAAGAAGGAAACTATTAAGATGGTTCATCCAGGAAAGCCCTCGTTTGCCAACCCCTGCAGCCAGGAAGCCACACAAAGTAGGAGAGAACTGACTCCACAAAGCTGTCCTTTGACCTCTGCATGTGTGCTGTGATACTTTGTATGTACTGTACTGTGTATTCTATGTACTGTATGAATACAATATGCACATAATGTAATTTAAAGTGTTTTAAAAGAAAGAAGAAAGGAGGGAGGGAGAAAGGAAAGAAGTTAAGAAGAGAAGGAGGAAGGGAGGGAGGGAGGGAGGGAGGGAGGGGCAACATGAAAAAGTCAGAGATGACAATGGGGCCTGCTTTCCCCTTTCTAGAGCCACCTTTTTGGTTTTTTTGTTTGTTTGTTTGTGTTTGTTTTTTTCAAGACAGTGTTTTTCTCTGTAGCTTTAGACCCTGTCCTGGAACTAGCTTTGTAGACCAGGCTAGCCTCCAACTCACAGAGATACACACACACCTTTAATTCCAGCACTCGGGAGGCAGAGGCAGGTGGATCTCTGTGAGTTCGAGGTCATCTTTGGCTTTGAGAGACCCTGCCTCAAAAAAAGAAAAGAAAATATTTAGTGTGAGCAAACAGCTCATCAGGTAAAGGTGCTTGACCCCAGGCCTGAGGACATAAGTTCCATCCCTGGAACCCATACATGGAAAGACAGATATCTTCTGACCTCTATCTACATACTCACTATGGCAATATACCCTTAGACATTAAATATACATGTATGTGTGTATGTATGTAAATCTACATACACAAAATAAATAAATAAAAATGTAAGAAAGAGGGGCTGGAGAGCTGGCTCAGCAGTTAAGAGCACTGGCTGCTCTTCCAGAGGACCAGGGTTCAATCCCCAACACCCACATAGCAGCTCACAACTGTCTGTAACTCCAGGAGATCAGATGCCCTATACAGGCACACATTGTCAAAACACCAATGCACATAAAATAAAAAATTTAAATGTAATAACTAAATGAGGACAGCCACAGTTTTTAAATTTTACTTTTATGTGTATGAGTACTTACCTACATATGTGCACTATGTGCATGCCAGTGCCAGGGGAGATCAGAAAAGGGCGTTGGATTCCCTGGCCCCGGAGTTAGAGGTATTTGTGAGCTACCAGGTGGCTCTGGGAACCAAGCCTGGATCTCTGTAAGAGAAGCCTTTGCTCTTCATCCACCACTGAGCCATCTCTCCTGCCCCAAGATAGGCACATTTAAGTGGTTTTCCATGGGTTGTGTCTCTGTTTGCATCCAAGACCAGTATTTCTAACATGGATTTGCCAAATCCTTTCCCTTAGATAGCAGGAATGTGATGGGCCCTTGCACAATGAGACCTTGTTCCCAGCTGTGTCAAGAGTGAAGCACTGGCAACTCTGGGCAGGCCCACATTTTCAATTTGTACTCATAAGGGCTGTACACATTGCAGGGCTTCGGAAGTGCAAGCCTTTCATCTCAGTACTCAAGAGGCAGAGGCAGTCAGAGCTCTGAGTTTGAGGCTAGCCTGGTGAGATCCAGAACAGCCTATAAAGAGAGCATAACATTTATTGATGTATGTACGAGCACATGATTTTGTGGAACTGAGCATGTGTGGAGGCCAGGGGCCAACTTAAAGGAATCAGAGCTCTCCTTCCACCAAGTGGGGTCCCCGGGGTCAAGTTCAAGTCATCAGGCTTAGTGGCAAGTACCTTCATCTGCCAAGCCATCTTGGCCCTTTTGTGATATCCGTATTTCTCTTAGCTTTGCATATGTGTTTGTCCAGGAGTGAGCCAGTTCTTTACACTGGCAGCCAGGTCGCTGGCATTGCTACTGAAGTTGCAAAGGTCTTAACTTCAGTGACTGTCAGACTTTTGTCTCTGGGACAAAAATGCCCAAGAAAACAACTTAAAGTGGGAGATTTATTTTGACTTTCGGAGATTTCAGCCCATTGTTTCCTGGAGTTGGCGTCACACAATGGACAGGTCCCCGAATGTCCACTGCCCTGTGCTTCCTCACATCCATTCCCATTTTGGTCCATCTGGGTTCCAGAGTGGTCCACAGTGCAGATGCACTCTGGGCAGTCTTCCTTCCAAAGAGACACACCCAGAGATGTGCTTCACTAATCTCCTGGGAGCCAGTTGAGAGTGAGATTAACGAGAACAGTGGAAGTATGGCATGCCAGCAATTCCTGCTGTCAGAAGGCTGTGGCAGAAAGATCACAGGTTCCAGGCTAGCATGTGCTGTATAGCAAGACCCTGTCAAATGATAACAAACAGTTGGAAAACCCAGCATAGTGGCATACTTCTGTAACCAAGCATTTCGAAGGTGGAGACAGAAGGATCAGAAGCTCAGGGCCCTCCTTGGCAGTATAGTGTGTTGAAGTCACCTGAGATACATGTGACACTATCCATAAATGAATAAACTTATTTATCTAAAAAATATAAAACTTTTCTTAAATCACAGATGTTGTGGAACACGCCTATGTGCTTCACACAGTTGACTGAAGCAGGAAGATTGTTTCAAGTTGAAGGCCAGACTGGACTATAGTATGAGACCTTGTCTCAAAACAAACAAACAAACAAAAGAGGCCAAGCGCGACGCCATAGGCCATTAAATGTTAGCACTGGGGAAACAGAGGCAAGTGGATCCCTTGAATTCAAGCCTAATCTGCATGGCAAATTCCAGACCAGACAGGACTACACTGTGAGGCCCTGTCTCAAGATCAAAAACAAACAAAAAACCTAAGGAACTTGTGAAACAAGATAGTAACATAGACTGAAAATAGCATTGGCTTGAGGGAGGAGGAGAGAAGGGGAGAAGACAGCTAGACTCTGAGCCTGCTCCTTGGGGAGCTGAATATCTCCATTTGCTGTGGTTTGGGTATAT
Organism: Cricetulus griseus; assembly: GCF_003668045.3. Classification (NCBI taxonomy): domain Eukaryota; kingdom Metazoa; phylum Chordata; class Mammalia; order Rodentia; family Cricetidae; genus Cricetulus; species Cricetulus griseus. The sequence continues at coordinate 31,574,288 of NC_048601.1, read as the reverse complement.
TGCCCCCAACAGCTATCCCAAGACTGGTCTTCAACTTGCACGAGTAGAAGCTACTAGAAAGTTTAGGGAGGTGGGACTAGCTCCGGATCTTACACTATTGAGGGTGGGTCCTTAAAGGGGCCCATGGACCACTGGTCTCTCTCTTCTCTGCTTCTGTCCAGAGTTGAGGGCTCCTGCCATGTGTTCCCACCATGGCGTATTGCCTCACCACAGGACCAGAGGCAATGGGCCAACTAACCAAGGATGAGAGCTCTGAGCTTGTGAACCCAACAAACCTTTCCTGCTTGTTTTAGTTTCTTTTATAAAGAACTATTTTATTTAATGTTCATACATGCACATAATGTGTTCAGATCAAATTTCTCCCCTATCCTACACTTTTCCGTCTAAACTTCATGTAGGGTACCAGTATGAAGTGTAATCCTACGTAATCTTAATAATAAAAACCCAGAGTCATATATCGGGGTAAAAGCTGAAAGACCAGAGAAGTAAAGGACTAGCCAGAGTCACCTCTTACCTCTCTGACACCTTGGACTGGAAAGGGCCAAGCTCCTTTCTAATCTCAGCCTTATCACTTCTTCTCTCCACCCAGCCATATCATTCCCTGTCTCCTGTCTGTACAGACCTCCAGACCTCTATGGTTAACTAGTGGCTAGCTCTACCCTCTGATCTTCAGGCAAACTTTGTCAGTACACAAACAAAAGTATGTGCATGGATATGGAAACATCTACTGGATCACGGACAACCTCTCAGGTCCACAAACCTGAAGAAAAATGACTCTCCCTCTCCCAGTAACCATCAGATAGGGATAATAAGACTTCATGATCCCTCCCCTGTCTATGCTGGGATTTTGGCTGGCTTGATCTTGTGCCACTCTTGTATGTAGAGTCCCAGCCAATGTGAGTTTACGTGTACAACTGCGCTGTCATGTCCAGCAAATACTGTATAGACATCTATAGACATCCCATTCACTCTGGCTCTTACAATCTTTCCACTCCTACATGATCCCTGAGCCTCAGGGAGAAAATGTGACACAGGTGTCACATTTAGATCCGAGTGCGCCACAGTCTTTTATTCTCTGAATGTTCACTGTTTGTGGGTATCTTTTAAAAAGGCTTCCATGATGAGGGGTGAGGGATACACAAACTGTAGGTATAAAGATAAGAAAATAGAGGGCATTTTCTTACTATGTCTATTTATCAAAATAATAGTGCTAGTTCTTCCCTAAGGCCTATGATGTAATCAGCAATGAGGTTTTGGTCCAGTTAACGGTTCCATGCATGAGGCCCATCTTACAGAGTGAGCTTTAATTTCAATTAGAACATGGTTGGTTACTCCCTTAGCATTCCTGCCACTATTGTACATCTTGCCAGAGCCATCATTATAGCCGTCATTCAGGACTCACAACTGGTAAAACGTTTCTCTCCCTGTAGTATACGTGGAACTTGCCAGCACTATTGACATAGTTAGTGTTTCTATTGCTGTGAAGAGACACCATGACTTCGGCAACTCTATAAAAGAAAACATTTAATTGTGGCTGGCTTATAGGTTCAGAGGTTGAATCCATTACCATCATGTCAGAAAGCTTGGCAGCGCACAGGTAGACATGGTACTGGGGAAGGTGCTGAGAGTTCTACATCTGGATTGGCAGGTAGCAGGAAGAGTGACACTGGACCTGCCAACCCAAAGTGATACATTTCCTCCAACAAGGCCACACCTCCTTACAGTGCCAATCTGATCATTCAAACCACCACAACTATGAAACCTAGTTAGTAGCAATTAAGCTCCCAGGTTGGTAGTATGACTCAGATGTGTGGTGTCTTCAACAATAAGGTCTTTCTTTTATCATCAGATTCTTGAGAGCAACCAAGAACAATGGTGATAGCCTACAATTTTGGGAGGAGGATCAATGGGACACCACTGACCGATAACTTGAAACCCATACTTGGCACTGGACATTTTATTTGACAGCCAACTGCGTCTGGGAGAGGTATTATCCCCCCAATATAGGGCAACTCCATTTAAACTATGTATTTTTCATATAGTAGTAGGTTTCCATAGCTGCCCACAGTAGGCCATCACACATCAATCATCAGTCAAGTCCCTCTCTCACCAGACACAGCCACAGGCCCAATTCAATCTGGGAATTCACTCAGTTGAGACATCCTCGGGTGGCCCCAGGCCAGGTCAGGTTAACAACTGAAACTAACCAGGACACAAGTCAAACCCATACCACCTATTTGAGATCCGTCAATTTATCATGATGTTAAAAAAAAATAAAGTCAGAAGTAGACACCCACAGCTAAACCTTGAACTGAACTGAAATCCAGATGCAGAGGAGGAGGACTGATGAGCAAAGGTACCAGGCTGGTGAAACCCACAGAAACAGCTGACCTGAACAAGGGAAAACTCTTGGTTCCCCAGACTGATAGCTGGGAAACCAGCATGGGACTTATCCAGACCCCCTGAATGTGGGTGTCAGTGAGGAGATTTTGGAAATCTATGGGGCCTCTTGTTGTGGATCAGTACTTATCACTACCATAGGAATGGACTTTAGGAGCCCATCCCACATGGAGGGATACTCCCTGAGCCTAGACACAAGGGGGTTGGCCTAGGCCCTATCCCAAAGAATATGACAAACTTTGAAGACCCCCTAGGGAAGGCCTCGCCCTCCCTGAGGAACAGAAAGGGTATGGGATAGGTAGGGCATTAGCTGGCAGGGGGCAGGGGAGGAGGGGAGGGAGAGGGACTTGGGATTGACATGTAAAATAATTTTCTTTCTAATAAAAAAGGAGGGGGAGTCTTAACCAGGTGTTGTGGACCATGGCTTTAATCCCAGCCCTTGGAAAGCTGAAGCAGGGGGATCACTGTAGGAGAGAGGCCAGTTTAAGTTACATAGTGAGTTCCAGGACAGCCTGGGCTACAGAGTGAGACCCTGTCTCAACAAAACAAAACAAACCTTTCTTGGTTATTGTGGTGGTTTCAGTGAGAATGGCTCTCTAAGGCTCAAATACTTAATGCTTGTTTCCCAGTTAACGGGCAGTAGAAAAGGATTAGGAAGGATGACCTTGTTGGAGAAGGTAGGCTTTGAGGTTTCAAAAGCCAGGAACCATCTCTCCCTCCCCCACCCCTTTTCTGCCTGCTGCCTGTGTATCAGGATGAAAACTCTCAGCGGCTTCTCCAGTGCCATGACGGTCTTCTTTCTGCCATGCCAATGAACTAACCCTCTGAAACTCTAAGCAAGCTCCCAATTAAATGCTTTCTTTTATAAGAGATGCATTGTATCGATATTTTGGGGTGGGGAAGCTTCCTGAATATGGTGCTACAATTGCAGATCGAAGAGGTTCTGGGGTGAAGAATGTTAAAACTTGGCAGTTAAGTGGCTTGGCAACACCTGCTTTCTCTTAATTTGTGACAGTGAAGGTGGATGATGAGATCCAGTTGGTGAATTCTCAAGGGTGAGGAGAGTTGAGTTTAAATGAGTACTTGCAAATGACTTGACCTTGCCAACTTTGACTCAAGGTCAGGTTGGTTGTGAGTGGGGTGTTGTGGGATTTGGGGGAGAGCTAACCACTGTGTCTTTTTTTTTTTTTTTTTTTTTTTTTTTTTTTTTTTTTTTTTTAGCCCTCTGCTAAATCCGAGGGGCTCTCTCCTGCTTCCTCACCTGCTAGTTCTTTGTGAATGAGTGAAAACATTTCTAAAATGTGACTCCAGGAGGAGAAATCACAGGCTTTTCCCCTTGTGAAACTTGAGAGTGCCCTTTGAGATGCCACCCCCAGACTTTAAGGTAGCTAAAACATTTTTTTAAAAAAGATTCAATGGCTTGTTCATCCTCCAGATGTAGCTATTGACGTGCACGTCACAACGATGTGTCTGAAATTGTGATGGTCCTGATTTATAGGATTTCAATTAAAATATCTGCTAAATAAATTTATTTTTTGTTTTTTTTAAAAAAAAAGTTGCATTGATCATGGTGTCCCTTCAAAGCAAAAGAAAAATAACAAAGATAGTTATACTGCAAAAAAAAAAAATGGGTAAATAAAGAGAAGTCAAGTTTTTAATCCTGACTTAATGATCCTAATATTTCAGGGTGGTCAAATAGTTGATAAGGAGTTGGGTTTTTAACTCTCTCTCTCTCTCTCTCTCTCTCTCTCTCTCTCTCTCTCTCTCTCTCTCCCTCTCTCTCTCTCTTCTCTCTCTCTCTCTCTCTCTCTCTCTCTCTCTCTCTCTCTGTGTGTGTGTGTGTGTGTGTGTGTGTGTGTGTGTGTGTGTGTGTGCATACCTGTACCCTGATGCATGTATGAAGGTAATAGAACAATTTTGTGGAGATGGTTCTCTACTCTCCATCCATCTTTGCTTGGATTCCAGGGATTAAATGCAGGTAGCCAGGCTTTCCCAGCAAGCACTTTTACCACTGACCCATCTCATTGCCTCCTCCCACGCCTGCCCCAGAGTTGTTCTTTAAAGTTGAATCCTGCTAGTAAAATACAAACATGATATAATTAGAATGTCACAATTTTGAGACCTCTCAAGAAGTTAGTAATTCAGAGGTAGCCTGCATTAGTGACAGTTATTGGACAACAGAGATGGCTCAGCAGTTAATAGCACTTACTTACTGCTCTTTCAGAGGACCTAAGTTTGGTTCCCAGCACCCATGCCAGGGCCTCACAACCACCTGTAAGTCAGCTCCAGGGGATCGAGTACCCTCTTCGGCCTTCAAGTGCACTGCACTCATGTGCACATATACACACAGAGACATACACAGACACATAGTTGAAAATAACGCTTGGAGAGTTGGGAAAAGATTTTTCCAATCAAATAGACATAATAAACAAGCTGGTGTAGCTATCACAATATCTAACAAAATAGACTTAAAACTAAAATTAGTCAAAAGAGATGAAGAAGGTCATTTCATATTTATCACAGGAAAAAAACCATCATGATGAAGTCTCAATTCTGAATATCTATGCCCCAAATACAAGAGCACCCTTATGTGTAAAAGAAACATTACTAAAGCTTACATCACACATTAAGCCCCACACACTAACAGTGGGAGACTTCAACACTCCTCTCTCACCACTGGATAGGTCTGCCCAACAGAAACTGTAACAGAACAATGAAGGAACTAACAGATGTCATGAATCAAATGGGCCTAACAGGCATCTATAGAATATTCCACCCAAACACAAAAGATTATACCTTCTTCTCAGCACCCATGGAACATTCTCTAAAATTGACCACATATTCAGTAACAAAGCAAACCTCAACAGATAAAAAAAAATTAAAATAACCCCCTACATCACTAACTGCAGAAAGTCCATAAACTCATGAAAATCGAACAATGCTCAACTAAATCACTACTGGGTCAAGGAAGAAATAAAGAAAGACTTCTTAAAATCCAATGAGAATATCAGCACAATGAAAGACCCGCTCGAAATGCCCCTGAGCCCCCTGCCCCGAAGCTGCCGGAGCCTCCCAAGCCTTCACCCCGGCAGGGCTCGCGCCCCCAGCCCGCCCCGCCTGGCATCGCGCCTCGGGGCTGGGGCCGAGCAACGAGCACCAGGTGGGCAGGCCCGAGAACGAGCACCGGGTGGGCCGGCCCGAGAATGAGCACCAGGTGGGCCAGCCCGAGAACGAGCACCGGGTGGGTCGGCACGAGAACAAACACCGAGTGAGCCGGCCTGGAGCCCTGCCCCTGAGCCCCCGCCCCGCCCGAAGAGAAACACTCCGTCCCAAGGTCTCCGCCCCCAAGGTCAGCCATCAGGAAGGGGGGGGGAATTGAGTCTGCTGTACCAGACACCAGACCTTGAGAATATGCTGATCTGGAATGGCTCTGTGTCTCATTTGAACCATCCAATGGAAATGATTCTGTATTTCGCCTCATTTGAAAGACTCTGTGTTTCACCTCATTTGAATAACTCTGTACTTTGCCTCATTTGAATAACCCTGTATAGCGCCTCATATACATTGACCAATGGGAATAGCTCTGTATAATGCCTCATTAGAATTATCCAATAGAATCCCTGCTCCTAGCTTGCGCCTTTTTCCCTATATAAGGACCCCTTTCCCTTGGCTCGAGGCGCTTAGCCACACAAAGGCTGAGTCGCCCCGGGTGCCCGCGTCTCCAATAAAGCCTCTTGTTTTTTTGCATCCAGTTCGTGCCTCGCTGATTCCTGGGTGTGTGGGTCTCCCTCTACGAAAGTGCCTCTTCGGGGGTCTTTCACACAACATAACCAAACTTATGGGGCACAATGAAAGCAGTGATAAAAGAAAAGTTCATAGCACTAAATGCCTACAAAAAGAAACTAAAGAAATCCCACACTAGCAAATTAACAGAACAACTGAAAGCTCTATAACAAAAAGAAGCAAACTCACTCAGGAGGAGTGGATGGCTGGAAATAATTAAACTGAGAGCTGAAATCAACAAAACAGAAACAAAGAAAACAATACAAAGAATCAATGAGATAAAGAGTTCATTCTTTGAGAAAATAAAAAAATAGAAAAACCTTTATCCAAACTAACCAAAAGACAGAGAGAAAATATCCAAATTAACAAAATCAGAAATAAAAATGGGGACATAAAAATAGACACTAAGGGGCTGGAGAGATGGCTTAGAGGGTAAGAGCACCGGCTGCTCTTCCAGAGGTCCTGAGTTCAATCCCAGCAACCACATGGTGGCTCACAACCATCTGTAATGAGATCTGGTGCCCTCTTCTGGTGTGCAGATATACATGGAAGCAGAATGTTGTATACATAATAAATAAATAAAATCTAAAAAAAAAAATAGACACTAAGGAAATCCAGAGAATCATCAGGTCATACTTCAACACCCTGTACTCCACAAAATTGGAAAATCTAAAGGAAATGGACAATTTTCTGGATAAGTACCACATACCAAAATTAAATCAAGACCAGATAAACAAATTAAATAAACCTATAACCCCTATGGAAATACAAACAGTCATCAAAAGTCTCCCAACCAAAAAAAGCCCAGAGCCAGATGGTTTCAGTATAGAATTCTACCACAATTTCAAAGAAGAGCTAATACCAATACTCCTCAAATTGTTCCACATGATGGAAACAGAAGGAACATCGACAATCTCTTTTTACGAGGCTACAGTTACCCTGATACCAAACTACATAAAGACACAACTAAGAAAGAGAATTACAAACCAATCTTCCTCATAAACATTGATGCAAAAATACTCAATAAAATACTGGCAAACAGAATCCAAGAACACATCAGAAAAAAATGTCCACCAAGACTAAGCAGGGGCTTTATCTCAGAGATGCAGGGATAGTTCAAAATATGAAAATCCATCAGTGTAATCCACCATATAAGCAAACTGAAAGACAAAAACCAGGTGATCACTTCATTAGATGCTGAAAAAGCCTTTGACAAAATTCAACACCCCTTCATGAGGAAGGTCTTGGAGAGGGCGATGGTACAAGGAACATACCTGAGCATAATGAAGGCAATATACAGAAAGCCATCAGCCAACATCAAACTAAATAGAGAAAACCTCAAAGCAACTCCACTGAAATTAGGAACAAGACAAGGCTGTCCACTCCCTCCATATCTATTCAATATAGTACTCAAAGTTCTAGCTAGAGCAATAAGATAACAAAAGGAGATCAAGGGGATACAAATTGCAAAAGAAGAAGTCAAACTATTACTATTTGCTGATGATATGATAGTGACCCCAAAAATTCTACTAAGGAACTACTACAATTGGTAAATACCTTTAATAATGTAGCAGGATACAAGATTAACTAAAAAAATCAGTAGCCCTCCTATATATAGATGATAAACAGGCTGAGAAAGAAATCAGAGAAACAACATCCTTTAAAATGGCACAAATAACATAAAATATCTTGGGGGTAACTCTAAACAAACAAGTCAAAGACCTGTATGACACAAACCTTAAGTCTTTGAAGAAAGAAATTGAAGAAGACATCAAGATCTCCCATGTTCTTATAGAGGTAGGATTAGCATAGTAAAAATGTCAATCTTACCAAAATCAATCTACAGATTCAATGCAATACCCAGGAAAATTCTTCACACACTTCGAAAGGACAATACTCAACTTCATATGGAAAAACAAACAATCTAGGATAGCCAAAACAATCCTGTACAATAAAGGGACTTCTGAAGGCATCACCATACCTGACTTCAAACTATAGAGCTACTGTAATGAAAACAGCTTTGTATTGGCAGGTGAACCAAAGGATTCGAATCAAAGACCCTGATATCAATCCACACACCTATGAACACCTGATTTTTGACAAACAAGCTAAAATTATAAAATGAAAAAAGAACACACCTTCAAAAAATGGTGCTGGCATAACTGGATGCCAACATGTAGAAGAATACAAATAGGTCCAGGCACAAAATTCGGGTCCAAATGGATCAAAGACCTCAACATAAATCCAACCACACTGAACTTTATAGAAGAGAAAGTGGGAAATAGCCTTGAACATATTAGCACAGCGGACCACTTCCTAAATATAACACCAGTAGCAAGACACTGAGAGTAACTATTAATAAATGGGACCTCCTGAAACTGAGAAGCTTCTGTAAAGCAAAGGACATGGTCAAGACAAAACCACCCCCTACAGAATGGGAAAAGATCTTTATCAGCACCACATCTGACAGAGGACTGATCTCCAAAATATAAAAAGAACTCAAGAAACTAGACATCAAAAGACCAAATAATACAATTTTTTAAATGGGGTACAAATCTAAAAAGAGAACTCTCAACAGAGGAATATCAATTAGCCAAAGAAATCTCAATGAAATGCTTAATATCCTTAGTCATCAGAGAAATTCAAATCAAAACAACTCTGAGATACCATCTTACACCTGTCAGAATGGCCAAGATCAAAACTCTGAAGACAGTTTATGCTGGAGAGAATGTGGAGTAAGGGAAACACTCCGTCATTGCTGCAAATTTGTACAGCTGCTTTGGAAATCAGTACAGTGGTTTCTTAGAAAACTGGGAATCAATCTCCCTCAAGACCCAGCAATACCACTTTGGGCATATAACCAAAGGATGCACACTCACACCACAAGGACATTTGCACAATTATGTTCATAGCAGCATTATTCGTAATAGCCAGATCTTGGAAACAACCTAGATGCCCCTCAACTGAATGGATAGGGAAAATGTGGTACATTTACACATGGAGTACTACTCAACGATAAAAATACAGTGACATCGTGAAATTTGCCGGCAAATGGACAGAACTAGAGAAAGCCATCCTGAGTGAGGTAATCCAGACTCAGAAAGACAAATATAATATGTACGCACTCGTAGGTGGATATTAGACATAAAGCAAAGGACAACCAGACTACGGGCCACAACAGCAGAGAACCTAAGAGCGCCATACATGGATCTACCTAGGAGGTAGAAAATAAGACAAGATCTTCTGAAATTGGGAGCATGGGCAATAATGGGAGGGTAGAAGGGGAGAGGGGAGGAGGGAAGGGGAGTGAAGAAAAATGTATGGCTAAAAAAACTGGCAAAAAATGACTTCTGTGGGAGAAGCTGATAAACACAGCATAAACAGAGGTCAGATAAAAGTGAAGATAGTTTTACACAGGTGCAGAATAAACTGGCACCTTGCAAAGTGCAGGCTCAGTCACACAGAACCAGCAATCCCACCAAGGGAAGGTGATCTTGGGTCTTGTAAGAGACAGCTGCTTCATCTTGCATCTTGGAGGCAGTTGGGTAAGCCTGAGGCAAATCCAGTATTCTGCACCTGACGCAAACCAGGTGTGGAGGGCTCGAGATCCTTGCACTTACAGATTAAGTATGCAGGGTTGTCTCTTCAAGAGGTGTATAAGCTGTTTTCTGGGAAAGGATGTGGCTGGGGATGGATGTGGTTAATATCCTGGTGACCTCTGGGCTATCGGTATGGCCAGGCCACACCTGACTCCCACAGACTTAACGTTTATCTCAGTCATCCTCTCTAGACCCTTAAGCGTAGTTTCTCTGCCAATAGATCCCATCTTTATGGAAGAGGTCACATGTATTTTACAAAGAGTTTCGATGTAGTCATGCCTTAAGCTTTCTTTTACAAACATGGGATTGAGTTCATTATCACCAGGAAACTTTTTTCCAAAATTGGGCTGGGCTTTAATATGCCTAAAAAAAACAGTGTCAGGCTCTTGAAGTTTGAATGAACACTAGTTACCAGTAGTGCTAAGCAGACTTCCTTTTTGCCTCATGCAGATTATTGCTTTGCTGGCCATGTTGTTTGCAGAGACCCTCTTCCCCCCAGCTCCTCCACACAACCAGGGTGGCTGTAAATTTTATAAATTCATTGGAATGATCAAGTCAAGAGGCAAACTGGAAAATATAGTTCTTCTCCACCCTTGCAAAATAGTTTAAGATTCCAAAAAATTGTTCTATCTGGTGAACTCAGTTCTGCAGATGATGTCTGTGTGGCAGTTTATTCCTGCCAGGAAAATCTCTAAGACTATGTTGACCAGTCTGCAACCATTTTGACTTTTTAAAATACATTATTTCTTCAGGCATGGTTGTGCATACTTTTCATTTGAGCACTGAGAAGGCAGAGGCCAACCTGGTCTACATAGTGAGTTTAAGGACATCCAGAGCGACACAGTGTGACTGTCTCAAAAAAAAGCCAAAAAACCCCACATTTTCCCATTTATTTAGTTGTGAGTGTGTGCCCTGGTGCATGGGGAGGTCAGAAAACAACTTGTTGAAATTGGTTGGCTTCTACTATGTGGGTCCTGGGGATCAAACTCAGGTCGTCAGGCTTGGTAGCAAGCAACTTTACACATTGAGACATTTTGCCAGCCCCATTTTGATTTTTGTATTATCAGTAGTAAGCTAATAACAGAGAGCTTTAAAAGGGCTGAATCAAACTAAGAGCACCCGAGTCTTGTGAGCAACCTCAGAAATAGTGTAAGACACTGGTCAGATGCTTCACTCTCCGAAAATCCTGGCCCAGGTCAGCATCCCAGGTGCTGCCTCTCTGGAGAAAACATTTGCTTTATGGACTCTCTAAAGAATAAACACAGAAAAAGACATCACACAATGCAAATGTCACGTACACACAGAAATAAAGAAGGAAGGAGGTAGGGAAGGAAGGAGGGAGGGAGGAAGCTGGAGGAAGAGAGAAAGAAAGGAGAGGCTAGGGATGTAGCTCATTTAGTGATTGCCTAGCATGCACAGAATCCTTAGCTTGATCCCCAGAACCACATAAAAACATGATGGTGCATGCCTATAATTTGGCACTCAGGAGGCAGAGGCAAGCAGGTCAGAAGTTCAAGGTCATTGTTGGCTACTTTGGGAGTTATGTCTAACCAGGAGAACAGGAGACTCTGTCTCAAAACAAACAATGAAGCAAAACAAACAAAAATACCTAAAACTGAAAGACAAGGAAAATGTTTGGAAATAGAGTTAGAAATTTGGGAGATGCATTGAATGCAATTTTGAAGCTTGTTTGGATTTTTTTTTAGTTTTTCAGATAGCAGCTTGCCACTGACAGCCAAGGTGCCCTGAAACTTTCTTTCTGCCTCAGCCTCTTAGATTCTGGGATTACAGGTGCATCCCATGACACTCACCTGTGGGGTTTCATTGTTGCATTTTGTTTGTGTAAGCTTTGTGCTGAAAACCTTTTGAGAGAAAGAGAGGGGGGGAGAGAGGAGAGGGAGAAGAGACAGAGAGAGGCAGAGAGACAGAGAGAGAGAGAGACAGAGAAACATTGGCGGCTCACACCTGTAATTCCAGGTCTTGGGAGACTAAGACCGTAGAATCAGCTCAAGGCTGAGGCCAAACCTGAGCTACAGAGTAAGACCATGCTTCTAAATCAGTAACAGAGAACAGTAACATTTTTCTGGATACGGTTTTATTAAGCACAAAACAATCCTCTCTAACTTTAGTTTTGGGTCATGTCCATGCCAGATATACCTCTAAAGGACCTAGACTTTCTTGTCAGTCCCAGGGACACAGCAGCCCTCAAAAGACGTCTGGAGTTTCCCCTCTTGTGGACCTGGAAGGTCACTGATTCTCCAATGCTTTGGGCTTCTTTGAATGGCTTCAGTGCAGGGGAGCAGGTGCAGCATGGAGGCAGGTGGAGGTAAGCTCAAAGATGCTGACCATTCTCATTGGGAAGGTACTGGTAGGAATACTTGTAGATAGATGAACCATTTGTTCGTAAAGTCTGGAAACTTGAGAGACTACAAGGCACTCCAGGCTCAAAGGCCACAATATTCTTGTCTGTGCTCCAGATACAGCATCTTTCTCCGCTACTTTCACTCCTTCCTTAAATGGAAGTTGTGAATGTCAATGGAGTTCTTGCTGGGCATCGTTATGGTGTCTGATTGAAAGGGCTGAAAATGAAATACTTGTTTGAAGTTAGTTTTAAGAGAATCTCATTCTGAAGCTTAGGTTGTCCTGAAACCCATTCTGTAGCCCAGACTGGAGTCAAACTCAGAGCAATCCTCCTGCCTCCATCTCTCAAGGGTTGGAACTAAAAGTGAGAGACCATGTACTGTTCCTTGTTTGAATCTTAATGAGAAGAAAGGGCCTATGCAAAGACATTTACATCCACATGTGATGATTTTAAAAACAGGTCACTCCTGACTTACAACAAAAGGAGATACTTTTTCAATCAGTTTCTTTAAATTGATTAGGTATTCTTGTAAAAAAATGTTAAAAATAAAACTTTTGATATTGAAAGATCTCTAAAATAAAAGGGCTTATTGAGCTGCTTGATGCTAGCTACAAAAAGAACCAGGTTCAGGGACAGATTTTTCCAATTCGAGGTATATAGAAGAGATAGAAATTGGGAAAGGTCCATGGTGGCAGAGAGTGGGGATGGGGGTAGGGGTGGGAGGTGAGTGCTCTTCCACAGGACCCAGGTTCAATTCCCAGCACCCACTTGGCAGCTCACAACTGTATGATTCCTGTTCCTGTTCTGGGGTCCCCCAGAAACTGACATCCATGGCAAAACACCAATGCACATAAAATAAAAATAAATACATCTAAAAAGAGAGAAAGAGGGAAAGGACCATGGGGGGCAGGAATGGTGGAGCAACTTGTCCAAAAAGGAAAAAAGAAATTCTTTTACTTCTAGTTTACACTAAGTACAAAACTTCAGGGGCTGGATGTAACTCATTGGCTGAGTGATTGCCTACCAATCCTGGGTTCCATGCCCAGTATTGCATAACAGGTGTAGTGGTGGAGGCTGGAGGATCGGGAGTTCAAGGTTATCCTCAGTTACATAGTGAGTTTGATGCCAGTCTGATATACAAGGGACTCCCATTTCAAAAACCCTTTAAAGGCAACTTTAGAAAACAGTGGGGAACTAGACATAGAGGCACCTGAACGTTAGCCCAGAACTCTCTGGGTATTCTAGGCAGACAGTAACTCTCAATCCTCTTGCCCCAGCCTCCTGAATGCTGGAGTGATAGGCATATGCTAGCCTGGACTACATAGTGAATTCCAGGCCAATCTGGAATGCATAGTGAGTCTATGCCCAGGATCCCCAAAGAAACAAAACAAAATGAAGGGGGGGTGGGGAGAAGGAGGAGGAGAAAGAAAGAAAAATGGGCAAAAGATGTTTACAAGCACCCAAGAGAAAATATTCAAATGAGCAATAAATATGGAAAAGGTGATCAGCTTCATTAATCAGGGATATGCAAATTAAAACCAAAATTAACTCTGCCCAAGAAGCCAGATGCAGGAGAGGACACGTTGTCTGATTCCATTTATAGGAACTTCTAGTGACAGAAAGCAAATCAGTGGCCCTCTGGGGGTGGAGATGAGTGAGGCTGGCTGGTGGAAGACTGGGAGCGCCTTCTGGGGTGCTATAAACACTCAATGTCTTGGGGGGATTTTATAAGTTGTCATCAGTCCTTAACAAGTATAACTAACCTGGGTTGTTCATGGGTATGTATTCTATATTTCAATAAATAAACTTAATTTTGGGTCAGATTCAGTCCTTATCTAGGGACTGAGACAAGGAGATTCCTAGAGCCCCATAGTGTATGGCCAGTCTGGGTAATATGGTGAGATTCTGTCCCCAAAATTAAAAGAAAAGAGGATCTGGGGTGAAGCTCAGTCAGTAGAGTGTTTGCCTATCATGCCCAAGCCTTAGGTTTGATCCACAAAAGGCTCCAGATAGAGTACATGCATGCATCTACTCAAGAGGTAGAGGCCAAGAGTTTAAGGCAATCCTCATCTAACACAGAGCTCAAGGTCATCGTGGGCTACATGAGACCCCATGGAATGGAAGAAGGGAGGGAAGGAGGGGGAGGAATTGATTTTCTTTAAAGCCCAATAAGATATCACTACATTTTCATCAGAATTGCTAAAAGTAGGGTTGGTGAGGTGGCATATATATTATGCTTACCAAAAATATACCTAACATATGTATGTTTTTACCAAAAATAGCTACAAAATAACTCATAGCAACAGAGTTTTTTGAGACAGAGGCTTTCACTGTAGCTCAGCTGGTCTTCAACTTTCATTTATCCTTTTGCCTCAGCTGTCTGAAGGCTGCAATCACAGGTGTGTGTCATTGTGAACAGCCAGGCAAATCTTAAAGACAGTGTTCTAATTAGTTTTTTTGTGTCTATGATAAAAACATTCTGATCAAAAGCAACTTGAGAAGGCATTTATTAGGCTTACACTTTCATGTCACAGTCCATATTTAAGGGATCTTAGAACAGGAACTCAAGCAAGAACCTGGAGGCAGGAACTGAAGCAGAGGCCATGGAGAAACACCGCTTACTTATCTCCTTGATTCCCATGGTTTGCTCAGCCTGCTTTCTTACACAGCTCAGCACCACCTGTTCAAGGCTGGCACCTTCCTCCATAGGCAAAGCCCTTCTCCACCAACTAGCAGTCAAGAAAATTCCTCATAGACACGCCCATAGGTCAGCCTTAATCGGATGGAGGCAATTACCCAATTGAGGGTCCCTTTCCCAAGTTGGCAGCAAGAATAATCATCATAGGCGGGCGTTGGTGATGCACGCCTTTAATCCCAGCACTTGGGAGGCAGAGGCAGGCGGATCTCTGTGAGTTCGAGGCCAGCCTGGTCTCCAGAGCAAGTGCCAGGATAGGCTCCAAAGCTCGAAAAACCAAAAAAGAAAGAAAAGAAAAAAATCATCATAATGTATAAGACAAGTGACTAAAAACAAAACTACCTATTTTGATTCTATTCGACTAAGGTGCCAAAAAGTCAAAGGTAATTTACAGTATTAGAAGTCAGGACAGAGATCCTAGTTGGGATCTCTAGTTGGGGGTGAGGAGAGACTGACAATCAGTGGGGGTTGTGATTTTTTCTTTGTTTCTCTTAGATTGCTTACAAATCTAAGAAAATATGTATTTATTTATTTAAAAAATTTGGCGGGGGGAGACAGGGTTTCTCTATATTGCTTTGGAGTCTGTCCTGGAACGCATTCTGTAGACCAGGCTGACCTCGAACTCACAGAACTCGTGCCTCTCCCTCCAGAGTGCTGGGATTAAAGGAGTGCACCACCAACGCCCGGCCTATTTTATTCTTTTTTGGGGGGTGGGGGGGGGAGCGCTTATTCTATGATCTACATTTTTGCAAACATTTGAAATATCCTTTTCTTTTTAAGGTGTAGTTCAGGCTGGTCTCAAACTCGTAATCCTCCTGCTTCATCGTCTGACGTTTGCCTACTGGCAGGAGCTGGACAAATCTTTTTAAAGAAAAAAAAAAGTAAGGCAATTTTCAGACACCTTCCTCAATATATAGGATGATGACAGACCGCGCTATATTCGCAGAGACGTCTAGATGAGCAGTGGAAAACAAGTGTCGTTTGAAACGCTGTTTAAATATTTGCAGCTTTTGTCATCCTGGCTGCCAGCACCAAATCGGACGAAGTCGGTTTTCTGTCTCCTCTGCTTTGCAGTGGTTCCCGCTGTCCCCCCCTCCGGCAGCCGCAATGGTTTAGCCCGGCTTCCCCTGGGGAAACCCCTTGGACGGAGCGCGGCCCCCGCCGAGAGACCACTTGGATCCCTCCGCGTCAGGGGTGGGCCGGGGAACCTGTGGGCCGGGTACGAGCCTGGGCTCTGATTGGCCGTGGCAGGAGTAAACATCCGGAGAGGTGGGGCGGGGCCGGAAGTGGAAGAAGAAGGCGGCGGCTGAGGCGGTTCAGGAGCTTTTTTAGAGCTGGAGTCGGAGTTTCAGGTGCCATGGGCCCGGTGAAGAAACCCTGAGGGGACGCGAGGCTGGGCATGGCCGGCGCTCGGGCCGCCGCCTCCGCCGAGGCGGGGTCCACCGCCTCTTCGGGCAACCCGCCGCCTCAGGAGCCGGGGCTTGGGGAGCTGCTGGAGGAGTTCTCCCGGACTCAGTACCGGGCCAGGGACGGCGGCGGGGCGAGCGGCTCTAAGGTGAGCCCCAGAGGTGCAGCGACCTGGAACTGGTCCGGTGCTTGAGTTACTGAGGGAAGACTGCGGCTAGGGATGGGAGGAGAGCGGGAAGGGGACCGCCCTGGGGAGGCACAGGAGAGGAACTTATCCAGGATATGGACTCGGAGATAAGGGTCCGGCTTAAAGAGGGAGGACCACAAGGCTCTTTTGGGGGGGGGGGGTTGCTTTAGACCAGGGATTTTGGAGGTCAAGGGTCGGAACTGCGGGCCAGGTGCAAAGGTTATACTGTAGGAAATAGAGAAGATTGCTACCCTTCATGAGCCTAGAAGGGGTTGCCAACAGTTAAAAAAAAAAAAAAAAAAAAAAAAAAGTCTAAAACCGAAGTAAACATGGAGAGGAGAATCCCTCTAGACCAGAGATCAGAGTAGGAATCTGGAGTAGTGGGGCTTTATGGAGCCCGGCGAGCAGCTGAGTGTGTCGCCTCCTTATAAGGTGCCAGCGTGACTTTAGGCCCTTCCCTTTCCTTTCCTGTAGCGCAAGAAGACAACCCACATTCCCTTTCTGTTCCTTTTCTTCAGAAAGAAGCCTCTATCGTCCCCCACCCCTGGAATTTCCCTCTATTCTACTTACCAGGCTTTGAAAGATTCTGGTCTGATTGAGGCAAGCTTACATCAGCACTGGTAGACCCTACCCCTTCTCATTGCAGTGTGGCAGCTTTAGCATTACATTTACTCATCGGGGTTTGTCTATACTGGGCCATAAACTGGTTTGGCCTCCAGAGGTTACCTTGGGGCTGGGACATGCTGTAGGTGGCATCTTCTATTAGTCTTGGAGGTAACCTAGGAAAGACCAGTAATGATGGGGTATTATCACTCCAGATAACCAAGTACCTTTCAGATTATAATTGGTATAATTTGAGATACTACTTAAATGCAAAGATTTCTTGGTCTTAGATTCTCTTAAATCACAATTTCAGGTGGTCCGATCCTAGAATTTGTAATGTATGTGTGTTCAGATAGGTCTTAAATTCACTACGTATCCAAAATCAAGTCGTGCACTCCTGATCCTCCTGTCTCCACTTTCAAGTTCTGGGGTTATACAGGTGTGCACCTTCATGCTTGGTTTATGTTGATGCTGGAGATGGAACACAGGTTTTTATGCATGCCAGACATGCACTTTACCACCTGAGATACATCACCAATCTTGTCTGTTTTGAGATATGGTCTTTCTCTGTGGCCCTGACTTGGCCTCACATTATGTATCCCAGGATGGCTTGGAACTAATGATCCTCCTGCCTTGGCAGCCCAAGTACTGCTTACAGGTGTGAGCCATCACACCTGACTTCAAGGAGAATCTTTTAAGTGGTTACAGGAGGCATGTGGTTTTTGACGGATCCCACCTCCCTCTTAATTTCTCCAAAGATTAGAGTTTACAGGCTGAACCTTAACTTTCACACAGCTGGTCCTAATACTGTTCAGGGCCTCATGGTGTCTTGCAAAGTTGATGTGTTACAGGTTGTAAGCTTTTCTTCTAGCGGGCTTTTCTCTGAATTGTGAACAAAAGGAGTAATTTTAGAGGGAGCCTTGCCTTCACTTTTATAAGCAGATGACCTGGAAGGAGGCAGCTGTCTACAGCTTTTATTTTGCTGACTGCTAGAGCTGCTTTATTTTTGTAGGAGTTGTTGAGACATGGTCTTGCGCTCGTGTGCTCTCTCTCTCTCTCTCTCTCTCTCTCTCTCTCATATATATATATATATATATATATATATATATATATATATTGGCTTTGAACTCTGCATCCTCCTGCCTCAGCATCCCATGTACTAGGATTGCAGGTGTGCCCCACCATGCCTGGCTGACAAGAGCTTCAAATATTAGCTTGGGGCTGTCATCTTGTGCCAAAGAAATAGGATGTATTAATGCTATTATAGTAACCTAAAGCAAGAGTTACTGTTGCTTGTTTTTTTGAGACAAAGTCTCACTATGTGGCCCAGCTTGGCCTTGAATTTTTATCCCTCTTGCTTCAGCCTTCCAAGTGCTGGGATAACAGGCATGTGCCACTACATCTAGAAAGAATTCTTACATTTTATGTAGACGCTCTCTAGTATTGACTACATACAGTCTATGTGCATGTGTGTGTTTTGTTGTTTGGTTTTTTTTTTTTTTTTTTTTTTCAAGACAACCTTCCTTTGTGTACCTCTGTCCTGGAACTCACTGTGTAGACCAGGCTGGCCTTCAACTCAGAGATCCACCTGCCTCTGCTTCCCGAGTGCTGGGACTAAAGGCATGTACCACCACCTGGGCAAACTACAGTTTTACATGCCGTGTGGATGATGGGTTTAGGTACCTTTCTGAAGCATATAATGTGAGTTAACATAGAAGGGCCTGTTTCTTCCCAGCATTGAATGATTGTCACAAAAACACTTGTCACTTCCAGTGGCCTCTTTGTGTCATGGGCTATTTAATTCTCATGACCTCACAACCCAAGAATCTTCTTCATGCTCAAGTCTCTGTCTCTATGCAGGTTGAACGCATTGAGAAGAGATGTCTGGAGCTATTTGGCCGAGACTACTGTTTCAGCGTGATTCCAAATGTGAATGGTGATATCTGCGGCCACTACCCCCGCCACATCGTATACCTGGAGTATGAGAGTTCTGAGAAAGAGAAAGACACGTGAGCATCCTGTGACCATATTGTGCATGTCTGGTAGACCTTAGAAGCTCATCCCCAGGGTCAGGAAATTGGGCAGGGCATGCTCTTTCCCAGGTGGTGTTGAGTTACTGGCATCTTTATTTACTTATGAGTTTGAGTTTGATTGGCAGAGTAGTGCAGCATAGCATGAGAAGTAAAGAGTCATATCCCTGGATTCCTCTTTTACTCCTGTTCGACTTTACTGACCTAGGACAACCGACATAATACTTCACTTCTCTGAAAGAACCTCAGTGTCATCTTTGTTTGTCTTTAATAGGTGTAGTTAGAAGGAATGATGACATATCAAGATTGATTGCATTTTATTGAGGTAGAGTATCGTGTAGCCTGAGTTGGTCATGAGCTAATTGTGAAGTCAAAGGAATGATGTTTAACTTCTGATCCTCCTGCCTCCACCACCTAAGTGCTGGCATTACAGGCTTATGCCACCATGTCCATATTTAAAAACAGACTTAAGAGTGTTTGCCATGTGTTTCTAAGAACCTAAGGTCACACTGCTTGAGTTAACATCCTGGTTGTCCATTTTCTGACTGTGTAACTAACCCTAGGCAAGTTATTCACCCTCTTTGTCCTTAGACTTTCTTTGGTAATTCCCGGCCTTTTAATTAAGGTTTGCAAGGACTAATTAAAATTCTAGAAAAGTGGATAGTGCTGTCCCTGATGATAAATGGTGCTAATGCAAGCCTGATGTATAAGAGCTATCATGTGTACACTAAGGTCTTACACAGACTTACACATAGATTAACAGTTCAGAGCAGAAGAGACTTGAAGCACCGACCACAGGAGTCTCTCATTAGGTAGTCAGGAAAGGGTTGTGGTTCTTTAGCATAACACTGAGACTCCGTGTTTGCTCCCAGTTTCTTCATCTAAGTTCCCTGCTTGCTGTTTATCTTAAGTTCCAGGAGCTGCTATGTAGTCTTAGCCCTGTGGATGAAGGGTGATGGGTTGGCTCCTGTTGTTCAAAGCAAGGCCATTTGTCTAAGACCTTGGGAGAAGAGTGGTCTTTGTGGCTCTAGAGCCAGTGGGTCAGAAATCACAGCATACCAACATGCCTAAATTCATGTGTGGTAAGTGTGAAGTGCTGCTGTAGGCAAACTTGGAGGATGGTTAATCCTCCCTGTGTGTTTGAGACAACTTCGTGATAAAGAGCCTTGCAACAGGGTTTGGAAGGAAGGGTGAGTAGTGTTTCCCCCAAAGTTTTAGGAGCAACTTTTGCATAGGCTTTTTCTTTCTTGTCCCCTGCCTTTCCCTTCCTCTCTCCTTCCTTCTTTCCCTGCATCCCTTCCTGCTTTTCTTGCCATTCCCTTCTCCTATTTTGCTTTGAGACAGGTTTTACATTGTAGTCCTAGCTGGTCTTTATCTTTACTCTCTGCCTCAGTGCTGAGATCACAGGTGTGAGTCTCCATGCTTAAGTCATTGTAGCATCTTGATCATCACCAAGGTGTGTGGACTTTTGGGACATGTAAGGGTGTTAGTGCTTTTCATTAGTAACACCTGCCCACTAATGAAGAGTACAGATTATAGGATTCCCTCTTGGACCTTCTAAACCGAAGTTTCCACATTCTGCATTCTCAGAGTTCCCTAGATGCCTTATATTCTGTAGCCAGATGTGGTGAGAGATGGTTTACAAGCAGAGGAGTTTAAGAGTGAAGGCTTTGTTTTCCTCATGTGTGAAAGGTTATCTAGAAGAGTGCCCATCTCTTGATGCCCTTGAAAAGTTAGTATATTACTCTTCTGTGAAGATCCCAGAACTCGCACCCTCCCTGGGCATCTCTGGCTGTGCTTTGTTATAGCACCTTTCTTAGTTCTTCTCTTCCTAACATCCCTTCCAGGAGTAGGGAAACTTATCTTTTATAGTCCTTTAAACTGGTCAGTAAGCCTGTGTCTATCTCTCACATGCCCTCTCTGTCTCTTCACTATCACATTGTCCTCTATGTAACCAAGGCCCTTGAACTCATGGGCCTTCTGCTTATATCACCCAAGTGGTAGACTTCTAAGTATCTACAACCATGCCTTTGCCCAAATTACTGTTTCTGAACAGCTCATTTACTTTTCTTCTGCCCTTTCCTACTCTTATCAGTACTATTTGGCACTTAAACTCTGTCCTATGATAGCATTCAAATGTTAAGCTTAGCTCAACACCTCAACTTTGTAAGTGAACCACCAAGGGGTCTTTTTACTGCAGAATCTGATTCACTGCCTCAGAGTTGGGACCAGGATTCAGCATTCTCTAATAAGCTGTCAGGTATGATTGGTTGTTTGTCCTGAAATGAAAGAAACATGTTCAGTGCTTATTCGTTCTAGCCTCAGAAGACTCTGCAGGGGCTGATATAGCTCAGTTGTTAGAGTACTTGTTTTTAGCATAGATGAAATCCCTGGGTTCAGTCCCTAGGGCTCTATAAACTGGCCGTTGTGGTGCATGCTTGTAATCCCAGAGCTTTGGAAGTGGAGGCAAGGGCATGAGAAGTTCAAGGTCAGGGGTCAGGGTTGGTGAGATGGTTCATTGGGTAAAGGATTTTGCTGCTAAGCCTGAGGACCTGAGTCTTATTCCCGGGACCTACAAGGTAGCAGGAGAGAAATGACTCCATCAATCTTGGCTACAAGGTAAGTCTGAAAGAAGCCTGGACTATGGGATCCTACCTTGAGGGGGTAAGAGCAGTAATATTTCTTGATTGCCTACTGATTGTCATGTGTTAGGATTTCACACACCAGCTTATTTAAGTCCTGTAGTCAACTATGAAACATAGTATCACCCCCATTCTACATAGGAAAAAGTTGGAGCCCAAAGAGGCAATTTCCCTTTACTCAGGAGCCAGTAAGCAGATTGATTCCCTTCTGTCCACCTATCTGCCCTTTCTTTCTTTACTGCCACCTTGTCCACGAGGGTCTCACTTTCCAGGAAAAGAACACGAAAAAGAGTTACTGGAATTTGGTTTTGGTTCCTGTTGTGTGTTCGGTGCAAAGGTCAAACCCAGGGCCTTGAACAATTTTTTAAATTATGTCTGTGTCTAGGTATATGCACTGACGTGCAGGTGCCAATGAAGGCCAGAAACATTCAGTCCCTGCTGGAGCTTCCATGTGGTTGTGAACTTCCTAATATGGATGTTGGGAACTGAACTTAGGTCTTCTGGAATAGCCATAATGCTCTGAATCATGGATCCATCTCTCCAGCCCCCTTTTTTTCTTTTTGAGATGAGATCTTGGCTAAGTTGTTCAGGCTGATCTTGGCCTCAGAATCCTCTTGTCTTACATTGCTGGGTATTGCAAGCAAATGTCCAAGTGTCCTGTTTAGTTTGTAGTTACTTTTCACCTCTTGCACGATCATTACATTACATTTAGTAGGCAGTGATTATTTGTTGAAGGGAAGAGAGTTTGAATACAACTGGATAGTAAGAAATAGGACTACATGCTTCCTAAGTATTAATGTGACACTAATAAGCATGGTACACTAGATTCAGGAAGTGGCTTGGTCTAGTTAACCTCCCCAATTCTGCCCATCCTCTGTCCAGGAAGGCCAGAGGGTTTTCTCTGAATGTTTGCTGAGCTGCCTCAGTGTGGTGGACCCTAAGAATCCAATAGATGAAGCCTCACTCGTGAAATCCTCATCCTCAAGCTTGGTGGGTGTAAAATAAGCAGTGGCAGTCTACAAAGAGCCAGAGCTCTTTGGGGAAAAGTACAGGTGAGGTAGAAAGGAATAGTGGTTAAAACTGTGGACTTTAGCTGGGATTACTGGTTCACTGTGAAGGCTGAGATATGATTGCTTTGAGTTCCAGACCAGCTCTGAGCATAGTGTACGATGACTGAGCAGGTAAAAAACACTTCTTTTACACTCCTGACAACCTGAATTCAATCCTTTGAGCCTGTGTTAAAAAGCCAGATGTGGGGACTTAGTGTTTAAAATCCTAGAGCTCCTATAGCAAGATAGGAAGTGAAGACGGAATTGAGCAGAAACTGTTATATAGCATAGCAGCAGAAATAACAAGAACCTCCCTCAAAAACAAGGTATTAGGAGAGAACTACTTTAGCACAAATGAGGAAAACCCAGAAACAGATATGAGGTTAAAGCTGAAGATCAGAGAAGCAAAGCAGCCAGACACTTGAGTTCTCACTTCTACCAATGCTCAGACCAAAGAGGCCATCCACTGAATCTCAGACTGCTCAGATTGCAGTGAGTTCTTGTCTCCTCCCGCCTTATATTCGTCTCTCTGCCCAGCCATATCCCTCCTGTCTCCACCTCCTTAGTGCTGGAATTAAAGGCGTGTCATCCCAAGTACTGGGATCAAAGGTGTGAGCTCTGTTACTCTTTTAGACTGATTCACTCTCATGTAGCCTAGGGTGGCCTTGAACTCAGAGATCATCTGCCTCTGTCTCTTTAGTGCTGGGTTTAAAGGTGTGTGCCACCACTGGCTGGCCTCTATAGCTGTGGCTAGCTTTGCACTCTGATCTTTAGGCAAGCTATGTTTCATATATTGTAAACAAAATAAAACCACAAACAACCTCTTCAGAATTGTCCTCTGACCTCCAGGCACCAAGATGTATGCCTGCATGTTCATATTCGTTCTTTCCCTTCACCTCCTTTTCCTCTCTCCCACCCCCCCACAAACAATCCTTTAAAGGGGCTTAAAAACATAACACAAAAACAATTAAAACAGAAAATACCATTGCCACATCAGTTCTGACAAGTGTTCCTAACCCTCTACAACATTCCTAAAGTAGGCTGGTTGTTCCACATACACCCAGTCTTCATGCCTTGGCCACAAGAGAAATAGCAGTTGTGGTCATGTATTACCACACCATGCTTTGAAAGTAGTTTTGTTGAGCAAATGATATTCATGAAGAAAAAAAAAAGTTAAACCAATTAAATAATACCAAAGGAGAGGACTAGAGATTTAGCTCAGAGACAGGCCCTGGGTTTAGTCTCCAACAACAAATAGCAAAGGAAACTTCACCTGATGGTAGATACAAATGTGTAAGCATACAATGTTCATCCAGGTATGGTCATATGCCAGACAATTCACTGGCAAGTGATAGTGAGATGAAAACAGGAACTAGTGAGAAAGCAGAAACAGAACTGGTTCTTGACTAGTGGCCAGGCAGATAAGCCATAATCTAGCCTAATAGAAAGTGAATGTCCTTACACTATAAAGAACTCAGAATCCATGCATAATCCCGGTCCTGGGAAGCTGAGGCAGAATTTTCAGCCTGAGGACAGCCTGGGGTACATAAAGACACTCTGTCTTGATAGCAACAACAAAGCAGTCAGCTCAGAGCCCTAAGTTCAGAGGTAAATGCTGGTGTTATTTCTGTGTTTGTGGTGCATGTGTGTTGGTAGATGCTTTTATGAGATCCAGTCTCACCCTATATAGCATAGGCTGGCCTAGAACTATTGTTTCAGCCTTCTGTGTTAGCTTTAAGGAGACTTTGCTGAATGCAAGAACTTAACCTGTAGCTGGGCGTTGGTAGTGTACACCTTTAATCCCAGCACTCGGGAGGCAGAGGCAGGTGGATCGCCGAGTTCGAGGCCAGCCTGGTCTACAAAGCAAGTTCCAGGACAATCTCCAAAGCAATACAGAGAAATCCTGTTTCAAAACAAAAAAAAAAAAAAAAAAAAAAACTTAACCTGGGAGAATCAGATGAGAGGTTTTTGTATGTTTGGACATACAAGACAGAATATCACATATCCCAGGCTTGGCTTGAATTGTTTATAGAGTCAATATGACTTTGAATTCTTGACCTTCCTGCCTCTACTGCCTAAGAACAACTAGGGTTACAAGTGTACACTACCAAGTGGAGTTCTGATTTCCGACCTTAAAAAAAAAAAAAAAAAAAAAAAAAAAGGTGTGAGTGTGGTATATGGGTGTGAGTGGGGTGCATGTGCCTGTGCCCAAGCATGAAGGCCAGAGAACACTGTGCTCATCAGTCGCACTCTGCCTTATTTGTTTGAAGGTCTCTCCCTGAAAGAGTTCTCATTTTTCCAGCCCTGCTTCCAACAATACTGGTGTTAGAGTGGCACATGAGATCGTGCCCAGCTTGTTAGGGTGTTAGTATTCAAGCTTAAGCCCTCAGAGCTGTGCAGTAAGTGCTTTTAAGCACTGACGATCTCTCACCACCCTGCTTTTCTGTTTCTTTTTGAGATAAGGTCTCATAATTTAGCCCAGGCTGGCTTTAACTCAGTGTAGTTAAGGCTGACTTTGAACTCCTGATTCACCTTCCTCTATTTCCCACATTCTGGGATTAGGTGCAGAGGGGGCGGTGAACTACCTGAGAGGTCAGTGCAGCAGAGTGCTGACAAGGCTGAGAGAAAGGTATGGTGACCAGGTAGGTGGGAAGCTGGGCACTAGCAGCACAGCTATGTGCTCTGCTTGATATTCCTAGAATTTAGTGATGCACTTGTCTTTGACTAAGTGTCTTTACGTATCATAGAGAAACTGAGTCAGGAAGAGCAGCAGCATCTGACTTCTCAGCTGCAGGATTTGTTGGTGAGTCAGTGCCATCCTATCTGTGGGAGCTTGATTGAAAAAGGCACTGTAGCCTCCCAAAGCTTGCCATTCTTCTTCACTAAAGAGTTATAAAAGTTATAATATAAACCTGACCTCCCAGAAAGATATACATGGGGATATTAGTCTTCTTAAACCTCCTTGGTTCTTTTGTTTTTTGTAGAACAAGTGTTGATTTAAATGGAAGTGAGAAAACAGTAAGAGTGAGAGGGGCTCCATAGGAGGAGTGCTCCACTCCATCCTTAGTCTTTTTGTTTTGCATGATCATTAAACTGGCTTTTGTTTGAATACACATTCTCCTGCCCCACCTTAGTTTTTAGGTCTGGGAATTGAACCTATGGCAAATGCCATACCACAAAGCTGTATTTTAAATTTTTATTTACTACTGTACATATGTATATGATATGGAAGGTAGGGCATTCACGTACAGGTCACAGGCAAACTTTATGAAGCCAATTCTCTTCCCTGTGTATATGGGGTCTTTGGGTTAGACTCAGGTAGTTAGGCTTGCATGCCAAGAATGTTTACCTGCAGAACCATCCCACTAGCCCTTGCCATTTTGAGACTGAGTTTTGGTAAATTTTGGAGGCTGACCTTGACCTTACTCTAACTCAGACAGAACTTGGATTTGTGATCAATCCCCAGCTTTGCCCACCCCTCCCCTCAACTTCCCATGAAGTGACTGAAATCTCAAGTGTGTGCTACTAGGCCTGGCATATGACTTTGTAAAATATATCTTAATGTATTCTTAGAAATTTTCATACATGCATACAGTATATTTTAATTGCCCTGCTTCTCCCCATCTCAAATTCTTCCATACATCTCAACCATGTCCCTATCTATCCTGACTCCCAACCTCATTGCCTTTTAAAAATTGTTTCGACTTCAATTTCAGATGCTTCCACTTGATAGTAATTACAATCTCAAGCCATGGTGTAGGGGCAGGAGCCTTTATATATTTTCCTACAAATTGAACAGTAGGAGAGCCAGGCATAGTGGTGCATACCAATAACTCCGGCACTTGGGAAGTGGAAGTGATAGACTCAGGAGTTTGAGACCAGTCTGGGCTATATGAGAACCCGACTCAGAAGTCAGCTATGGGTTGTTTGGGTTTTGTTGTTGTTGTTGTGTGTTTTGTTTTTTGTTGGATTGTTTTGAAATAGCCTTCCCACATAGGTCAATGTAGGGTCCCTACATTGACCTCTTAACTTGCTGTAACCTTGTGATCCTTCCTGTTTGCTCTTGAGAACTAGAACTATAGGTATACACCACCATGGCCCAGTTTGTTTTCAAGACCGCTAAGCTTTTGTTTTGTTTTGTGTTTCTTTTTCTGTTGGGGGAGGTGAGGGGGGTTGAGACAGGGTTTTTGCATCACCTTGGCTGTCCTGGAACTCCCTCTGTAGACCAAGCTAGCCTCAAACTCAGAGCTCCACTTGCCCCTGCCTCCCAAGGATTAAAGCGGCCACCACCTGGCAGGCTTGTTTTGTTTGTTTTGTTTTTGTTTTTTTTTTGGAGATTGTGTAAATCAGGCTATCTTTGAACTTCTTGCTGCCCTTCCCTCCTTACTGCTGAGATAACAAACATATAACACCAGCCTAAAACTATGCGTGTATTACCTGCATTACCATTGGAGTCACTTAAAAAGAAGCCACAGATCCGTGAGTGTCACTAATCTGTCCTGAAACACTGTTCAGGGCATGTGCCCTGAGCTGTGGTAACAGGATCATCTGAAGGATCAGCATGTGGAGGGACTGAGCTTTCTGTAAGGAAGACCCTTGCTTTCCTTCTGAGTGGTCAGTCACTCAATAGCTCTGTCCTTCCTCTTGTTTCTCTCCATGTGTGGTGTATGTATGTGGATGTTTATGTGTGTGTGGAAGTGTTTGTGGAGGCAGAAGTCTTTCCATTTCACATACCACCTTATATTTTGAGGCAGGGTCTCTCACTAAGCCTGGCACTTACCAGGTAGCCTGGCTGGCTAATGAGATCCTCCTGAATACTCACATGCCAGTGCTGTTTCTTTTTTAGAGAAGTGTTATTTGGTGCTGGTGTCGTTTGCTGGATCCCATTTCCTTTTGGGTGTTTTCATTTGTTTGGTTTTTTAAATTAATTAACCAATTAATTTTATTTATGTGTATGGGTGTTCTGCCTGCATGTCTGTTTGAGGGTGTCATATCCCCTGGAACTGGAGTTACAGACAGTTGTGAGCTGCCCTGTGGGTGCTGTGAATTAAACCCAGGTTTTCTGGAAGAGCAATCAGTGTCTTAACTATTGATCCATATCTAGCCCCCATTTGCTTGATTTTGATTGAGGGATTTTTGTGTGTGCTTTTGCTGGGGAAGGGGTTTGTGTTTTGAGGCAATCTTATGTGAGTCTGGCTGGTCTGAACTCGCTATGTAGCCCAGGCAGCTTTGAACTTATACCAAAGGGCTGCCTCAGCCCTTTGTATGACCTTATTTTTTCATTGGAAAGACTCTAAAATCAGGGTGACTTGGATTATAATACTTAACAGTTTTTCTTTTTTTGAAAAACTCAATATATCAGTGATCTGAAATTTAGAAATGTCATTTGCTAAATTTTTTCAATAACTAAAATTTAGCATGGTAGAGACTGCTTGTTATCACAGCACTTGGGAAATTGAGCTAAGAGCCTTGCTATAAATTCAAGGCTAGCTTAGGCCATATAGTTTAAGGCTAGCCTGAGCTACACAGTGAATTCAAGGTCTGCCTCAGCTATATAGTGAGAACTTGTCTTATAAACAGAATTCCAAAGAGTCTTAACACATGTGTAGGCGTCCTTTGCATCTTTGTGAACAGACATTCCTGCATGAATGCCCATCCAGAAGCCAGCTGATCTGCCTCTTCTGCCTGTGTGTTAGGTTCCAGAGCACCGTGCAGGTGAGCAAGCTGCAAGACCTCATCCATCGCAGCAAGATGGCCAGGTGCAGAGGACGGTTTGTCTGCCCAGTGATCCTGTTCAAAGGCAAGGTAAGGCCCACCCACAGCCTCATTTGCTGTCCTCTTCATGTACTTCATGTACAGTTGCAGAGCCTTTTTATTCTCTAACTGCCAAGGGCAGGATAGTTGGTTGTTGGACACCTGGCACTGTGGAAAACAGAGAAACAGATCATTTCTGACTAAAGGAGGACAGTTTTCAGATAGGGAAGGGATGCAACACCAGAGCCTCCCTACTCCATTCAATAGAGCGAGACTGTCAGGTCAGATCCTGACACTGCCTGCAGGTGGGCTCAGTTTATTCTACCAGCCTACATCATTGGTTTACAGAGTACATTAAAGCAGATAATATTCTGCTGTCCCTTCTTTCAGTCATGTGATTAGCCAGGTACTTAGTGCCTGGCACAAAGTACACATTCAATATCTCAGAACTTGAATAATATCCTGTAATACAGACAAAAGTCCTGATCCTTGCAGTTCATATGCTCAACAGAACTGTTAAGGTAGCTTTATAATATGATCTCATTTACCTGTCTTACTATCTTTTGGTTCAGAGTAGCTAAGTAAGTTGATCAAGTTAATACAGTAAGAGAACTAGGATTTGAGTCGGGCATGGAAGTGCACACTGGGAAGGTAGAGGCAGGAAATCGAGTTCAGAGTCAGCCTGGGCTCTCTAAGCTTTTGTGTCTTATAGAGAAGAATGAGAAATACATTTATCCTGCCCTCTGATGTGGACTTGTGAATCACTGTGGGGCATTGATATAATTTCAGCTCTGAGCTGAAACAAAGAGCTAGGTGGAGCTTTGTCATTTGTTAATTAACAAGCAGAATACCCAAAACATCTGATTTCTTTTATAAATGACTGTATTGCTCAGCAGCCCAGGCTTTCCTTAAATTGATAACATTCCTTCTGCCTTACCCTCCCTGATATTCTTTAAGTTCTGGGATATTCTTTAAGCTTCCATCAGAGTTCAACCTCTGCCTCCTCCCCAGGACCATTCTTAGTCTCATGACTTATGAATGTGATAGGTTGAAATTCAACAGGTAAGAGCTTTTCAGACCTATCAGTGGATTGTGAAATACTAGGAAGTAAATTCCCTCTACTTGTCAGATCTGTGAAGCAAAGAGGAAGAAAACTAAAAGCAGTCCTCCTACTTCAGCCTCCTAAGTGCTGGGAATACAGGCTTGAGCCACCAAGTTTGGCATTTATTTAATGGCTATGAATGTATGGCCTGTGTGTGCACACAATTGGGTGTCATTCTCTCAATCCCTTTCTACCTTTTTTTGAGCCAATATCTCTCATGAACCTGGAGTGGCCCCATTCAGTGGTGCTTCCTGGCCAGTTAGCTCTAGCCATGTTCTGTCTCCACCTCCTACCTCTAGGGTTATATAGATGTGCACTGCCACACCTGGCTCTTTATGTGGGTGTTAGGGGACCCAAACTCAAGTTCTCATGGTTGCACAACAAGCCTTTAGCAAGTAATTTTACTTTGAGACAGGACCTCACTTTGTAGCCAAGACTGGCCTTAACCCCCTATCCTTTGGTATATAACTCCAAAGGTGGAGATTCCCAAAGATTTCAAGCCTATGCTACTATACCCAACAGTTAACAGTTTAATCTGCTTTTTGCATGCTGTTAGACCCAGGAAATGTTAGGTAGCCCTCACTATAGTTTATTTTGCTTAGACCAGCAGGAAATTCAGCCCTAGCCTTTCTCCATGGGCTTCTGGAACAGAGTCTACAAGCAGAGATTGGCATAAAAAAGATACTACCTTGGAAGCATTAGTGATCTCCTGGCAGGGTCCTGGGAAACAGTAAGGTGTTGATTGGAGCTCAAACACAGGGGAAAGCAGAAAATGCAAAGAGGCCACATCTCTAGGAACCCACTCAGTTTTCCCCCAGATGGTACCCAGCTGCTTATGTTTTTCCTACTCGACCCCCAGCAAGAACCAGTTGACCTAGTGAGTCCCACCTGCACCCATTTCATGCAGCAGGTAGTCGTTTACTTCTGTTACCTTATGGGAAGATGAGAACCCTACAGTAGACAGTATTTTGTCATCTTTCAGAAGCCCACTTTATACTGCCAAATTGTGTCACACATTCAGAAGCTCTATCACCTTACATCTTCCCTTTTCTTTTAATGCAATAGGGCATTTCTCCTGATCTTCAGTCAGACTAGATTGGCTTGCTTCCATGTCACTAAACCTCTTCCATTCCCCCTGAAACACTACTGGATTTTAACACACTATTACAGACATAGTCTTAAAATTAAATAATGACATTTATAGGCCAGCAAGATGGCTCAGTGGATAAAGGTGCCCACTGTACAAGCCTAGCAACCTGAGTTTTGATATTCAGAACTCACATAAAGGTGGGTGGAGAGAACTAACTAAACCAAATTGTCCTGTGACACACACTGTGGCATGAGTGCCCACACACACACATCATGCAGATGTACAAATACAGACTTTTTAAAGAAAGATACTGTTGCCTGGCTTTTAGAATTCCAACTCTAAAATGATCCCTTCCATGATAAAGTAAAAACATTTAAGCAAGGCAGGGTGGGGACTTAGTAGTAGAGCACTATCCTAGCATGTACAAGGTCCTGGCTTCATCTCTCAGTCGTTTTAATAGCTACTGTCTTTCCTTGATAGTTTGGAGGTTTGTGGGGTTTGTTTTTTGTTTGTTTTTTTGAGACAGAATTTCTCTGTAGCCCTGGCTGTCCTAGGACTGACTTGCTATGTAGACCAGACTGACTTTGAACTCAGATGTGCCTGCCTCTGCCTCCTAAGTGTTGGTATTAAAGGCATGCACCACCACACTGTACTTCATTGGAATTTTTTTTTTTTTTCTTTTGAGATAGTCTCATGAACCCCAGGATGGCCTCGGACCCACTATGGTACTGTGGCTGGCCTTGAACTTCTGATGCCCTTGCCTCTTCTCCTCAGTGCTGAGATTAGCCACATATCATCAAAACTATCAATTTCTTTTTAAAAATTAAGATCCCAGGTTATTTTAATTGTTTCCCTCAGTATAAAAGTTGCCCTCTATGCTAAAAAGTTCCAAATTAATAACAGGCCCTTGGAGGTATGTGAGCTTGGGCCAGTACTATCCTGACCCTTGCTTATGTGATTGTTCACATCCCTTAACCTCCCTGGGCCAGTTTTCTGAGAGTTCAGTGAGAAGATGGTGGTCATTTGTCAGTAATGTGCCCATTACCTGGTGGGGTGGGTAGGGTGTGGGTGTGTGGGTGTGTGTGGGTGTGTGTGTGTATCCTCCAAGTCTTATCATTGTAAGTAACATTGGTGCCTGGAATCCGGGAGAGTGAACACTTTGGTGTAGAGTCTGTAGGCTAATAAGTTCTAGGCATCCTTCAGACTGAATGTGGTAGTCTCAATGCTGGTAAGGAGCACTAGGCATTCCTTAAGCTCTGCATGTTTCAGAAATCATCTGACCCAAAAATGCTATTTGTCTCCTAGCACATTTGCAGGTCAGCCACACTGGCTGGATGGGGAGAGCTGTATGGACGCTCTGGATACAACTATTTTTTCTCAGGTGAATATTGAACAGCCTTTTATGGGTATAAGAGTGAAAACCTAGTGAGAGGGACTCATCTTGCCACAGTGGTGTGAGAAGATGTGATGAAGCAGGGTTGAGAACAGGGCACTGCACTGAGCAGAAACCAGGGATTCACTTCAGACATAAAGCAGACTGCTACACAGATGGGCACGTGGTTCTGATGGACATGAGGGCTGAACCTGGGGTAGTGGCAGGTTGGTTCTGCCTGCATTTGGCCCTGCAAGGAAGGAGGCTGGTAAGAATACCTCTGGGTAGAGCCTATGCTACCAGCCTCAGTGCTGACAGACTGGTTTCTCTGGCAGGGGGAACAGATGATACCTGGGCAGATGTGGATGATGTCACGGAGGAGGACTGTGCTCTTCGGTTAGTGCGGGGTCACTGTGGGTAGGAGCTTGGGTCGGGATGGGTTCCTGGTTGGCAGCCATGCCCTTCTGGCAGTGGGTATTCATCTCAGATCTGGATAAGTGGATTGGCTCTTTGCCCCGCTTCCAATTCCATATCTTCAAAATAGCACTGTTGAAGTCCACCCAGTAGCTTCATCAAAACACTAATGGATACATGAGCGGTCTACAGCAGGATTGCAGCACATGACCTCAGGCTTTCTGTGCTACAGGTCTGAAGTTGTCCCTAGTTGTCTGTCTTTGTTTAGAACCCTACATAGTGGCAGTATGCAGCTGTTCTGCTAAGTATGAACCTGCCAGTTGTCACACAGCA
This sequence comes from Cricetulus griseus, assembly GCF_003668045.3. Taxonomy (NCBI): domain Eukaryota; kingdom Metazoa; phylum Chordata; class Mammalia; order Rodentia; family Cricetidae; genus Cricetulus; species Cricetulus griseus. The sequence goes on along the minus strand of NC_048601.1, from coordinate 31,541,466 downwards.
CACTAGCACTGAATTACAGGGTTGGGGTAAAGACCTCATTAGCCACTGTATCCCACAATTGCAATTTGAGTCACACACCCTTTTTTCCTCCTTTGGTGTATGTATTTGGGGGTGGGGGCAACATTTGAGATAGTTTCATAAAACCACAATGGCTGGCTGGTTTTTGGCATTTTGAGACACGATCTTGTGTAGTCCAACCTGGCTTTGAATTTCCTGTGTAGGTAAGGATGGCCTTGAACTCTTAGTTCTGTCATCATTTCCCAAACTCTAGGATTTTAGAGTACTGAGTTCTCTTTAAAGGGAAAAAAATGGGGCTTGTTCACACTCTATTCCTTTCAAATGGTTTTTAACTGAACAAGCCTACAAATCTCCTTTGTGTGGTTGCTACCACATGGTGGAAAGTCTTCAGCTGGTATCCAGCATTTCTGGAATGTACATGCGCACCCTAGTAAGATCAGCTGCCCAAATTGTGGCTCTGGTACTTAGCTATGCCCAAGTTCTTCAGTTGGCTTTGAAAGCAGTAGCTCTGGCTTGTGCTCAAGAATGTTTGGCTTCCTCTGAGGTCAGGTGACTTCTTCCTTGGCCAGGTCATCTACAGCATACAGTTCTTAGGGAGGCAACTGACTGATAGCAGGAAGAAGGCATTAAAAACACATTACAGTGACTGTTTACTATTTCTACTGTTGCCATATCTGCATGGCTGAACAGAAAGTAGCCTGAGAATTTAAAGGTGGTTTTTTTTTTGTTTTTTTTCCCCTCCTTCAAAGGCCTGGTAAGTAGGAATACACTTCCCTAGTATTTCACAATCAATTGGTCAAATCACCCTAAAAAGTCTTTAATCTGTTGAAGAATTTCAGTCTGTTATGTTTGTAAGGCATATGGCTAAAAATGGTTCTAAATGGAAGGAAAAGAGGGAGGTGGAGATGAACTCTAATGGAAGCTTAAAGAGTCTGAGCCACCAGCCCGATGCCTTTTAGAACTGAGATTATCTTGAGTCTTCTGGCTTAATGTCAAGCAGTGCAGAAAGCACTTTCCCACTCTGCTGCAAATTGCTCTTCTTTGAAACATGTCCCGAGATAGGGATAATCTCTTGGAAAGTCACCTTTCCTAACCCCTCTCTGACTTCTGGACAATCGAACACAGGTTTTCGTCCATACTTCCTAAAATAGCTCCCTACCCCATACTGCTGAGTCAACATGGATCTCAACTGATTTCTCTGGCTATTTATTTCAGAAGTGGTGACACACACCTTTTTGATAAAGTGAGAGGCCATGATATCAGGCTGCTTCGATACCTGTCAGTCAAGTACATCTGTGACCTGATGGTGGAGAACAAGAAGGTGAAGTTTGGCATGAAGTGAGTACAGGGCATCTGGCGTGAAGTAGGCTCAGGCTGCGTGTTCACAATTTTCAGGATTGGCCTACAGTGCATGGCCATTCTGGCATGGTGGATGGTGTAAGGGCCATCTGTGCAGCCTCTCTGACTGCATTTTGAAACAGTCCTGATGTGCCTTCATACACACATATGTGCTGGTACATGTGGAGGCCAAAGATTGACATCAGATATGTTCCCCAGTCATTCTTGACCTGATTTTTCAAGACAGTCTTTCAATAAGCCTGGAGCTCACCAGTTCAGCTGGCCTGGTTGGCTAGAAAGTCAACGGATCCTCCTGTCTCTTTGACATCACTGTGGTTACAGGTGTTTGCAGCCACTTCAGCTTTTTACATAGGTGCTGGGAATCTGAACTCAAGTCCTCATGCAGGCATAGCATGTTCTTTACCAACTGAGCCATCTTCCTTGCCTCTGTTATATTTTGGGTTTTTGTTTTTTTGGGTTTTTTTTTTTTTGTATTTTTGTGGGAGATTTTATTTGGTTTATTTTGCTTTTTATTTGTTAATATTACTTTGTTTTGCTCTTTGTATTTTTGAGATAGGGTCTTGAAGGCCTTATCTGGCCTTAAACTCACTATGTAGCCCACACTGACCTTGAATTTGTGAGGATCATCCTGGCTCTGCCTCCCAAATCCTGGGATGACAAGTGTGCAACTACTCTAAGCTCCATGTTCCCATGTTTAGGAGTGGCCTTTGGAGGTAGAGAAGTCCTTCCTACTGTCCAGCTCTGTCCCACCCTCAGGACCAAGAGTGGATGTGCCTCGTGCCTCCATGGAGCGGATGATATGGAAGGTTATCCTCCAATCCTGGGTACTGGCTGAGGCCTGTTGCTTTGTTAGAATGAAAAAGACCTCTTATTTGAGTTGTTAAAGTGGGGATAGGGAAGAGTTCTTAATTGTTTGCTGCTGAGGGTGTCATTCCTAAGTCTGAAGAATAGCTTTTTAGCAAAAACGTCATTGTAAGAAATTGTGACACTCGTTTGGGAAATAGTCTGTGTATGTATTGGAATGCAATAACACATTATGTCCCTGTCTTATAGTGTAACCTCCTCTGAGAAAGTGGACAAAGCCCAGCGCTATGCAGATTTCACTCTTCTCTCTATCCCATATCCAGGTAGGAAACCAGGGTCACACTTGCTGTGCCTAGGTGTCCTGGGAGCTGTTTGGGAGGTGCTGTATCAGGCAGCATGGACATTTGGGCTCCAAGTCACAGCACTCATGCTTGAGGGTTAGGCAGGATCCTACAGAGTTGTATGTTTGTCCAGGGAGTGGTGGTCAGGAGTGACCTGGTCTTGCTATTCATGAGCCACAACCTTGAGAAAGTTAACCTCTCTAACCTTCAGTTTCCCTCACATATGTCAGGGCTTGAAAAAGACTAGATATGTGTATTCATATGGCCTATGCACGTAAGAGGAAATGACATGTTCATACACAGCCATCATTCATGATGCTCTGGCCCATATGCTGTGTATCTTCTCGTGTATGTCCAGAGCTATTGGTGGATATCACCCCAGACAATGTTTATGGGACAGAAAAACAAAAAGTACTGTTATCAGTAATTGTATAGTAACCTCCCAGCACTGCATGGCACCTTGGTATCCACAGAGCTGCTTTGCATCTCTGCCGCACAATCCTCTGTCTGTCAGGCTGTATTCTCACACTGGAAACTGTAGCTATGTGATACTGTAGTCCCTACCATCCCTGCCTGGTCACTGAACAACAGTGCCAAGATTTGTCAATCACATCAAGGAGTGCCCTTCCTCCTAACCTCTACCATTTCTGATTGACATCTTCCTTTAGCTTGGGCTTGGACTCTACTTCCTAGTCTCAGAGCCACGTAGCCAGTAGAAAGAGCAGGCTGCAATAGGCTCTCATAGAACTGCAAGTTCAGCTTGATGCTTGTGTGGTCTTCAGATCTACTCTTGATCTGGTATCCTCAGTGTCCTCTGTGCAGTCTATGAAACTCTTTTCTGCCAGCTTTGTGTTTGGTGCCCTTGAACCAGCCCCTCAACCTTTTTGAGCATCATTTTCATCCTTGATAGCATGAGAATAATGACGTTTTTTTTTTTTTCAGAATAAAGTGAGAGACCCATCCCTAATACACTCTGTAAATTATGGTTCTACTGAGGAATTTGTGGGAAGAAAGGCTCTTGAAACCTTCTGTTGCTTAAGAGCAGCTTTGGGCTGATGTAGGTTATGAAGATGCCACTGGGCTTGCCAATGCTGGATCCACACACTGTGGCAAAGGTTTCTTGTTCCAAAAGCTTTCATTCCTCACTTGATGCCTTTGCGTTCTGTGCTAGAGCCAGCCGGGGCTCTGCGGATCCTTCAGACCTAGTATCCTCCAAGGAGAGGCTACTAGGGAGTCATAGCCTCAGCTACTCCATGTGATACTATGTGGTTCCTGAGGAGCAGGCATCTGTATGCTTGTTTATATCTGAGTTCCAAAAAGGGCATGGCTACGTTCTGCTACAAGTGTTAGTACCATTGTGTCATTCCAATATCAGTAGTGCAGGGACTCTTTTTAGTTTGGCAAGTTACTAATGACTCCAGGTGTTAATACTCTTTGTTAACCTGTATTAATAGGCCACAGTCCATCTGGCTTAGGACTGATGTGATGTCTGCTTATAATAGCAAAATAAAGGGCACAGTTTCATTAACCAGAATAAGAATTAAGTAAATGATGGTACTTCCATCCATAGAGCAGTATATTCCATAATAGAATGGTACTCAATACAGTGAACAGGAGCACGTACTACAAACAGCTAAAATCTAAGCACATGGGAGGCAGAGGCAGAGAGTCGCCATAAATTCAAGTTCAAGCCTGTTCTGTGTTGTCTGCTGCAGGCCAACCAGAGCTATATAGTGAGACCCTGTCTTAATAAAAGGTGAGGAGTAGGGTAGTTTACTTGCTATTCTCAATTGTGTTAAGGAATAGTACTTACAAATCTGAGTAGGAAAGATGGCATAAAATAAAGATTAGTCTGAATTTCTTCACCAAATTTTTATGTACTTCATCTGATTTTATGAGTTGGGAGGAGGGTGCAAGGGACAATCCAAAATAAAAAATAGCCAGACACAGCCATAAGGAGGTAAGGCGGCAGAGCACTTTTTAGTCAACATGCTGTGTTCTTGAGTTTTTCTTCATGCCTGGTCACTTGACAAAATTTGTTATTGAAAGTCATACCTTTTATAGAAAGAAAAGTGGTGTTGGATCAGTGATACATGGTGATATATATG